>NC_134831.1:104090078-104183599 GCF_004210375.1 Tachypleus tridentatus
ATAATTAAAACAGACAATCAAAGCTAATCTTACGCACTCGCTCTGACTTCTTTCAAGGTCAAGTTTGGTAGTATATGGTGACAGAGGTGCAAAAATATACTGTCACTTGATTTGGTTGTCAAAAGTTCTATACTTGACAAACAGTTCAAGTTGTGTTCCCCGATTTTCACATGTATTTTTAACATTAAAATCATTTACATAAATACCTTTTTAATATGGTGAAAATAACTTAAATAATTTTAATTTATAAGTTTAATAATGGGTGGCCTGGGTAGGGGCTATCGTCATGTCCAGTATCTGTCTAGTTCACATAACAAATGTTCTTTTTTTTCCTTTCAGTTTTTTTGGTAGTAATTTAACGTACTGTTTAGGAGTCTGTCGGTTATTGTTTTTTATTTTTTGCGTATTTGTGTATGAAGTTAGAGAAGTTGATATAGGTACTATGTATGTTGGAGTAATGTATTCTGTATTGTTTGTCGGTGCTGTACATTCCATTACAGGTGTATATCTATGTTGTGTATATTTTTTGTTATGTTATCGGCTGTTACTGTACTGTTATTACTCATTAGATTTCTAATATATTAATGAGCTTCAGTTCTGGCCAATGTATGCTACACACGAGAATAAACAATAGACAAAATAATGAACTCAAAACTAAGCATATTACTATTTGCAACTGTTGTGGTTATTGTACATTAATTGTGAAGGATGAAAATAAATAGACTGAGTTTCTTATGGACTTCACTTGGTTAGACCTTGAGAAAGTGCTCGACTCGTACTCTGAGGGTCACGAGTTCGAGCCCATGTCACAAACATGCTCGTCCTTTCAGCTGTGGGGTGTTATAGTAGAAAAATGGAAACCAGATTCAAAGAACATAAAAGTCACCATCACACGTTTTCGAACACTGCAAGTCAAATAAACAACATAACCATAGAAAACACTCAAATACTAAATAAAGAAACAAACATAAACAAACGCAAAATTAAATAAGCCTTACTTATAGAACAACTTAAACCCAAAATAAACCAATATAAAGGAACGCCTTTATACCTATATTAATATAACAAAATAAATAAAATTATATATTCAAACATCTAATACCGCCCTCCACATTTCGACACACAGTTACACAACCCCTTTCAAATATGTGGTCAGCTTCCGGTCAGTTACCTCTTTCTTCGTGAACCTGACGATGACCGAAGAAGGTCGAAACGTTGTTCGCTCTTCTATGTAAAATATTTTCAACCCAAACGAGCCGTTTTTGCATATAAATGATGTGACTGCTTTCCTTCAGGTGAATAGTCCTGTCTGTCAGATAGTACGCAGCACTGTGTAGGGTAGGGTTATGAATTGCTCTACTGCGGAAAAACAAGACCGAGTATAGTATTATTTGAACTTTAGGCTTCGGGTGCAGTAATGTAGATCAATGCATGCATACACTCCTTTTGTAGACCGATGTCGTCGGCTTTTATTTTGTATGTTGTATAATTATCACCGCTAGTACCTGTCGTGACATTTGTTTGTCTGCTTTAGTCTTAATACACTCTACTAACTTTTGACGTTCGACGCCATGTTAAGTGAAGAAACAAAAACCAACAACAAACTATTACCGCTGCTGTAACATGTCACAATAAATGTAGTGTTTATTCGCAGTCCAGGGGTTCGATTCCCCTCGGTGGACACAGCAAATAGCCATTTTCGGCTTTGCTAAAAGAAAACACACACATACCTCATTCGCAGTTGCGCGTATACTGAGCTTAAAAATATATTTCATATTATATTTCTAAATTTTTCAACAAGTTAATGTCAGAAACTAGACTGACCCACTAAGCGAGACAAAAAAACAACACGAAAACTTGTAATTTTCACAAGTTCACTTACCAAAATTTTAGGCCTATTTCCTAATTTTTCTACGAGTATTAATCTTACCTTTGGTAGAAATGTTATTGTTGTAGATTTCCTAATTTTAGTGTTAGTTTGTTTACGTTGTTAAGCGAAATACATAGCTATGCCCACCGCATTATCGAAACTATATATCTAGTTCCATATTTACTGTAGCTCAAGAATTGGCGGTGGGTGGTGATGACAAGCTGCCTTTCTTCTAGTCTTACACTGCAAAATTAGAGACGGCTAGCACAGATATCCCTCGTGTAGCTTTGCGCGAAATAAAAAAACAAAACAAAACTCACATATGTATTCGTAGAAGTGCTTATTTCACTGACTTGTTTACATAGTTTATCTATAAAGTTTTGACGGAATTATATGTCTACAATATGCATAACAACGTGTATGTGCAACTTACGAAAATACGAAACATTGACAAGCACAGTACAGAAACGTAATGGTCATGAGTGGCTTAATTTATAGGACCTTGTGTATCTTGAAGAAGAATAGATCAAACCTTGCTTAAATGCTGTCGAAGTTTAAAAACATTTTGTAAAACAATACTCGGAACGTACATAACCCGATAAAAATAATAATAAAACTTATGTGGCGTTAGCCACAGATTACAAATATAAGACTACTCAAGCAGAAACGTTCACTTTCTCTCTCATGAAGGCAATCTAAGCTTAATGATGTAGCTAAATTTCTATACCTGCATTTATATAAGAACGTACATTTATTATTTTGTTTAGTCACTGGCTTACTAATGAGACACGTTCGTACTATCGCAAGTGCGTGTATGACTAAACTTTTGCCACATTCACAATGGCCAATTCGTAATAATTTAAGAATAGATAAAGCATGAGAGGTTTGAATATCACTGAAGTTTTCTGTTCTTGTATAAAATATCTGACATATTTATCGCTGCTCGGCCACGCATTATGGATTTATGGAATCAACGTTATGTGTTAAGAGACTAATTAGCTGTAGCGATATGTTTTACAGCGGATTACATATTAAAGCGATTGTGACTTGTAACCTACGTCATTGACCATTCGTCATTTCCTTACTGTTTTTTATTTCTTTATTTTAAAGACCGTGTAGTGTCGCTGCTATCGGGACCAGTTCACGCTCGACCAGTCGTTAACCTACTACATATCTTTAGTTTAACGTGAAGATTATCAGATATTCTACAGCAGCCATGACAGATTCTTGTACACCAAACCGATACGTCTCTCCAGTTTCACGTGTAATTTACTTTATCAAGAAAACGTATCTCTTAACCTTAGCCATGACATATTCTTGCCTACCAAACTGATATGTCTCTACATCTTTATATGTAATCAAACTAATCAGTGTAAATGATTTACTTTGATCGTAGTCCGTATTTGTTTGATCAAAGTAACGTAATTATTACATTTCCTCTAAAATCCATTAAACATATTTAAAATATCTCACTGTAGTAATAGCTATGATCAGTTGGTTTGCTGATCACCTTGTAATCTGAATCTAGACTCACTTCTACGTGGATAGCAGGCTGGTTTATCATCATGGCTACCCGAGTTAAAAAATGACTGTTATTTTTACTTATCACAGAGCAACGTAAAACTTTAAAATGTATTATGTTTTATAAGGAAACATAAATGTATGTTGTCGCTATAATTTTTGTGAATCATTATGTAAACAATGAACTCAAACTTCTGTGACCAACTGTAACGTACCGAGTTAACGTGATTTTCTAGAACTGCTTGTGTTCTGATACTATATATCATAGTCAGTCAGTCTTTCATTAGGAGTTGTAAGGCAATTTGTATCTTCGAAAATCAACTACGATTCGTGGAGGTTCATAATAAAAAACAAACAAACGCAATTCTCGTTATCAGTTGCCAATCGGCAATCGGACCTCTGCTCAGGAACCAATTTATCTTAGGTTTTCTTTAAAACTCTAAGCCTCATCAGAGCAATACCTTCCTTCAAAGTTGACTGAATGAATAGTTATGTAGTGCCCAAACTGTACAAACTCGATCGATAATTTTACTAAAACAGTTCACAACTGTCCAAACATGGTAAAAACTCTCTCGTTTCAGTATCATAATTTAATTTTCTACCATACGGTACAAAGTGATGTAGTAAACAGCGAAAGTCATCATTTATTTGATGCCTCGAAGGTCTCGTGGTGGGAAGATGTTTAAGTGTGAGTTTACGTGTGGTTATTATTATTATATCACATTTAAAATTCTTACATTATAGTTGTTTTATTCTTTAAAGTGTTTTAAAATAACAAATTCTCATTGCCTTGTATAATCATTGTTATCCTATTATTAATAATATATTTTATAGGCCTTCCATACGACTGGAAACCACGAGACTGTGGTTTGAATTTCACAAAGCTAAAAGAGGGCTATTTGCGCTAGCTGGCTCTATTTTGCAGTGTAAGACTAGAAGGAAGGCCGCTATCACCACCCACTGCCAACTCTTGGGTTACCCTTTTGCCAACGAATAGTGGGATTGACCGTCACATTATAACGACCCACGGCCGAAAAGGTTGATATGTTTGATGTGGCGGGGATTCGAACCCTGACCTTCGGATTACAAGTCGTACCTTAACCGTCTGGCCATCCTGGGCCAGAGGGTGTAGTAAATTAAAAGTATAATAATTACGTAGCAGCTAGTATAACCATTTGGATATAACCTCATATGGGTTACAGTGATTTGGCGGACATTTTGGAACAAGATAAAACTAATCGGTTGAAAACTCATGTTTTGGCACATTAAATTATTTTGCTTATAATGAATACTCTGAAGTTGAAGAGTCATAATTTTATTAGAAAACCGTAACGATGACGATGTCATATTTGAAAGTTAGTTGTGAATATATACCGATTAGGACTCAGTAGGTGGCGTTCAGTTTTGTTGTGTGTGTGTGCGCGTAACATTTCTCGAAATAATTTTATTTGTTTGTGTCACAATACTGCACAAAGCTGTCTGTGCTATCCGTCCATAATTTAGAAGCGTAAAAGTAGAGTGAAGTCAGCCAATTATCATCACCAACTGCCCACTCTTGAGCTACTCTTTTGCCAACGAATAGTGAAACTGACCGTGGCTTTATAACGCCCACACGGCTAAAAGAACGAGCATGTTTGGTGTGATGGGGATTCGAGCCTGCGACTTTCAGATTACAAGTTGAGTACCCTAACCACATGGCCATGGGCTCTATCCGAAGGTCTGAAGGAAACTCATAGAGCACAGTGGTCTAAGAATCGTGAACTTATTGCATTGGTAAAACGATCGCTCAACCTCGTAACCTGAGGATCACAGGGTTCGAATCCCAGACATTTAAGCATTTCAAGATACCTTACAACGTGTATTAAAGAATCGTATGTTTTCAGTTCGTGTAAATGATTAATTAGATGCTGGGTAAGAGTTGTTATGGTCACGCTTTAGAACAAACCACTTCTCGTGCTGTGAGCGAGCGCATGTCGCTTTTAGTAACCCATTTTATATCTTGTAATAGAGCACGTGCACAGCTTTAATGCTCACAAAATAAAATTCACGATCTCACTTGAAACAATATAAGTTTCAGTGAATCATGAGAAACAAACTTGTAACTGATTTTAATCTTGTTGTGTGAACGTTAAACGATCGTAACGTGCGAAATATTTCCTTCTTCGTGTTTATATTGATGTAAAGTGTACTTTTGTAGTAAAGGAACAGTTGGTTTGGATTATATCAAAGAACTTTAAGAAAGTACTCTAGATAAGAAAGTGCAATATATGGTGTGATTTTACTATTAAATATCAGACATCATAGTCATATGACATACCTACTCAGTTCTATGTGAGATCCTAATTTCTTTAAAGGCTTAGCTCGGTTTGACCACGAGTACGTCATGAACGTACACTTGATCTGTGATGCGGATATAACCCAACGTCACACGGATATAACCCAGGACGTCACACTTACGGTGCAGTTCATTTTCTCCATGAGTTCACATGACATGTTCAAGTGTATGACATAATTCACTTTGTTCGAGTTTGTGCTTGAATTCAGTAATGAGCAGCTTCATTTTTACCGTGAGATCACGGTGACGTCATCATATTTATGACACAGTTCGGTATTGTCGTGAAATCACGTTGACGTCATCATATTTATACAGTGTTCGGTATTGCTGTGAGATCGCGTTAATGTCATCACATTTATGGCACAGTTCGGTATTGCTGTAAGTTCACGTTGACGTCATCATATATATGGCACAGCTCGGTATTGCTGTGAGATCATCATTGACGTCATCATATATATGGCACATTTCGGTATTGCTGTAAGTTCACGTTGACGTCATCATATTTACGACACAGTACAACATTATTTACTGTGAAATAATGTTAACATGATATTTATGGCACAGTTCAGCTACTATGAGTTCATATTAGGATGATAGCGTGGATAGCACAGCTGTGCTTTACATTGAATAAACGATGGCATGAGCAGATGGATGATACGGCCTATATGTTCATGGGACATGATTACACAACTGTACAGTTCATGTTTATTGTAGGTTTATGCTGGTTTCATCAAATGATCACTTAACGGTACAGTTCAAATTTGCTGTACGTTTATGCTGGTTTCATCAAATGATCACTTAACGATACAGTTCAAATTTGCTGTGGGTTTATTTCGGGTTCGTCAAATGATTATGTCATGATACAGTTCGTATTTCTTATATATTCACGTTGGGGTGATCACAAAGATGACATAATTCACACATTTACAGCAAATTCTAGCTGTCTAACTATATCAGGTTCAACTGTCAATATAGTTCATAATTCACACATTTACATCAGGTTCTAGCTGTCTAACTATATCGGTTCAACTGTCAATATAGTTCATAATTCACACATTTACAGCAGGTTCTAGCTGTCTAACTATATCAGGTTCAACTGTCAATATAGTTCATAATTCACATTTACAGCAGGTTCTAGCTGTCTAACTATATCAGGTTCAACTGTCAATATAATTCATAATTCACACATTTACAGCAGGTTCTAGCTGTCTAACAATATCAGGTTAACTGTCAATATAGTTCATAATTCACACATTTACAGCAGGTTCTAGCTGTCTAACTATATCAGGTTCAACTGTCAATATAGTTCATAATTCACACATTTACAGCAGGTTCTAGCTGTCTAACTATATCAGGTTCAACTGTCAATATAATTCATAATTCACACACATTTGGCAGGTTCTAGCTGTCTAACTATATCAGGTTCAACTGTCAATATAGTTCATAATTACACATTTACAGCAGGTTCTAGCTGTCTAACTATATCAGATTCAACTGTCAATATAGTTCATAATTCACACATTTAGCAGGTTCTAGCTGTCTAACTATATCAGGTTCAACTGTCAATATAGTTCATAATTCACATTTACAGCAGGTTCTAGCTGTCTAACTATATCGGGTTCAACTGTCAATATAGTTCATAATTCACACATTACAGCAGGTTCTAGCTGTCCTATATCAGGTTCAACTGTCAATATAGTTCATAATTCACACATTTACAGCAGGTTCTAGCTGTCTAACTATATCAGGTTCAACTGTCAATATAGTTCATAATTCACACAACAGGTTCTAGCTGTCTAACTATATCAGGTTCAACTGTCAATATAGTTCATAATTCACACATTTACAAGGTTCTAGCTGTCTAACTATATCAGGTTCAACTGTCAATATAGTTCATAATTCACATTTACAGCAGGTTCTAGCTGTCTCTACTATATCAGGTTCAACTGTCAATATAATTCATAATTCACACACATTTACAGCAGGTTCTGCTGTCTTTATATCAGGTTCAACTGTCAATATAGTTCATAATTCCACATTTCAGCAGGTTCTAGCTGTCTAACTATATCAGGTTCAACTGTCAATATAGTTCATAATTCACACACATTTTACAGCGTTCTAGCTGTCTAACTATATCAGGTTCAACTGTCAATATAGTTCATAATTCACACATTTACAGCTGGTTCTAGATGTCTAACTATATCAGGTTCAACTGTCAGTTCATAATTCACATTTTACGCAGGTTCTGCTGTCTAACTATATCAGGTTCAACTGTCAATATAGTTCATAATTCACACATTTACAGCAGGTTCTAGCTGTCTATATATCAGGTTCAACTTTCAATATAGTTCATAATTCACACATTTACAGCAGGTTCTTTGTCTGTATATCAGGTTCAACTGTCAATATAGGATAATTCCCACACAGCAGGTTCTAGCTGTCTAACTATATCAGGTTCAACTGTCAATATAGTTCATAATTCACACATTACAGCAGGTTCTAGCTGTCTAACGATATCAGGTTCAACTGTCAATATAATTCATAATTCACATACAGGGTTCTACAACATATCAGGTTCAACTGTCAATATAGTTCATAATTCAGACATTTACAGCAGGTTCTAGCTGTCTAACGATATCAGATTCAACTGTCAATATAGTTCATAATTCACACATTTACAGCAGGTTCTAGCTGTCTAACTATATCAGGTTCAACTTTCAATATAGTTCATAATTCACACATTTACAGCAGGGTTCTAGCTGTCTAACTATATCAGGTTCAACTTCATCAATATAGTTCATAATTCACATTTACAGCAGGTTCTAGCTGTCTAACTATATCAGGTTCAACTGTCAATGGTTCATAATTCACTTACAGCAGGTTCTAGCTGTCTAACGATATCAGGTTCAACTGTCAATATAATTCATAATTCACACATTTACAGCAGGTTCTAGGTGTCTAACTATATCAGGTTCTGTCAATATAGTTCATAATTGTTTATTTACAGCAGGTTCTAGCTGTCTAACGATATCAGATTCAACTGTCAATATAGTTCATAATTCACATTTACAGCAGGTTCTAGCTGTCTAACTATATCAGGTTCAACTTTCAATATAGTTCATAATTCACACATTTACAGCAGGTTCTAGCTGTCTAACTATATCAGGTTCAACTGTCAATATAATTCATAATTCACACATTTACAGCGGGTTCTAGCTGTCTAACTATATCAGGTTCAACTGTCAATATAGTTCATAATTCACACATTTACAGCAGGTTCTAGCTGTCTAACTATATCAGGTTCAACTGTCAATATAGTTCATAATTCACATTTCCACAACGGGTTTCTAGCATTCAACTATATCAGGTTCAACTGTCAATATAGTTCATAATTCACACATTTACAGCTGGTTCTAGATGTCTAACTATATCAGGTTCAACTGTCAATATAGTTCATAATTCACACATTTACAGCAGGTTCTTCAGGTGTCAACGATATTCAGATTCAACTGTCAATATAGTTCATATGTCTACACATTTACAGCAGGTTCTAGCTGTCTAACTATATCAGGTTCAACTGTCAATATAGTTCATAATTCACACATTTACATCAGGTTCTAGCTGTCTAACTATATCAGGTTCAACTGTCAATATAGTTCATAATTCACACATTTACAGCAGGTTCTAGCTGTCTAACTATATCAGGTTCAACTGTCAATATAGTTCATAATTCACACATTTACAGCAGGTTCTAGCTGTCTAACGATATCAGGTTCAACTGTCAATATAATTCAATTCACATTTACAGCAGGTTCAGGTGTCTAACTATATCAGGTTCAACTGTCAATATAGTTCATAATTCCTACATTTTGGCAGGTTCTAGCTGTCTAACGATATCAGATTCAACTGTCAATATAGTTCATAATTCACACATTTACAGCAGGTTCTAGCTGTCTAACTATATCAGGTTCAACTTTCAATATAGTTCATAATTCACACACATTTACAGCAGGTTCTAGCTGTCTAACTATATCAGGTTCAACTGTCAATATAGTTCATAATTCACACATTTACAGCAGGTTCTAGCTGTCTAACTATATCAGGTTCAACTGTCAATATAGTTCATAATTCACACATTTACAGCAGGTTCTAGCTGTCTAACTATATCAGGTTCAACTGTCAATATAGTTCATAATTCACACATTTACAGCAGGTTCTAGCTGTCTAACTATATCAGGTTCGCTGTCAATATAGTTCATAATTCGAACATTTACAGCAGGTTCTAGCTGTCTAACGATATCAGATTCAACTGTCAATATAGTTCATAATTCACACATTTACAGCAGGTTCTAGCTGTCTAACTATATCAGGTTCAACTGTCAATATAGTTCATAATCCACACATTTACAGCAGGTTCTAGCTGTCTAACTATATCAGGTTCAACTGTCAATATAATTCATAATTCACACATTTACAGCAGGTTCTAGCTGTCTAACCATATCAGGTTCAACTGTCAATATAGTTCATAATTCACACATTTACAGCAGGTTCTAGCTGTCTAACGATATCAGGTTCAACTGTCAATATAATTCATAATTCACACAGCAGGTTCTAGGTGTCCTATATCAGGTTCAACTGTCAATATAGTTCATAATTCACACATTTACAGCAGGTTCTAGCTGTCTAACGATATCAGATTCAACTGTCAATATAGTTCATAATTCACACATTTACAGCAGGTTCTAGCTGTCTAACTATATCAGGTTCAACTTTCAATATAGTTCATAATTCACACATTTACAGCAGGTTCTAGCTGTCTAACTATATCAGGTTCAACTGTCAATATAGTTCATAATTCACACATTTACAGCAGGTTCTAGCTGTCTAACTATATCAGGTTCAACTGTCAATATAGTTCATAATTCACACATTTACAGCAGGTTCTAGCTGTCTAACTATATCAGGTTCAACTGTCAATATAGTTCATAATTCACACATTTACAGCAGGTTCTAGCTGTCTAACGATATCAGGTTCAACTGTCAATATAGTTCATAATTCACACATTTACAGCAGGTTCTAGCTGTCTAACTATATCAGGTTCAACTGTCAATATAGTTCATAATTCACACATTTACAGCAGGTTCTAGCTGTCTAACGATATCAGATTCAACTGTCAATATAGTTCATAATTCACACATTTACAGCAGGTTCTAGCTGTCTAACTATATCAGGTTCAACTTTCAATATAGTTCATAATTCACACATTTACAGCAGGTTCTAGCTGTCTAACGATATCAGGTTCAACTGTCAATATAGTTCATAATTCACACATTTACAGCAGGTTCTAGCTGTCTAACGATATCAGGTTCAACTGTCAATATAGTTTATAATTCACACATTTACAGCAGGTTCTAGCTGTCTAACGATATCAGATTCAACTGTCAATATTACTTCAGTATTCATCACACTGATTGGTTTATTGTTTGTTACACTGACTGATTAAGTTTCACAATGTTAACTTACAGTAACAAATATTCGACATTTTGTTCTAGTGTTATGAAGAGGCACCATTTTTGTGATAACGAATCTTATCTGAGTTACGTGAGTTTTCTGTAACCAGTCATCCATCAGATATTATTTATATGTACAGATGTAGCGGTATTAAAATATTTTTATTCGAATAGAAAGGAACTTTAAATAATTATATTTGTATTTCAGTAGAGTTTTATATTAGTACACACATTTATATTATTGAAAGTGATAAGTAACTACCATAATTCCAACTCACAAATGTTTACAATAAGTTGGATAAAGTGATACTTATGAATATATATATATATATATAAATCATTGTTGGTCTTATTATATAGAAAGATGTAACCTTCTACTGCAAATTTCTGTGCGTTGAGTTCGTGGATTTCATGATTTTTTATGACTGGTGCTGGATCCAATAACAGCTCCTTACGTTGAGTTCACGCAGTTCACGATTTTTTATTAACCTGTTTTTGATCCAACAAAAGTTTCTTACATTGAGTTCATATAGTCAACACACTCGTCTTTATCCGGAAATATTTTACTGGGTAACAGTAAGTATTTTCATGCATAAGACTCTTCAATGTGTAAAGTTCTTAAGAATGCACTATGAGACACAGCTGTGAGAGTGAAGCGGGAAAATTAGGTTCCTATATTTAGATGACAAAGATAGAGATACACGAGTGTGCTGCATGTTAACCATGTGCCATATTTACGTCTGACATGTCTCGACAATCTACGCATGCTCTATTGACAGAAAAGCACGCAGCGAATGGCGTTTCTCTAAGAAGTGTCTTATTATTTTGTAGATAGTGCTAGTAATACTATAGATTTTGTTTTGGACGGTATCAAAATGGTTCTCTGTGTTCACGGAGAGCTCTTAAAGCATATAGAAGAAAAAATTTTTAACTAGCTTTCCCGCACAATTTCTAACACACTTAAAGTATTTGTTTGTTTAAAGTTAAGCACAAAATTGCACAATGGGTATCGAAACCTGATACCTAGCGTTTTAAGCCTGCAGACATACCGCTGTGCTATTGGAGACACTCAGAGTAATATATATCTAAATCCAGGTTTTCTCTGAAATGAAAGTAAAACTTGACTGCTTGATTGGTTGGAATTAAGCAAGAAGCTACAGAATGGGCTACCCGTGCTTTGCCCACCACGGGTATCGAAACCTAGTTTTTAGCATTATGAGTCAGCACACATACCGCTGTACCATTGGGGGGTTTAACGTAAAACTAGAAACAAAGAGAGAGTAATATAACGCATTATTTAGAGGTTTTTTTTCTTGCACAACCATAGTGAACAAATGGTGTAAGTAAACATTATATATGTATATATGCGTGTGTGTGTGTGTGTATATCATATGAATGCACTTATGTTCAAACTGATTCGAAATTGTTTAGAAGAAAAATATTACATCAATATATCGATCTCACAGCTACACTTGTGACAGGAGTTGTTGCGTTTGTACGTGAAAATTTAACTTTTTGACTGATTTTCCAATCGACAGAAAATCCTTATACCAATGTACTTACAGACTTGTTCTTAGCCACTTTATGTTGGAACTGGTGGCTGAAGAATAATGCTCTTTTTTCAAAGTACAAGTTTGTCTTTAAACTACAGATGTGACAAAACGTAGACAGTATGGTGTTACTTTGAACCGTTCTAAAAAATATATAAAATGTTTATGCCCAACAATAGCGTACAATGTTATCACATTGTCTCATGGCTTAATGACAGCTTATTTCTGGTTGATAGATAGCATCTGGTATCAGATGCTTTAAAATCTGAAACAATACAATCTTTTAATGTAAATTATAATTTTACAAGTACAAGAAACAAGTAAAATATGACTAATAAACTTTTGTGAATTTTAAAAATAATTTTTTGTTTGTTTTTGAGATTCGCGCAAAGCTACACGAGGGCTATCTGCGCTAGCCGTCCCTAATTTAGCAGTTTAAGACTAGAGGGAAGGCAGCTAGTCATCACTACTCACCGCCAACTCTTGGGTTACTCTTTTACTAGCGAATAGTGGGATCGACCGTCACATTATAACGTCCCCACGGCTGAAAGGGCGAGCATTTTTTTGCGACGGGGAGTCGAACGCCTTAACTCACATGGCCATGGCGGGCCATTTAAAAATAATAGTTTAGTAAAATAAAGCACAAAAAGCTGGGAGGTAATTTAAAAGTAGATTATAAAAAATATAATGTAGTGAAAAACAACCAAATAATAATAAAGACAACATTTCGTAATATTACTTTGAAACTAATCATTTTTCTCAAATTGTTTAAAATAAAACAAAATAATAAAGAAGTGATGAGCGTCAGGAAAATGATAATTATGATAATTTAATATTTATTTAATAATACAGTTAGGATAAAGTCTAGAAAACTACAAAACAAAATTAGAGTAAATTGTGGAAAGATAAAACTGTTTAATATTTACTCTGAAAATATAAGGGAAACAACAAAAAATTAGAACCGGATAAAATATTGAGGGTCAAGATAACTGAATCTGACAGATTACCTCTTTTCTTTTAAACTTTTTCAGCCAGGATATGTCAACTGAAAGAATTTAAAATGCCTGAAGTGAACTGGCACGTTTTATAAGTGTGTTTACTAAATATATGTTTACTTTTAATTTAGGGTAAATAGTAGCTTGTCTTCTTCCCCTCAGTAGTTCAGTGGTAAGGATTATAATGCTAAAAACCATGTTTCAATACCCAAGGTGGACCCAAGGTAATCCTTTATACAGAATTTGTTTAACAACAAACTAGCAACTTAATTTATGAAAATTCAAATGAGATATTTTACTAAATTATCAGTTGTTTTTCACAGGACTACAATAATAGCACTGCACAACAATGCTTTTGTTTCTTGAACACTGTTGGGTGTTCCTTATAAATTTTGGCTGCTGATCACGAAAATCACATCAAATTTGCCCATCACGTACCGTTTCATCGAAATCTTCAGTTTCACCAGGACGTTGCTACAATGGAAAAACGATATCAGGGCAATTGGAATCTGTCAATGCTTGCTGACTACTGTTGGACACTGCAACGTGATGCACTGGACATTGAATACAAACAAAAAATCAGGAGCAAAACACTTTTAATTATGTTGAACTTAATAGCATATCAGAAACATAAATGCAATTAAATATGTTATTGCCGGTAAACAGTTAACTGTCTATTTCTCAGAGTTCCTACGTGATGAAGCAAAACCAAAACTATATTTGTGCATACCCACCAGGTACCTGTCACAATCAGCAAAAACTTTTCAGAAAGCAAAACTTATCAAAAAATTGTTGTGCAGTGTTATGTTATTAGTACATATTTGTCCTATTGTTTTTACTGACATTACTGAACAAGCATTGCCTGGAATATTTTGCCTCCACTTTACTTTATATGAATTCTGAAAATACATTTCAATAACACGGTTATATAATGTTCTGTCATAAGTATTAGAAGAAACCTTGAGCTACTGATATGAACCACCGAACGTAGCCTTATTTGAGTGCAACTCAAAAAGACACACCGGCTAGGTAGATTAGTGTGTGGAAGATGACACA
This sequence comes from Tachypleus tridentatus, assembly GCF_004210375.1. Classification (NCBI taxonomy): domain Eukaryota; kingdom Metazoa; phylum Arthropoda; class Merostomata; order Xiphosura; family Limulidae; genus Tachypleus; species Tachypleus tridentatus. The sequence goes on from NC_134831.1 coordinate 104,104,917, forward strand.
TGCCTATTAATTACACGTATCTGAGAGAGGAGAGAATATAGACTGGTGTAGATATGAAAATAAATACTTAACATTTACTTGGTCACACACACTACGTACAATGTAAAATATCATTTGTTGGTCTTTAGGAGTCATATCATCCATCATATATAAAATGTTCAGTTGACTTGAAAATGATACAGGAGTCTTTAAAACGATCACTTTTTTAAGGATTCCATAAAGTACCAAGCAAAGTGTAGCCTAAATTCACAGTAATGTAGCTATATGTAATGGGCATTACCTGTGAAGTCTGTGAAATGCGCTCCTCGTGAAGTTGGAAATCCTGTTGTAACCATGACATCATTTTGTTTGAAGTAAAGCCCTGTGGTACCAAATTCTTGAGAATTCTTCATTATTTTCAGGTGATGATAATAATTGCTTTATCTTTCAGAATAATTCGTTATTTTCAGAGAATGATAATAATAGCTTCATCTTTCAGAATACTTTTTTATTTTTGTGATGAATAATTATGGTTCTGGAAGTACGAACGAACAAAATTTGACTGTAAAGATTTATGTTATTTGTGGGACAATCTGGTATTAGCTGCAGTCTGCACTTGTGACGTGAGGTTGTTCTGTGTATTTCATCATGTCTAAACGTGCAGTTCCCTGTTAGGTCAGAGGTAAGTTTACCGTCTTACAACACAAAAATTCAGGGGTCGATTTCCCGCGGGTGACATAGCAGATAGCTCAATGCGGCTTTGCGTTAAAACGAACAAACAAACAAACAATAAATACACCTGGACATTAAGAAGTTTTAAAGGACATCTTATAAAGGTCATAGATGATTTTTCAACCAACAGATCAATACGTTGATCCACTGAATAATGCTACGTTTTAACTCGTAATATCATCGACTTGGAATGACCTGTCTAAACATTTACCTGTTTATTTGAAAATAAAAACCACAGTTTTAACATTGTGATCAAATGGTCGTGCTCTTCAAAAGAACGCTAAATAGAAGCTACTCCAGACACCCAGTTGAAATTAAATGACAGCATACCTTAGAAAACATTTATTCAGGTCAAAGGCCACGGTCGTAGTAAACTATAGTTCTCACAAAAGGTCATTGATAATCAAACCATTTTTTTCTTAATAAAAACACTGAAAGTTATATATTCCATATGAAGAACCTTTGTAGAAGGAAATTACACGTAAGAAATATATTCCCAGACTCATATCTGGATCAGCAGTCACATCCCTACATATATCCTATCACATTACACTTTTCAACATATATTATTTATAGATCATAACAAGTCGTTTGAAACATTTAATAAAATTAAAAGATTGATAGGCAGATTCATCTGCACATTAAACATTTATGTACTTTCATAAGACGAAGAGAAATTTATCCTAGCTGGATAAGGTTTCAGGTATTCGAAGGAACAAATGTATTAAGAAAGAATAATCACATAGTACCGTTTTCTATGTGGCACTAGTCAAAGTTCATAAAATTTCAAAAGAAGAATTGGTTGTCAATGGTTTGTTGTTTTTGAATTAAGCACAAAGCTACACAATGGGCTATCTGTTCTCTGCCCACCACAGGTATCGAAACCCAGATTGTAGCGTTCTAAGTCCGCAGACATGCCGCTGAGCCACTGTGGACAACGGTTTGTTATTAACGTAATTCCATGCTATAATATATATAGTAAATTAACTCGTGATATATAGATCTTTAACAACACTGATGAAAGAAGAAAAATATCAAAGTTTAACTATGATTATACCGATCTGTTTTTGTGTTAGTTTTGCCTAGAAAGAGTTTGACCATGTGGTTTATTATGAACAAAAGTTTATGCATTTCGCAAACATTATTTTCGTCATTTCTTAGATATAAGAAAAACTGAGGACATTCATCAACTTCGTTTGTTTGTTTGTTTGTTTTGAATTTCGCACAAAGCTACTCGAGGGCTATCTGTGCTAGCCGTCCCTAATTTAGTAGTGTAAGACTAGAGGGAAGGCAGCTAGTCATCACCACTCACCGCCAACTCTTGGGCTACTCTTTTACCAACGAAAGTGGGATTGACCGTACCATTATAACGCCCCACGGCTGGGAGGGCGAGCATGTTTGGCGCGACTCGGGCGCGAACCATCAATTTCGTACTTTCAAGAGCATTACGAATCTCAAATTTCTTCTTAGACTCTCAGTCCATTAAACAGGTAAACAAATGAAATGCAATCGCTTACCTAAAGCTATATGCAATGTTCTAGTGTTACTTTATTTCGGTGCGGAAACATACATATCAAAATTGAGTATTTTATGACGTTAAAGAGTAGCAGTAATTCGTACAGCTACCTACCTGTTGCCACATATCCTCAAGGGAAAGCTGAGAAGAGAAGAAGCCGGTTTCATGAACTGTCTGTAGTTCTCTGAAGATGTTTCCACTTGGTAGAACGTCCATCATTAGAAACGTATACACAGGTTGGTGTTGTTAGTTCTTATTAATACTTCGTAAATTGTTCGGAGATGTGAAATATACCACTAAACACGCTCAGTTACACTGCTAACTTTCACCCTGTTTAAAAGCTCACTCCAGCAAAAAAATCACAGACACATTTATATTTGTGTGTAGATTTGTAAGTATATATATTTATGTACATATCTATACAGTGAGGTCAAGCTGTCTCAGCTCTTCTCTAGTCTTCTGCAGTGACACTGAAAACATTTAGTATACATGCACATCACCCAGCTCTGACCGACTACACGGGCCCCGAGTTCTGTGGTTCGCGCCTATGCAAACGGTTACATCTCCACACGCTCGCTAACTCACTCGTAACTCTAGCCTCGCTCACAGTTATCAGCAGGAAAGCTATTACTGGGTTTGAGAGTACGGAACTTTGGCATCCTTTTCAGATAACGCGGTGAAACGCACCAACAAAGAAGAAGTGTTATGTAAACACTTTCATATCGCAAGTATTTCTTCGCAACAGACATACCCTTGTTTTAAGTAACTATTCAAAATAATTGGACGCAAAAAAAGGAAGACAAGTGCACAAGAAAACGAGTTTTGATTTATTGGTATAACAATAACAACGGTCCGTCATGGTCACGTACGTGGTTAAGGCACTTGACTCGTAATCCGAGGGTCGCAGATTCGAATCTCCGTCACACCAAACATGCTCGCCCTTTCAGCCGTGGGGGGCGTTATAATGTGACAATCAATTCCACTGTTAATTGGTAAAAGAGTAGCCCAAGAGTTGGCGGTGGGTGGCGATTACTCGCTGCCTTCTCTCTAGTGTTACATTACTAAACTCGGGACAGTTAGCGCAGATAGCCCTCGTGTAACTTTGCGCGAAATTCAAAACAAACAAAAACAATAACAACATTGGTTTAGTTCAAAGCTGGTTTCTGGTCATTTACGTGAATCATACACTACAAAAACATTTAATAAGCTTACATAGTTGTTTTTTATTTATGAAATCGTTCTAAATCATAGAAAGCATGTTCAAAATGAATCATTTACAACAACACTGACAAGACCCTGTTAATTAATAGTGAACTAATAAATTACTCAACGTTTCAAGTCCTCTATCGTATGTACTAATCATGGTTCTAGTTCATCTTGTTTTCATATACACTACTGATATATCTTATAAACAGCTTTTTCAATTAAATTTTATCAGATAGAACAGACGAAGTGAGCGAGTAAATATACAGCGAATAAAATGTAAGTTCCGATATAAATTCATAAATAAAATAATTTATGAAAATATAAATTTAACTGGTGGAAGCTAAAACTTCGAAAGGGAATCTAGAAGTGACCTGTCCTAATGAATTTTCAGAAATAATTCACAGTAATTACTACACGCACGCTCTTATTGAAGTAATACGTTATATATATATATATATATATGTATAATATTTATACATATTAAACCTCCTAAAACTCACAATAGATAAGATGTTTAAATCTCACACTGACAGTGACTTTCACTAAAGAAAAATTCGAATAATATATTTGATGTAGAGTTCTTTTCTTTTGTATTTCCTCTTTATGTTAAACATAAAAAAAACGGTTAAATACTGAAAGTAAACATCTTTCATTTGTTAAGGGTTCATTTTAAATGATATTAGTTTTATTTATTTTCTACTTCTGAGCTTCAGACATGTGTTTATCAAACATTTTATTTTTATCTTGTTCAAAGACACAAATCTTGTATGAATTACACAACATACAATGTTACCTAGCAAAATATATATACACTTTCTACAGCCCTTAAAGTTTACAAATATTTTTTTGTAATTTTTGACAGCATTTATTTTTGAAGGAGGAAGAAACTAAGAGAAATATTTAATTTGTTCTTTTATCTTTCAGAGTTTAATAGAAGCCACAAGAAATGTAAAACAAAGATTGTAAACATGATTCAAGAACATAATCTAATTACTCTTTTACTGGGTCATGTTGAGCATAAAGCACGAGGAAAACTTATGTAAAACACAAAACAGAAAAATATTACAATAATTTAATGCAATGACTCTTTCATAAGATAGACGTTGCATTTAAAACACTATGAAAGTTTGTACCGCGAGTAAACAATGATGAAAAACTGACGAAAAAATGAATTTAATTTTTACAAGTATAAAAAAATGAGGAAAGCGTTTTTGGTTATCTACCCTGATGGCCAGGTTGGTTTTGAGATTTTCCATAAGTACATAGATTATTACGTAGGTTATTATTTGTTTTTATAAATAAACAAATACATTTAATTCAATGAACTATTATAGAATATAGGTAAAACATTTAAGGCTCAATCCTGTAAATGCTTAAAAAATACAATTAGTTGATTTCTACTTGTATAATAACAAGGTTTTTTTTCTTTCTCTTTGTTGATAATTTATGTGCCTTTCCAAAGTAGAACATTGTTTAAGTTTCGTTTCCTGCACGAGGGCTATCTGCGTTAGCCGTTTTTAATTTAGCAATGTAAGACTAGAGGGAAGACAGCTAGTCATCACCACCCACCGCCAACTATTGGGCTACTCTTTTACCAACGAATAGTGGGATTGACCGTAACGTTATAACGCCCCCACGGCTGAAAGAGCGAACATGTTTAGTGCGACGGGGATTCAAGCCCGAAAAATGAAAGAAAGAGGAAAACAGAAAGTGTATATCTAGAAAATTTAAATATATATCTGTGAGAAAACATAAAAAAGTGAATATTCTAGATAAATATATCTCAGTGAGCGAACATAAAAAAATGAAATATTCTTGAACAATATAAGATATCTTGGTGAGGAAACATAAAAAAGTGAATATTTTAGAGAAATATAATATATCTTAGTGGTCAAACATAAAAAAGTAAATATTTTAGAACAATATTATATATCTCAGTGATCAAAGATAAAACTGAGTACTCTAAAACAATGTAATATATCTCAGTGAGCAAACCTAAAAAAGTGAATATTCTATGATAGTTAAATATATTTCAGTGAGAAAACAAAAAGTGAATATTCTAGAACAATATATAATATATCAGTGTGCAAAAATAAAAAAAAATATTTTAGAACTATATATCATATTTCAGTGAGCCAAGATAAAGTGAATATTCTAGAACAAATAAATATATTTCAGTGAGCAAATATCGAAAAGTGAATATTTTAGAAAAATATAATATATGTCAGTGAGCAAACATAAAAAGTGTATATTTTAGAACAATATATTATATCTCAGTAAGTAAACATAAAAAAGTGTATATTTTAGAACAATATATTATATCTCAGTGAACAAACGTAAAAAGTGTATATTTTAGAATAATATAATATATCTCAGTGAACAACCATAAAAAGTGAATATATTAGAACAATAAAATCTATCTCAGTGAGCAAACATAAAAAGTGTATATTTTAGAACAATAAAATCTATCTCAGTGAGCAAACATAAAAAGTGTATATTTTAGAACAATAAAATCTATCTCAGTGAGCAAACATAAAAAGTGTATATTTTAGAACAATAAAATTTAACTCAGTGAGCAAACATAAAAAGTGTATATTTTAGAACATGTGATGCATCTTAATATGTAAACAAAACGGCTGGTGGTTTTAAGATCTGGGGAATACGAAGGATTCACACACAACCCGATTGTGATTCCCGGCTTTACATCTTCCAGATTAGTTGGAACGTGTGACACACTCTAAGTATGTGATGCGAACTCATATGTAAACGGCTGTTGGTGTAAGATATTGAGAACATACAAGATTTACACAGAACAGGATTACCACCAAATATTCTTGTAAAATTAATGACGCACCAATCAATTGTTCTAGAAAAACAATATAAAAACCAAATAAATTAAAAACAAAATGCTTAGGCAAAATCACAAAAATATCATAGACATGTACGATTTTTTGTATCACCCTTTACATTTCGTAGAATTATTAATCATTAATAACCCAACATGTAAGAATCGGATATTTTATTCCTGAAGATAGTACATAAAGCACTCTGGTTTACTGGCACTAACTTCAGTGTTAAAGGACATTTGTAATAGTCACTTCTAATGTGAGTATTGTTTGTTTGTTTCTTTTTGAATTTCTCACAACGCTACCGGAGAGCTATCTGCGCTAGCCGTCCCTAATTTAGCAGTATAAAACTAGAGGGAAGGCAGCTAGTCATCACCACCCACCGCCAACTCTTGGGCTACTCTTTTACCAACGAATAGTGGGATTGACCGTCACATTATAACGCCCCACGGCTGAAAGGGCGAGCATGTTCGGTATGACGGGGATTCAAACCCGCGATCCTCTGATTACCAGTCGAGTGCCTTAACCACCTGGCTATGCCGGGCTTATAATCTAAGTAGTCGAAACCGTAATGTAATGACAGTATACTATTTTCGTGTGTAACAAATGGATTGCTTTTCATTTGCAAAATAATTAAAATTGTTTTGACCATACAGACGTCATTAAGTTAGTATTGAAAATTTGTACAACGAATAAACAAATAAAGATAGTATGGTGTCAAAGATACTTGAACTTACGTTCCTAATATTGCTGTCCATCTGACCCATAAATGATTTAGTAAAACTTTATTAAAAAGATATAAATATTCCTAATTATTTAAAAGCTCGTATGACTTACAAAAATGTGCTAATTAAACTTTAACCGGCATCACCTCTCTTGCAGCTTAGCGGTAAATATTCAGGCTTACGTCGCTAAAATTTGGGTTTCGATATCCATGGTGGGCAAAGCATAGATAACCCACTGCGTAGCTTTGTGCTTAACAATAACCAGGCAAGTAGCAATTAACCAGTATCGAATCCCCTATTATTCAAAAACTTACAAAAAGCATTAATAGATAAACAATATTGTTACACTCACACAACACTGTTCGACAGTCCTAGCTTATAAAAGTTATAAAACACTGACCCACAAAGCTTAGGCCAGCGTTAAACTGTTGACTCTTTATAACTTATTAAAACGTTCACAGCACTGTCCACCAGTCTCAGGCCAATATTAATCTATGAGTTCCTGAATAGTTCGTAAAGCTATAACATGGATGTCAACATTAATTAAATTGTAATTATTCACTAGCTCATAAAACTGAAGCACCATCGTCCACCAAGCCGAGGTCAACATCAAAGTACTTGTGTTTAACAAGCTTTTAAAATAAACACATATTGCTGTCCTTTCACGTAACGTTAACAACATACTTAATACTAAACAACCTGTGAGTTCAGTTTTCCATTCTCTCAGCTCTATAGGCTTTCAAAATTAGATAGCACGACGTATTTTTTTCTAAATAGGACACAAACCGTGCTTTCCTGGCCATACAAGTTGAACTGCTCTGCGAAGCAGAACTCGTAAAATCAACACAATTTTGACATTATGAAACTGAAATGAACGAACCAACACTTGCACCAGTGTAAGAATGGTAGCTTTAATAAAATATCGCGTTGTGAGGCTTAAGTCTAGAATGTGATTACATTTGCTCACCTACATTTGATCACCCAGCGATACACGTATATTTTTTGTGACAACAATACAATAAAATACTAACGTAGTCGTTCCTACTGTTTAGAAGACGCGAATTTAATTTTTAAATACACATGTTCAATAGAGGGCGGGTGGGAACGTCCTGAAATCCAGACAAATGTTAAAAACAAAATGATTTTTTTTTTTGACAAAATAATATAACATTCTTATCAAGTGTTAAAAAACAAATGAAATATTCTACATATTTCCGCCGAAACTTATTACAGGCACCAATGATTGCAAACACGAAATCAATCTCACATGACAGCTTCAACAGTGGGTGGGTAACGCCTCAACGTAATGGCAGATCAGTAAACGCTTTCGCAGCCCGGGTCGAAATGCCATTTTCTAGCAGCAAATATATATATAAAAAAAAATCACAGTGTTTAACCTATCCATGCTGAGAACTACACAAATGTCACAGCAAATAGAACACTTTTCGATTGTTGCCTGCGGCCTGGCATGGCCAATCGTGTTAAGGCGTGCGACTCGTAATCTGAGGGTCGCGGGTTCGTATCCCCGTCGCGCCAAACATGCTCGCCCTTTCAGCCGTGGGGGCGTTATAATGTGACGATCAATCCCATTATTAGTTGGTAAAAGAGTAACCCAAGAGTTGGCGGTGGGTGGTGATGACTAGCTGCCTTCCCTCTAGTCTTACACTGCTAAATTAGGGACGGCTAGCGCAGATAGCCCTCGAGTAGCTTTGTGCGAAATTCAAAAACAAACAAACAAACAAGCGATTGTTACCTTGGCAACCAGTACACAGGATAGTCGCTTCTGTTATCCACATATTTTCCTATTGTTTAGTATTAGGTGTGGTGGGCTGAGGTTTCACTAATGTGTAAATCTAGTGAATGCATAAGGATTTTTAGATTGTTTTCTGTTTCTTTGATGTTTAGCGCAAAGCTACAAAACGAGTTATTTGTGTTGTGTCTATACGGAATATCTAAATCATAATTTCAGAGGTATGAGTCCTCAGAGCCACTGGGGTGTTGGAATGAATATTTTTACACATTTACCGAGCAACTTTTATAGCAATATTATAAAATGTAAAAATTACTAATGCCTACTGATATATTTCATGTATGTTGATTTAGCATCAACAAAAACAGGCAGCGGTAAATGGTTACATTAAACAATTAATTCTTTGCATTTTAAGCATTTTCCGGTCTATTAATTTGTTTGTTTGTTTGTTTTGTTTTTTGAATTTCGCGCAAAGCTACTCGAGGGCTATCTGCGCTAGCCGTCCATAATTTGGCAGTGTAAGACTAGAGGGAAGGCAGCTAGTCATCACCACCCACCGCCAACTCTTGAGCTACTCCTTTACCAACGAATAGTGGGATTGATCGTCACATTATAACGCCCCCACGGCTGAAAGGGTGAGCATGTTTGGTCCGACCGGGATTCGAACCAGCGACCCTCAGATTACGAGTTGAGGTATCTTTTACATTAGTTATAAATACATCTTACCATTTTCTTGCCCCCCCCAGTGACACAACAGCAGCTTATACTGCTAAACCCGGGTTTCGATACCCGAAGTTGGCATAGCACAGATAGCCCTTTGTGTATCTTTGTGCTTAATAACAAACAACAACAACAATTATCATTTTCTTGATAAACTGTTTTAAGTTTGGAAAGTGAAAAGGAGTCTTTGGTAAAACAGATATTTCAATATCCTTTAAAATCCATTAGAAGGATACATTTCACTCTTTTTTATATCCGTTAAAATCCATTAGAAATATGTATTTCGCTTCCTTTATATTCTTTAACATGCAGTAGCAAGATATATTTCTCTCCTTTTATGTCCTTTAAAATGCGTTAGAAAGATATATTTCTCCACCTTCACTTGTCTTTTTCATTTTGATCTTTGTTTTTGTTTTTTAATCACGATAAGTTTGTTTTTCTTTCATATAGTATAATCAGTCACAGCTCGGAAAACCATTTATTAGGCTTAAGGTATTGTGGAGATTTTAATAAAGAACTCAACTTCAAGACAAACTTTCCAGTTACGTAAGAAAAAATGAGTATTGATGACGTAGAACTAGTCAATCGTAGGGCGTAGAGTATGATCTGTTACAGTTTACTGCGAAGGTTGTAATAACTTTACTTTCACAACGTTGTTTCCGGTTACGTGCGGAAACTGAGTGTTGCGAATGTAGGCTTAGCAAATACTTGGACATAGATAAGCAAATCATTTACGACAATTAAAAATCCTAATCACCACTTTCAAAACACACGTTTCAGTAGTATGTTAGAAAGCGTTACGGTTGTGGTTTGCCTGTTTTTCAGTGGTGGCAAATCTTTAGATTTATAACACTCAGAATTGGGGTTCGATATTCGCGGTGGGTAAAGCACAATATCTATTTTTCTGGCTTTGTGCTTAACAACAAACAAATAAATTAAACAACGCGTTATTTCGTCGGTGAGTAAGCGGTAACTCCAGGGATTTACAGAGCTAAAATTCTGGATTTGATTCCACGTGGTGAACACAGCATATAGCCCAATGTAACTGACATGAGTAGCAAAATTTAATGGATTTATTTAGTGCTGAGTGTGTGTAATATTTGTTTGTTTGTTTGTTTTGAATTTCGCGCAAAATTACACGAGGGCTATCTGCGCTAGCCGTCCCTAATTTAGCAGTGTAAGACTAGAGGGAGGGCAGGTAGTCATCATCACCCACCGCCAACTATTGGGCTACTCTTTTATCAACGAATAGTGGGAGTAACCGTCACTTTATAACGCCCCCACGGCTGAAAGGGCGTGCATGTTTGGTGTGACGGGGGGTTCGAACCCGCAACCCTCAGATTACGAGTCGAACGCCGTAACACGCTTGGCCATGCCGGGCCCAATGTGTAATTGTTGGCATCGAAGGAAGTAATGTGTCATTCCAGAAATAGAGTAACGAATTCTCTAAATCCGGCCCCCTAGTGGCATCGTAGCATATATGCGGACTTGCAAAACCAGATCCGCTCGGTGGGTAAAACACAGATAGACCATTGTATAGCTTTCTGCTTAACTTCAGAAACAAACAAACTCTAGTTTGTTCTTCACTAACAACAAAAGCTTGTGTATCGAGGCTGGGAGAGAATACATGATATATAAGAGAAAAAAATATTTTTAAGTTCAAATCACATATATTGGCCGAAGCAGGTTAACCTTAACGATTTTTTTTTTTTAATTTCACGCAAAGCTACGCGAAGGCTATAGGCGCTAGCCGTCCCTAATTTAACAGTGTAAGACTAGAGGGAAGGTAGCTACTAATCATCACTCACCGTCAACTCTTGGGCTGTTCTCTTACCAACGAAGAGTGAGATTTAGGGTATCATTATAACGCCACCAAGACTGAAAGAGCGAGCATGTTTGTTATGACAGGGATTCGAACCCGCGACCCTAAATTACGCGTCGAGTACAATAACCACGTAGCCATGCCGGGCCGCCAACCTCAACGAAAAATGCCTATTGAAGAAATTTATCAGGTATGTAAAACAAAACAAATCTGATAGACGTAGAAGACATTAATATAACCTGATGATTGAACTGGCCAGAAAGATTTAGCGACTAACACAAATATTAACCTGTTCAGTGCCGTAGACAAGATAACTCGTCCAAGCCAATCGGTAACACAGTGCCACGGACGAGTTAATTCGTTCTCAATAATACCTAACTTCAACACTAGATGTCAGCACCATGCATGCTTTTGACCTACATACAAATTGTTTCACTTTCGATTTAAAATGGCGTCATGAAAAAAGTTATAAAATGAAGAAGCATCAGAGTTGAATTGTAGTAGCTGAAATACTTGGTTGTCAACAGGTTAAAAATTTTATAATTCCATTTTTCATTACTAACTTCTCATATAAAATCACACGAACTAGAATAAGGTTTGAAAGACTCCTAGATACACTCAGGATATGGAATATCGCAAGATAAGTGTAATTTCTGATATCCAATAAAAGATATAAAGACACTTGTTTTTTTTTTTTTTTTAGATTTAGTATTGAGACATGAATTTTATTAAACGATATGGAAATTGCTTTTCAAAACCAGTAACGCACTGAAACAGTTTATTGAATTGGAAAGAAATATCCTGAATAATTTAAAATTAGGATGTTTTTGTTGTTTCAAATTAAGCATAAAGCTACACGATGGGCTATCTGTGCTCTACTCACCACGGTTATCGAAACCCGGTTTATAACGTTGTAAGTTCGTAGACATACCGCTGAGCCACTGGGGGGCATTAAAATTAGGAACATTGGTAAAAAAAAAAAACAAAGACTATTGACTAATTGTGTACTCATGTTGAGATGAAAATCTCAATTTAGAGGGGTCGGGGGCATGCTCTCCAGAAAATTAATATGATAATATAATTTGTAGTTGCTATATAAGTCTGATATATATATTAAACATATAGATAAGTAAAAGTCATAAGCTGCATAACCATCTTTACTATTGTTAAGTGATTCTAATATTTTGCCTACAAAAAACAGTCGCAGAGTGAGTGCTTTTTAAACACATTGAAAATATTTACAACTGTTAAATAAGATTCTATAATTCTAGTTCAGTTAGATACTATAGCATTTTACTGGCAGGACTCATTTTATTTATTTGAAGATGGATATAATGCCCGAGGTTAAAATCATAAACTCAATAGCTTAGAACTACGAGGGCTGTTCAAAAAATACGCGGACTGTTTGAATTGCGCGGCTCCAGTTGGTTCCAGGGAAATCCGCTTGGTGTCGCTAGGTTCGCACAGATCAGCTGATTACGACGCCATTTCCCGATTGCAGATATCTTCATTTGTGTATTAGCTACGCGGTTTTAAGTGAAGTGCGATTTTTTCGTTTGGCGGATTTCAGAATGAATGACCTGAAGGAGCAACGACTCACTGTGAAATTTTGTGTTAAACTTGGAAAATCTGCGACTGAAACTTTTGCTATGCTTAACACGGCTTACGGTGATGTTGCTATGAAGCGTACGGCATGTTTCAAGTGGCATGAACGTTTTAAGGATGGTCGACAGTCCATTGAAGATGATGAGCGTCCTTCCACGTCAACTGACGACCCACACGTCGACAAAATCAACACCCTGGTGCGGGCAAATCGACGTCTGACTGTCAGGGAGCTTGCTGAAGAGTGTGGGATATCAGTTGGATCTTGTTACGAGATTTTGACCGAAAAATTGAAGATGCACCGCGTTGCTGTGAAATTTGTGCCTCAGAACTCGTGAGTTTTTGGCCAAACACTCGATCACTGTTCTTCCCCCCCTACTCACCTGACCTTGCTCCTTGAGATATTTTCTTGTTCCCCAAACTCAAAAGACCCTTGAAAGGAAGAAGATTTGAGACGATTCCCGAGATTAAGGCAAATGCGACGAAGGAGCTGGAGGACATTACAAAAGAAGCGTACCAGGACTGTTTCAACAAGTGGAAACACCGTTGGGATAAGTGTGTGCGTTGGGGAGGAGAGTACTTTGAAGGGGTCCCAGACCTGTAACTTCTAAATAAAGTACATTTTGTTTTATGACGTCAGTCCGCGTATTTCTTGAACAGCCCTCGTATTTAGTTAGGAAAATATTGTGTTTAGAATCTCCTGCTGCCTTCTGGAAGTTACGTTTAAAATGCATGTTAAGAAACACTGATGTGTTAAAATAACTAAATCTATGAGGTTATTTAACATTATACAACTCTAATAGTTAATAAATAAACTGAATAGTAAATAAACTTCTCCTTTTTAACTTTGCTAGTTACTCGGCATAAGTCTGACTCATTTTGAAACACATTCTCTGTCGTGGCAACGAATTACAATAATTAATAATTTTTATGGTTTCATGTAACAAGAGTTCTCGATCGTTTCGTAAATTGCCTGGCATGGCCAGTTGGGTTAAGGCGTTCGATGCCTAAGCGGCAGGGCGCGGGTTCGAATACACGTTGTACCAAACATGCTCGCCCCTTCAGCTGTCGGTCGTTGTAAGGGGACAGTTAATCCCCTATTCGGTGGTAAAAGCCCAAGAATTGGCGGTGGTTGGTAATGACTAGCTGCCTCCCCTCTAGTCTTACATTGCTAATTTAAGGACGGTAGTGCAGATAGCCCTCGTGCAGTTTTGCGCGAAATTCAAAAAACAAACAAACGTTTTGTAAAAAAAAATAATCCACCAGGTAATTTATATCAAATATAATTTTAGAAATGGATTAAGCCTAAAACACGTATAGCAACTTACACGCATTTTATATAAGTTGCATTATTCATGGCCTGGCATGGCCAAGCGCGTAAGGCGTGCGACTCGTAATCCGAGGGTCGCGGGTTCGCGCCCGCGTCGCGCTAAACATGCTCGCCCTCCCAGCCGTGGGGGTGTATAATGTGACGGTCAATCCCACTATTCGTTGGTAAAAGAGTAGCCCAAGAGTTGGCGGTGGGTGGTGATGACTAGCTGCCTTCCCTCTAGTCTTACACTGCTAAATTAGGGACGGCTAGCACAGATAGCCCTCGAGTAGCTTTGTGCGAAATTCCAAAACAAACAAACAAAACAAGCATTATTCAATATCTCAAAAATTAATAATTTCAATGAAGTATTTGGGTGAAGTAATTCAGAATCTTAAGTGGGGATCGGTTTTACCCACTTTCTGATCCATCTACCAAATAACCGATAGTATTATGAGAAAGTTGTTTAAAATTTAACAAACCACTTTAAAAAGATTCGACATTTTTGTTTAATATCCTTATATAGCATTACGAACAAAATACATTTTTCGTTAAAAATATTAAAAAGGCTGATTTACGAAATCATTCATTCTCTCTTATCTGTCCAGAAATAAAACTTTTATAAGCGCAGTATACAAAAAAGCCTTTGTTGGAACTTTCTTTGGATATTTGAAAACTAAATTAAATTTTCGCGTAAAATACGATACGCTAGAAAAAAATTTGCATAATAAAGAAGAGAAAAAACGTCATATGTTGTATCTGTATTGAAATTCGTTGGTACAGAGAGAGAACATCGCCTTGTGGGAGTGGTATGTATATATATATTTCTTTCTTTTTCCCTTTAAATCTGCTCACTTTGCTATTAGGCTTAAAGACGGATGAAAAATGTTAACTTTAAACACTAGATGGCAGTGTTATTGTATATAGAATAGTTTGGGAATTGGCAAAAAAATTAGATCAATGTGTTTAGTTCTTTATAAACATTAATTTCGTTCAGTGAACACACGTGAGGATTTGAAATTATAATTTTAAAAGATATTTTACAGAGAAATTAAGTAGAAAATAACTTTGGCGAAATAATAAAATATTTTTATATGATCTGCATATTTTTTAGGATGTTTTTTTTTTTTTAATTTCGCGTAAAGATACACGAAGGCTATCTGCGTTAGCTGTCTCTAATTTAGCAGTGTAAGACTAAACTAAAGGGAAGGCAGCTAGCTAGTCATCACAACTTACCGTCAACTCTTGGACTGCTCTTTTACCAACGAAAGGTGAGATTGAGTGTATCATTACGACGTCCCCACGACTGAAAGGGCGAGTCACGGGGATTCGAATTCGCGACCATCAAATTACGGGTCAAAAGCCTTAAACACCTGGTCATGCCGGGCCCATTCGAAGATGTAAAAGACTTACATTTAGATTAAGTAGTCTAGATTGACTTTAGAGTGTTAAACTACTAGCAATCATGTAGGATGAGAATCAGAAGTCTTAAGAAGATGTGTCCTGTTTTTCAGTCTAATTAGGCTGCTTGTTTTGCTACAGAGAAACGTAACAGTTAAATATATGTGATATGAATTAAATGTATCGATTGCTAATTATCACACTGCGTACTTGTAGCAGTATTTGTTCAAAATAACTAGGCCCAGCATGGCCAGCTGGGTTAAGGCGTTCGAGTCGTATTCTGATGGTTGCGGGTTCGAATCCAGGGCGCACCAAATATGCTCGCCCTTTCAGCTGTGTGGGCGTTATAATGTTACGGTCAATCCCACAATTCGATGGTAAACGAGTAGTGACGGCTAGCGTAGATAGCCCTCGAGTAGCTTTGCGCGAAATTAAAAAACAAACAAAACAAACAAATGTTTGAATCTCTAGAATTATAAGACAAATCAAAGACTAAGTCTGATTTGGACTTCTAGAATCTGAAAACAATAATATTTTCTCCACTTATAGCTTTAATCATAGCTATCTGCTTTAAAACAGAGGTTTTGCTTGTGACAAAAAAATGAATTTATCTGGAATTACTCATGCATCAATCTACATCTGAATGATTATAACACAAAAATTCAGGTTTCGATACCTGCGGCAAACATAGCGCAGATGGCCAATTCTGTGTAATTGCGCTTAACAAGAAATGATCCACGTGCAATCCTGTGTTCTTTGTTAATTATTTTCAAATTGGCAATAATATCAGAAGCATACTTCTCTGCACTTGATTATTTTGTGATGTTTCAATACTCGAAATGAGAGACTAGTGCCACATACGTAAAAGAATTATTTCGTGGGACTAGTGCGACTTGTATTGCAGCTTTTCTTGTCAGTGAGTGAAATATTTTGACGTTGCTATGGTGACTTGGAATTATTTGATATAGCAAATCTCTCCCTACTTTTAAAATTCATTGTCATCACTGCTCTAGCTACCCTAGAGACAAGAGTATACTAGGCCCAGCACAGTCGACTGTTTCAGTGTGGTATGGAACATAAGAGTCCCAATAAACACTACCATGTCAGTCAACTGTGATTTTTGTTACACATATGCACACATCCCATACGTGTGGTGTATGACTGAATCAAAACATATGATGATTACAGAGAAAAGGTGACATAAGATATTATGTAAAACAACATGTGACAGTGAGTAACATTCTATATTTTTTACTCACTCTATTTTACTTCCGGAAGATAAACGCTCTAATAAGATATTCTTTTATACAATGAGCAATTATCTTATAGTGATCTAGAACGGGATAACTACACGTGTGGCCCGGCATGGTCAGATGGTTGGAGCACTTGACTCGTAATCCGAGGGTCGCGGATTCGAATCATCGTCACACCAAACATGCTCACCCTTTCAGCCGTGGGGGCGTTATTGTGTGACGGTCAATCCTACTATTCGTTGGTAAAAGAGTAGCTCAAGAGCTGGCGGTGGGTGGTGATAACTACCTGCCTTCCATCTAGTCTTACACTGCTAAATTAGAGATGACTAGCGTAGATAGCCCTCGTGTAGCTTAGCGCGAAATTCAAAACAAAACAAACCACACGTGTTCACTGCAAGTATATATTCGCATTTACAATGTAGACTGAACACTCCTTTCAGCAACAAGCAGTTTATAAAACTGGAAAGTGTACCATTCAATGTTCGAGGAAAGTTATTAGCACAGCTTCAAGAAAATGATTTACGTTACGTTGATGGATCATAATAGAAGAGTTACTTTTTAATTTTGTGAAAGAGAACTGTGACACTTCATGTCATACAACCGTCAGGAGTAGTGTCTGTCCAATCACAGAAAAGATCTGGTGTCTGTTTAATCATAGAAAATATCTGGTGTCTGCCTAATCACAGAAAAGATTTAGTGTCTGCTCAATCAGAGGAAAAATATAATACACTCCTAAAAAAACAACTCATACCGGAAACTTAAGTATTAATAATACACTCCTATAAAAAAACTGATACGGGAAACTTAAGTATTAATAATTCACTCCTATAAAAACAACTTATTCCGGAAACTTAAGTATTAATGGCATTACTCTCGAAGCAGTTATAAGTACGACAAAAAAGACAATTGTTTGTCGTAATACATTATAAGTACGACAAAAAAGACAATTGTTTGTCGTAATACATTATAAGTACGACAAAAAAGACAATTGTTTGTCGTAATACATTATAAGTACGACAAAAAAGACAATTGTTTGTCGTAATACATTATAAGTACGACAAAAAAGACAATTGTTTGTCGTAATACATTATAAGTACGACAAAAAAGACAATTGTTTGTCGTAATACATTATAAGTACGGCAAAAAAAGACAATTGTTTGTTGTAATACATTATAAGTACGACAAAAAAGACAATTGTTTGTTGTAATATAGATTTTAGTCTGTGACAAACAATGTTGAAATTTTGTATAATTATTGACCAAGAAATAGAAATAATTATAACAATTAAGGTCAAAGTTTGTATTGAGGTCAAACCAACGTACCAGTTTACCTTATTCACGAGGACATCAACACCGATCTGTATCAAGGCCAAACCAACGTACCAGTTTACCTTATTCACGAGGACATCAACACCGGTCTGTATCAAGGTCAAATCAACGTACCAGTTTACCTTATTCACGAGGACATCAACACCGGTCTGTATCAAGGTCAAATCAACGTACCAGTTTACCTTATTCACGAGGACATCAACACCGGTCTGTATCAAGGTCAAACCAATGTACCAGTTTACCTTATTCACGAGGACATCAACACCGGTCTGTATCAAGGTCAAACCAACGTACCAGTTTACCTTATTCACGAGGACATCAACACCGGTCTGTATCAAGGTCAAACCAACGTACCAGTTTACCTTATTCACGAGGACATCAACACCGGTCTGTATCAAGGTTAAACCAATGTACCAGTTCATTTTATTCATGAATAACTGTTAGTGTCAAGGTATAAAGCATAAGTTATCGGCCCCCCAGTAGCTTAGCGGTATGTCTGCGGATTTACAACGCTAAAAACCGGGTTTCGATACCCGTGGTGGACAGAGCACAGATAGCCAATGGTGTAGCTTTGTGCTTACTTCAAAACAACAACAACATAAGTTATTGTCCCGTTCCATATTTCCTTGCTATAAAATACGTTCTAAGTTTTTATCTGTGCCAGTAGTTACATTATTATTCATTCAGTCAGTCAGTGTTTATTAAGCGACTATCAGGTTAAGACAAGATAAATGATTTTAAGAAATAACACATGCATTTAAGAATACAGTGGATCAGAATACTGCGGTTGGAATATGGTTGTATTTTGTAAAAACGATATGCCAAAAGAACTGTGCTGCTCTCGGAAATACGTCCTCTATCGGCAATCGCATTTACTTTGAGGACACTTATTACCCGCCAGAACCAGAAACTGGAACGCCCATTGCAATTAGTTTCTGCAATCAATCTTACTCCACACATTTCTACTGACCTTCCATTATACTGGACATCGTCTTCCAATATCATTCTTGAAGCAAGACAAACACACAGAAATCCATGTGTTTGAAGAATGTTAGAGAAAGGGGCGAACCTAAACAAGGGTTTTATTCTGCACAGTTCAAGGAAACAATGTTGTGAATTTAAACGTGAAATTTGTTGCTAGCCATTTATATTTGTTGATGCGATCTCATAATGAAGTAATTTAATTTCGTATAATTGTAGCCAGTATGTTATTTTCATAGTAGCTAGAGATTTATGTGTGTTATTTTGTTTATAGAGATATCAGTGTGATATTTTGATAGTAGTTAAGATATCAGTGTGTTATTTTCATAGTAGTTAAAGATATCAGTGTGTTATTTTCATAGTAGTTAAAGATATCAGTGTGTTATTTTCATACTAGTTAGAGATGTCAGTGTGTTATTTTCATAGTAGTTAAAGATATCAGTGTGTTATTTTCATAGTAGTTAAAGATATCAGTGTGTTATTTTCATAGTAGTTAAAGATATCAGTGTGTTATTTTCATAGTAGTTAGAGATGTCAGTGTGTTATTTTCATAGTAGTTAAGATATCAGTGTGTTATTTTCATAGTAGTTAGAGATGTCAGTGTGTTATTTTCATAGTAGTTAAAGATATCAGTGTGTTATTTTCATAGTAGTTAAAGATATCAGTGCGTTATTTTCATACTAGTTAGAGATGTCAGTGTGTTATTTTCATAGTAGTTAAAGATATCAGTGTGTTATTTTCATAGTAGTTAGAGATGTCAGTGTGTTATTTTCATAGTAGTTAAAGACATCAGGGTGTTATTTTCATAGTAGTTAGAGATGTCAGTGTGTTATTTTCATAGTAGTTAGAGATGTCAGTGTGTTATTTTCATAGTAGTTAAAGATATCAGTGTGTTATTTTCATAGTAGTTAAAGATATCAGGGTGTTATTTTCATAGTAGTTAGAGATGTCAGTGTGTTATTTTCATAGTAGTTAAAGATATCAGTGTGTTATTTTCATAGTAGTTAAAGATATCAGTGTGTTATTTTTATAGTAGTTAGAGATGTCAGTGTGTTATTTTCATAGTAGTTAAAGATATCAGTGTGTTATTTTCATAGTAGTTAAAGACATCAGGGTGTTATTTTCATAGTAGTTAGAGATGTCAGTGTGTTATTTTCATAGTAGTTAGAGATGTCAGTGTGTTATTTTCATAGTAGTTAGAGATGTCAGTGTGTTATTTTCGTAGTAGTTAAAGATATCAGTGTGTTATTTTCATAGTAGTTAAAGATATCAGTGTGATATTTTCATAGTATTAGAGATGTCAGTGAGTTATTTTGATAACAGCAAAAGCTCTTTCTCTTTTCTATAAATCTTGATGAAGATTTATTTACATTCTCTGAATTATGTTAGAATATCCTTATAACTTATCTTGTCACGATGATGAAAGCACATCTATTTCTTGTTCCAACTTTCGTTTCTCAAACTAGAAATTTTTATAGAGTATTTTCGTAATTTTTGTTTTGCACGCTGATGCATTATTTGTAGGAAAAAATTGAGAGTTACTCTTTGCATGACTGATTCGTGATTTGTTCATCTTGTTAGTACTAACGTCTAGGAGACGTCCGTTTAAAATCGTCTGGCAACGTCGTCAATGACAATGTGCTTATGGTAAACGTAATTTTTAGCGATTCTACATCCTCGTATTCCAGTACTAGTCTTCTATTAACAATTTTGTTTACTACGTCGCAGAGAGATAGTCATTGTTAAAACTGGTATGTCCCGGATTTTGTATTTCTTTACTACTTTTCCATACAAACATTTTTCTTCAAAAAGTGATGTGACAAACCATAAATTCTATCGGTTGCAACATCGTATTAACACTTGGTTGTGAATTCCTCATGAGATAAATTTGCAGCAACAAAGTTATGTCTCCACAGCTAACACATTCACACTACTGTATTGCGAGTTAAAATTAACCATCTCTGTATGAAGCAAATGTCAAACATTGCTTTGAATTTGTGACTTTTCCTTAAATAACTTAGCTTTATGTGATCATTAAAAAATAAAATCATTTTAAACGGGAAACCAACAATATAATAACAATTTACCTCTCAAAAATGTGTTTTATTAGAGAAATGACGTATGAAAGCATAACATGTACACATATCGTCAAAATACTTGGTTTTACGTAGACAAAGAATAAAAAAATAAAGTCGTGTATATTTTGAAGTATTCGATTTGGTGTGTTTTGAATTTCGCGAGAAGCTACACGAGGGCTACTTGTCTAATTCAGCAGCGTAAGACTAAATTGAAGGCAACTAGTCATCACCACCACCGGAAACTCTTGGGCTACTCTTTTACCAACGAATAGTGTGATTGATCGTAACGTTATAACACGCCCACGGCTGAAAAATCACCGCCCACCGCTAACTCTTGGGATGCTCTTTTAACAACGAATAGTGGGAACATGTCTGTGTAATGGTTGAACAATTAAAAGGGGTTTTGTAGATTAATAAACCGCATTGTTTGAATAAAAGTTAAGACAAAAACTACCTTTATGCTCCAAATAAAAATATAAAAGTAATATTAATTTTTAAAATATTTATATTGTGTGGAAAGGTCGTTTTGGTCTGGCATGGCCAGGTGGTTAGGGCTCTCGACTCGTTATTTGAGGGACGCGGATTCGAATCTTTATCACATCAAACATGTTTACCCTTTCAACCGTGGTGGCATTATAGTGTGTGGTCAATACCATTTCTCGTTGGTAAGAGAGTGACTCAAAAACTGGCGATGGGTGGTGATGACTAGCTGCCTTTCCTCTAGTCTTACACTGCTAAATTAGGGACGGCTAGCGCAGATAGTCCTCGTGTAGCTTTGCGCGAAATTCAGAAACAAACATAAAAAACTAAGAAACTACATATTCACAATGCAAAATCGCCGATTACAAGATCACACTCGATTGGTTAAGAACAGAAGGTCAACATTTACAGTTTGCAAAATCATCAGGTTTAAAAAACTGATAGAAATTATTTTACAATTATAATGTACACCACACGTAATTGTAGCCGTGGGGTTTTTCAAAAGTTTACAAAATTTATGCTGTGCAAAATCTGCGTTACAGTTACAGATATATTATTAAAACAAACTTCTAAACTAAAAACATTTCAAGCCTTTTAATTTCTCAGTAATGACGAGAAAACCCACTTGTAGAGAAATATATATATGTAAAAACGGCTGGTTTAGGATGAGGACCCCTACATAAAAATTTTCTCTACCGTTTAATTTCTGTTGGAGTCTTGCACACTTAGGAAAGATTGATATAAAGTATTATCAGAAATATATGCTCATGTTTTATTTCATCCAACAGAACACTCATTTCAGTTGGTAAGATACATTTCCAGAGCCTACAGCCTACTTCTCTGAACTATAAATAACTCACAATTCAGCGGTTAAAGAGGAAAATTCACGAGACTACTGTTAAGATAGAATAAAAGCAAAATTTTTGTGTAGATTGATTCTTACATCCAGTAAAAAACTCAAAAGTACCACAAAAACAAGATACTTTTATAATCCACTAATACCTTTAAATTAAGACTGAGCTTTTGTTAGCATGTTTGTTTGTTTTTTTGAATTTCGCGCAAAGCTACTCGAGGGCTATCTGCGCTATCCGTCCCTAATTTAGCAGTGTAAGACTAGAGGGAAGGCAGCTAGTCATCACCACCCACCGCCAACTCTTGGGCTACTCTTTTACCAACGAATAGTGGGAGTGATCGTCACATTATAACGCCCCCACGGCTGAGAGGGCAAGCATGTTTGGTGCGACCGGGATTCGAACTCGCGACCCTCAGATTACGGGCTGAACGCCTCAATAGACTTGGCCATTCCGGGCCTTTTGTTAGATAAACGTAGAAAATAACGATGCGCTTGTATCCGTTAAACTCGGAGTTCCATCTATGTTGTGAGCACAGTGCAAATTTGCGTTTGAAAAACTAAACAAACAAGCATGTGATGTACGGTGTACTTTAAAAAATAAATAAAAGTAACTGTTCTTATTATTGTAACTCCAGTGGATCAATGGTAAATGTTCAGACTTGCAATGTTAAAATTCGAGCTTTATTTCCTTTCCGATAAAACACACATAGAGCTTTCAAAATTTGTAATGCATACCGGAGGGATTTAGACATTTTGATAAAATTTAAGAAAAAATTGTCTTTTGTGTGTTTGTTTTAATACCACGCAAAGTTACACAAGGACTATCTGCGCTAGACGTCCTTAATTTTGACAGTGTAAGACTAAAGAGAAAACAGCTAGTTGTCACCAACAGCTGCCAATTCTGGGGCTACTCTTTTGTCAATGAATAATGGAATTGACCGTGACATTATTACGTATCTAGGGCTGAAAGGGCGAGTATGTTAGGTGTGACGGGGAATTCGAATACGCAACCTTCAGATTACAGTCGAGCGTTCTAATCACCTGGCCAGGCCGGACCAGTTTCTTGATTTGAAGAACACTTTAAGAGTAAAGGGTGCCCTGTACGAGTGACTGTGAAATCTCATTATTCTATTAGGCAAGAGTAATCTAAATGTTTTCTTAAGTGCTGTTGACCAGTTACCTACTCTGTTAGAAATCAGTCTAAAATTATGGGCAGCAATTGTGCAACTTTAGGCAAAGTTTGTAACGAATGTGTGCATAAAAATTCCAACTTTTAATATATTTTATTAGATCCAACCCTTTAGACAAAACAATTGGATTTTCAATGGTAATAATTTCAAGATGACCATCTCGGAATAATAAGGATATGACGTATTGAAAACTGTGTTTTCATACTTTGGAATATGCGACATGTAAAGTTAACATTCGTAACGAAATAAAATTTCAACATACGAGGTCTGATCAAAATGTTCTAAGACTTATACTGTTACAGGTGCCAGTGCAGAGGCAATGAGCTTCACTGAGATGTGTACAAAGTACAAATAGTGATCTACCCTGTGAACAAGCCATTTTTCCAGACCTTATATCCGTGTTGCGAAAAACGTGTTCAAAGACAGACGTATCTCTTGCCTCTGTCGTAACCAAACTGGGCAAAAAATAAGAACAATGTGTTTGTATCAAGTTTTGTGTGAAAAATGGAGGAACAGAAATTCTTAAAATGTTAAAAACTGCCTTTGGTGATAACTGCTTAACTAAGGATGTCGTTTATCAGCGGATAAAACTCTTCCAAGATGGCCGGGAATTGGTCAAAGATGACCCACGTTCTGGGCTACCGACGACATCGTCCACTGATGAAACGGTCGCTAAGGTGAAAGACAGTTAACTAGGCCTTTTATAAAGCGGTCATAATTCGTTTGAGGGAGAAAGTTAGAAGAAATAGCCCCGAGCTGTGGGAGAATGGCTACTTCACCATGACAATGCACCTTCACACACACTGTTGTGCCTGTGCACCATGACAACGTTCCTTCACACACACTGTTGTGCCTGTGCACCATGACAACGTTCCTTCACACACACTGTTCTGCCTGTGCACCATGACAACGTTCCTTCACACACACTGTTGTGTTGACACAACACAACCCTGTATTCTCCCGATCTTGCCCAGTGTGATTTTTTCTGTTCCCAAAAATCAAAATCAAGTTGAAACGAAATAGATTTTATGATGTTCCAACCATCCATGATAATGTGAAAGCGGAACTTATTCATATTAAGGCTGAAGACTTCCAGCATTGCTCCTGAAAACAGCAGGAATGTTAGAACAAATGTGTATCAGCTGGGGAGACCACTTTGAAGGGGATAGCATATAATACTGATGTATGTAGATTATTCTTCGGAAAAAAGAGTGAAGACTTAGAACTTTTTGATCACACCTTGTATATAAATAGTTGTTGCCTTTCCCTGGTTTTTAATGAATGCATACCAATAATTTTGTTTGTAATGCAAGTTAAAGAATGAAGTATTTTCATTGTTTAATTAGGGAGATGGGTGGCACTTTCTGGGAAATGGGTGGCACTTTATTGTAGCTCTCGTGCCAGAGTAAGTTTTATCCTCATAAACGTGCTGACTCGTGCTACCAACAAGAATACCAGACCTCACTAAACAAGACGTAGAAGAGTACTTAAGTAGTATGGTTTTAAGCTAAGCATTTCAGCACTACATAATCGTAAGAGTAGGACAATATTACAAATAAGCTGTTATTTATATACAATAAAACTAAAGTATGAAAAAATGCCTATTTTTAGTTAATGTGAACAAATTCGTGTTTAGATGGATAATCTTTTCAGCTCACATAATCTTAGCTGGAGTTAAATTAAACATTATCTGTCTCAACTGAAATTTAATAGAAAGTTTAAGATATAAGATTAAACAGATTTGGGATAATCGTGTACCACGACTTTTCTGACTCCACGTCTGTAGTACCGATCGACTTTTGTGGAGTTAAATTAAGTATTTGTAGTTTGAGTAAATAATGTAGACACTATTTCCAGCCTAGTTTGTTTACTGCTATTTTAGATGTTCCTAGTTGTAGGCTTGAAAACATAATATTTGTATTTTGTTTCAATTTGTAATTCTCCCCTTTTTAAATAAACAATTTTTACCAATTTTGTAGATATATATATATATCAGTCAAAGTGAAAAATATATGAAAATGTAATTAATTGTAGGTAAATTATACAGATTCACAGAAAGAAGTTGTGTCAAATATTATCTGATCTTTTATTTTATTTTGTGATAAAATTTCATTGAGGTTTCACTGAGCTTTTCTTCAAAGAAATCCATATAAAGAAACGCACCAAAAACAGTGAAAAGAAACCAACGAAAGTGCCCAGAAATGCGTGAAGTGTCATCAATGTAAAATCGTCTTATTTTCGAGGCACTTAATCAAATGTTGCGGCAATTTTTAAAGGGTTTTAAATATTAACAGTTTTGTTTTTTTGGCATTATATTTGAAAAAAGACGTAAACTTACTTGTTGATGTAGGAATACGATTGAAATGTGTAAACAAACTGGATGCGTTACGAACAGAGACGCTTATAATGTTTGCCAACTATTGTAAATTTCAGTTTAAATATCAAGCCTAGTTGGTTCAACTTGTGAGAGCGACTTTTTAGTGAGTGTGTAGATGCATCACAATTCAATAGAATGATAAAACGTTGTGAAGATATTACAGTTCCCTTGTGTAAATATATTGACTACAGTTTTACGTTTATGCCCAACCAGTTCTATCATGAAACGCCAAAAGAAGCAGAGCTAGAAGTCCACCAGTTCTGGTCACTGATTAAGATTCAATGTTCAAAGAACTTGTGGTTCTTTCTATGTTTTATGTACACACCAATCTGTATTTCAGGCTATAAGAAACCTTTTCCGGTATGCAGCTCTGTTTGTGAAAAGACACCATCTTGGATTTGCTCGCATTGCACAATATAACAAATTTTTACTTTTTCATGTTCCTGGGCAAAAAGTGTTATTTCCCAATTGCTTATGCCTAAAGTAAATGGAGAAGACCTGTTTTTCTCTTCAAACTTTGCTTTTGTGACCCAGGTAATGAAATTTTCAAGTTTACCCATTTTCCAGAACATTCCAGGTACATTCAGTGCTAAGTAACTGATAGAGAATTTTCACGAACTTACAAAAATTTTCTAGAATATTGTTGAACTTATGAGAGTTTTCAAGAACCTTTTATAATTTTCTAGAAATTTTTATGGTAATATATATATACACAGGGGCTCACCACTCACCACTTCAGTTTGGTTCTAGCTCCCTAAGTGAACACATAGACGTATCTGATTTATCAGAGATGGCATCAAGAAGCTGCAAGCATTCTCCAGACGCATTCTGTTATGTATGTGGCCAATTTATCAAGACAAGAGCAAAAAATTACTCTGTAACAGCATCTGCTAAGACGTGTGAAGCCTACAAGGTATATTTCAGCATGCCTGTTGGGATCAAGACAAACCCTGGGCACCTCATTTTACCTGCGAGCAATGCAAAAAACTCTATAAGGTAAGACGGACAATTTTTGCTTGCTTGAATAGTAAGATTTTATATTTTACAAAATTTAGACCTTTTAAAATTTAAATATTTTTCAATTTATTTTTTAATTTCCAATAGTATAGAAAAATATCGCATATAAAATACTTTGAATGAACCTCTTACACATTAGTTGTGGATGAAATAAATTTATTTTTCATAATAACAATTTTACAATTAACAATTAAAATAACACTTTTCGTAATTTGCCCTTTTGGAGGATGGAACAGAGGGGAAAAGAGAGCCATGAAGTTCGCTATTCCAAGAATTTGGTGTGAATTCACTGACCACTCAAGCAATTGGTACTGTTACGTGGTGGACCCTTCCAAACGTCGGGCTGGCAAGAATGCATCTGCTATCATGTACCCGGACCTTTCATCATCCATCGCTCCAGTGCCCCACTTCTCTGAGCTCCCTGTACCCACTCCTCCAAAGAGAAAGCAGCCATCCTCAGAAAAGACCATCAAATCAGAAGAGGAGGTGGACAATTTCAGAGGGGCAGCTGGTGAGAGAAACCCATACTACCCCAACTAAAGAGACCTCAATGACTTGATCGGAGATCTTGATCTTACAAAGTCGAATGCCCAGCTATTGACATCTAGGCTCAAGGAGTGGGATTTGTCAGATGAAAGTGTGCAAGTCGCAAGTCAGAGAAAACGTCACCGACTTTTTTCAAGCTTCTTTGTTCTTCAAGATGGCTCTGCTTCTGCCACAATGTATCCGGTCTGTGCGAGGCAGTTGGAATTGCCTGTAACCCGAACGAATGGCTCCTCTTCATTGATAGCTCATCCAGAAGTTTCAAAGCTGTGCTTCTCCATAACGAGAATAAGTATCCGTCTCTTCCCCTAGCTCATTCGATGCAACTCAAAGAGGAATACAACAGCGTCAGGACCTTGCTAGAAGTCTTGAAGTATGATGAGTATGGCTGGGAGGTTATCGGAAACTTCAAAATAGTAGCCATCCTGATGGGTCTCCAAGGAGGCTTTACCAAGTTTCCCTGTTATCTTTGTCTTTGGGATAGCAAGGACACCACAGTGTACTACAACATGAAGGACTGGCCACAACGGACCGAGATCTCTGAGGGGAGGCACTATGTCGGGGTTGAGCCACTAGTAGACCTCCAGAAGGTGTTGTTTCCACCATTGCACATAAAATTGGGTCTTATGAAACAATCTGTCACAGCTCTTGATAAAGAGTCTGCAACCTTCAAGTACCTTCGAGACTTCTTCCCTTGGCTGTCTGAGGCAAAGGTCAAAGAAGATCCTGGAATGTACAGAATTCTTCAAGAAACTCAGTAGGAAGGAAAAAAAGGTTTGGGGCAGCTTTGAAGCAGTGGTTCAGGTCTTCTTGGGCAATCACAGGGCCGAAAATTATGTTGAACTGATTGAGGTTCTGGTGAAGAACTACGGAAAAGTGGGCTGCAGGATGTTCCTGAAAGTCCATATCCTTGACGCTCATCTTGATGAATTCAAGGAGAACATTGGAGCACACTCAGAGGAGCAAGGCGAGCGCTTCCACCAAGATATACTGGACTTTGAACGCAGCTACCAAGGAGCGTATAACGAAAACATGATGACAGACTATATTTGTGGGTTGATATGTGAAAGTGATTTACATTACAGTCGCAAATCTCGAAAAACTACTCACTTCTAAACATTTTTGTTCAATTTTGTATAACTTTAGTATAAATACATGTAAATCTTTATTCATGTGTTGTTTTATTTAGACCTTATGTAAATGAAAATGTGCAAATTTTCCCGTTTTAGCATAGAAAATAGGTTAATTTCTAAATTTCATTATCCAGGTCACAAAAGCAAAGTTTGAAGGGAATAATGATCATTTTCTGTACTTTTACAGCATAAGCAATTAAGAAATAACACGTACTATCCAGGAACAAAATATGTGTTACATAGTGTTATGAAACAGTTTGCTTGGCCAGAGGGAATGAACTACATGAATCTATTTGAATATGGAGATTGAGACCACGATAATTAACGGTTACCATGATCAATATATGTCTGGTTTTTAAAAGTCACCTAAATGTAAGGATTAATTAATACATCAGTTGTAGAGTTTCCTAACGAAGAGTGGTATACAGTGATTAACATGCAAAAACGTAACACTTTAACAGACATCACTTGAAGAAGGGCCTAAGCCCGAAACGTTGGGTAAAATTAACTTTTTCCTAGACTTTATTACCATTGTATCTGGTTTTGTTTTTTTCTTTCTTAAACGGTTACTAACGTCGTAACCTAAATCAAAAGAAACTCATACTCTTTGTAATTATGACTAACAATTTACCAGTTTAAGACTAGAAGGAAGGCAGCTAGTCATCAACATCCACCGCCAACCCTTGGGCTTTATTCTTTTACCAACGAATAGTGAGATTGACACTGAAGGGGCGAGTATCTTTGATGCGACGGGGATTCGAACCCGCGACCCTGCGGGTTACGAGTCAAACGCCTTACACCCCTGTCTATGCCGGGTCAAATACAGTAATAGTAACTTCCAATTATTTTAGTAATCTGGGCGTGTAGTTTGATTCTAAATTCAATCAGTTCCCTTCACTCAAAGTATTGCTTATCTCAAAAAATTTGACCATCCATTTATCCGGAACTTACTAGAAATCCAAACTTTCCTTCAAAACGTAGAGCGAGATTTTTAATGTTAACATCAAATTACTTTACTAGTTCTACAACTGTAAAAACTTTAGTGTAGTTTATTATTCTTTCAAAGTAATTTGACTAATGTCGAAAATAAAAAAATCAGTTTTATTTTAAGTGCTTTATCGGTTCTATCACTTCAACTATCTTTAACTTGAAGTGTGTGTGTGTGTGTATATATACTTGTGTTTTCGTTTTATTATGATAGGTAAGTCCCCCGCTGGTACAGTGGTAAGTCTCGGGATTTACAACGCTAAAATTAGGGGTTCGATTCCTCGTGGAATCGTACGACATTTCAGTGTAGTTACTCGAATCTATATCAGTTTTCATGATACCAACATGCTTTCCTGCTCCAAGTTCACTACAGTTTGTAGTCAAACAATGCTTTCTTACTTTTCCATAGAAACTGTAAGCTTTTTGTTTTTCAAGTTAAGCACAGAGCCACACAATGAGATATCTCTGCTCTTCCAACCACTTGGGGGAAGGGGACGGGGGGTAGAAGTCGCATCAACGAATCCCCTCCCTTAGTTTGTTGTTTTTTGACCTAAAACTGCAAGAACAAGTTGGTAAAACTTTTAACATTTTCATTTATTTCAGTAAAAGGTACTAGATAGAAGTCACGTGAACAAGTTACTGTGGCTTTAACTTCTCGGTGGTATCTGTGAAGTGCAGATAGCCCTCATGTAGCTTTGCGCGAAATTCAAAGAAACAGCGTTGGTGTCTGTGAAACGGTTGTCGTTCAACCAATGCTTTTTAGCATTAATATTTCTATCACAGATATCCCACTGTATTTAAATAAAAAAAATTACTAACTATTTGGTTCTCTAATTAAACAACGGTAAGTTTACGGACTTACAATACTAAAATACGAGGTTCGATTCCCCACAGTGGGTATAACAAATAGACCACTATGGAATTGATCAAAAAACAATTGAGTATTTGAATTTCAATAACAAATACTTTATTAGTAATTAAATAATTTATTTTCTGTGAGCTGTATTTCGATATAGACAGTAACAGCGTATAAGCGTTTGTTATTACCTCATAGTTAACGATGCTGGCTGGTAAACTTCAATATAAGTTAAACATATGATGTGAGTGAAATCAGAAAGAAACAGTTTTAGTTATTCCACGGGCCTCATTGGGACAGCGGTAAGTCCATGGATTTACAACGCCAAAATTAGGGGCTCGATTCCCCTCGGTAACACAGCAGATAGCCCGAAGTGTCTTTATTATAAGAAAGCACACACACACAAACAAGTATAACGGATTAGTTTTCTAAACGCACATCTGTAAGTGAAATGATGCTATTGGGAAAGATTTACAATATTTTATCACAAGTAGTGCAGTAGTTACGTTGAAGATATTATGGTAACAAAACAAAGTTATGTTGTAGTTACAGAATACTTAAGAGACATTCGATCTATGTGTGTAGTGATGAGACTAGAGACTTTTGGAAATGTCAAATAAAATTCACGTTGTTTTAAGTGCGTTGGGTTTGAATTTCGCGCAAAGCTACACGAGGGCTATCTGCGCTAGCCATCCCTAATTTAGCAGTGTAAGACTAAAGGGAAGACAGCTAGTCATCACTACCCACCGCCAACTATTGGGCTGCACTTTTACCAATGAATAGTGGGATTGACGGGAACATTATAACGCCAGTGTCCGACGG
Organism: Tachypleus tridentatus; assembly: GCF_004210375.1. Taxonomy (NCBI): domain Eukaryota; kingdom Metazoa; phylum Arthropoda; class Merostomata; order Xiphosura; family Limulidae; genus Tachypleus; species Tachypleus tridentatus. The sequence goes on from NC_134831.1 coordinate 104,136,423, forward strand.
GGATTCGCACCCATAACTCTTAGATTACGAGTGGAGTACCTTAACAACTTGGCCATGCCGTACCATTCAAGTGTGTTGAGATCCGTGATTTTATACACTCAAAATCTACTGGTAATCACAGACAACCATTAGGAGATATACGATTTGTTTACAAATACTGAACTGAGGACAGGAGGAAAAGAAAACCAGGTGAAAGATGACTGCACAGTGTGTTACAGATGAAAGATGACTGCACAGTGTGTTACAGATGAAAAACGAGTGCACAGTGTGTTACAGATGAAAGATGACTGCACAGTGTGTTACAGATGAAATATTAGTGCACAGTGTGTTACAGATGAAAGATGACTGCACAGTGTGTTACAGATGAAAGATGACTGCACAGTGTGTTACAGATGAAAAACGAGTGCATAGTGTGTTACAGATGAAAGATGACTGCACAGTGTGTTACAGATGAAAGATGACTGCACAGTGTGTTACAGATGTATATGATTTCCTGTATGTTTTCTGAACTTTTGGAAACTGAGGTCAGAAGTGGGGGTAACATCACGTTACTGCATATCGATTCTTTAGTTTTCTATGTTACTTCGTCTCATATATCTAGGAGGTTGTTTACTGAACTATTGTCATTGTGTTTAAAGCCATTTGACTTTCTAGAAAGACGTAATTTTTAGAGTGAATTAAGTAAAGCCTTTTAATAAAGCATCAGCCCAGTTTCACAGATAAAATGTGTTTTTTTATTTTGTTATTTTGGATGTAATAATGATCAGTTCCTGCTTGTCTTTGTGGTTCTGAATGGGTATGGCACACTTGGATTTTATATTGTATATGAATCAGTTCGGCTTTATAATGTGTATGGCTCACTTGAGTTTTATGTTGTATATTATCTAGTTCGGCTTTATAATGTGTATGGCTCACTTGAGTTTTATATTGTATATTATCTAGTTCGGCTTTATAATGTGTATGGCTCACTTGAGTTTTATATTGTATATTATCTAGTTCGGCTTTATAATGTGTATGGCTCACTTGAGTTTTATGTTGTATATTATCTAGTTCGGCTTTATAATGTGTATAGCTCACTTGGGTTTTATATTATATATTATCTAGTTCAGCTTTATAATGTGTATGGCTCACTTGGATTTCACATCGCAAACTGCTCATTTCATGTAATTGTTTAATTTTCATTCAGTACACATGGCTCTATTAAGTAAATTTATCATCATAATAAGTTCGTTAGTTTTATTGTGTAACAGGTCAAGTATATATACAACACCGGAAATAAAATATGGAACTGTTCGATTTAACGGTAAGTAAGTATGTAGTTAGCAAAACATACCTTTTACATCATACAGTGATTCGCCAAACAATTAACCACTAGTCATGAATAGCTAAGATAAGAAAGCGTACGTATCGTTAACGTGTGAAAACTAAATCGATTTATAATTTGTTGATTTTTACCTTGATTTACTAAATGAAAATAGGTTAGGTCACGGGTCAAAGTTGGGGTGGGCAAATTTAAGAAATGCCTCTTCATATCAATCTTATTGTGGCTGTTGGAGTAGAGAATTCATCTGAGCTTATGGATTATTACAATAGTGATGATGATTGTTTTCGCCACATTCCTCCATAGACAGTGGGGGCGCACTCTCTTTGATATCAAAATGTAAGTTGTTTTTTTTCTTTTTGGTTGGGCGTAAGAACGTAGCGCTATCCATGAATGCTGTTTACGTTAGCTTACGTCAATGACAATAAATACTCAATAACATCAATAATGGAGCAGAAGGGTAGTGTGCCCCATTATTAACATTCCCCTTGTTCCAACCTGTCATCCCAGAATGTTTGGATTAGGTTGGTCAAGCGACCTAGAAATAGTTATATAAATGACAAACAGACAGATAGACATATTTCGTGCGTTAAATATACAGATTTTAATTAATCAGTTTTTATCTTTAGCCGCGTGATTGTAGAACTATTAAACCTAGTTCAAGAAATCCAGACAGACTAGATAATTGCTAAGATACGCTACCATTTACCACGAGAGATCTAAACAAGTTTTAAATATTTAAGAAACAATCTTTTGTCTGCTTTTAGTATTATTCATGCTAAGTTATCCCACATCATTTTCGCATACCCAAAGCTACTGTTCAATCGACAGACTAGAATGAAAGCAACTACTCAACAACACTTTGCTAGTGTTTTTGGCTACTAGTGCCTTATCGAATATAATATTTCAATTTCACTCCTACAACCCGCTCACAGACTCAGATTTCATATGAAGTTGGTAGACACTAGTCACGAACCATGAATTCACGGATTCATAGTTTGGATACTCTAACCAAAGTCAATCTTATAACGCTCGAACGTTCCGAAAATAAAACGCGAACCATGGGCATTCGGAAACACGCCCCGGGTAAGCAAATCACTTGGCCACAAAATAATCCTTTAAGTTTTTATAACAACATTTACCTTCAATAAGGTGTATGTGTTTTTATTATAGCAAAGCCACATCGGGCTACCTGTTGAGTCCACCGAGGGGAATCAAACCCTTGATTTTAGCGTTGTAAATCCGTAGACTTACCGCTGCACCAGCGGGGGACCCTTCAATAAGGAAGTGTCTTCCTAGGCTTAGGTACATTATAAAGCTTAGTTAAAAAAGAATTATTTTCAAGGGGTTGGAAGTAAACTGACAGCAATAATCTTCTTCCCCAAGGCGTTCCCTCAGGAAGATGAAAGTTGTTAAGTAATCGGCGATTAAATTTCTTCAGAACCACATAAAGTAGACAGCGAATTAAAGTGACATCTAATAACTTTACGTCGTCAAACACTAATAGAAAGCAACTGAAAGTAAAGTAATTGAAGAAGGGAACGTTACATGCCTAATTCTGTCTATATTTCAATCTGTCACTAAAACAAATATATCAGTATAAAAACTTGTGATTATGTTGGAAAAGTGTAGATAGAGGAACTATTACTACTATGGGTTATAAAAATATCTATGGACCAGTCGTTCCTAAACTGGGTACCTCGGAATTTTTACAATTATTAATTAAATCTTTTTTCTTAAATTCAAATTTGATTTATTTTCTACTTGAAGCCCCCCGCTAGTACAGCGGTATGTCTCCGGATTTACAAAGCTAAAATCAGGGGTTAGAGTCCCCTCGGTGGGCTCAGCAGATAGCCCGATGTGGCTTTGTTCTAAGAAAACACACACTTCTTCTTGAAACATAAAATAACAGTAGTTTTTGCTTGTCTTAGGAAGAGTGACATGTGATTGTTTCTTTGTTTTGAATTTCGTGCAAAGCTACTCGAGGGCCATCTGCGCTAGACGTCCCTAATTTAGCAGTGTAAGACCAGAGGGAAGGCAGCTAGTCATCACCACCCACCGCCAACTTTTGGGCTACTCTTTACCAACGAGTAATTGGATTGACCGTCACATTATAACGCCCCCACGGCTAAAAGAGCGAGCATGTTTGGTGCGATCGAGATTCGAACCCGTGACCCTCGGATTGCGAGTCAAACGCCTTAACACACTTGCCACACCGGGCCTGAAGAAGTAAGGAAGCTATGGTTTAGGCAGTCAATGAAGCCTTATTTATATCAAAATACACGAATATCGTATGTCACAATTTTTAGCTCAGCTTAGTTTCATGTATAAAACCATCCGAAAACCAATAAACATGTGTATTAATTCCATGCAGAACGATTCTCTGTAATGTAATACGAATATAAATCTAATAATGTAATACGAATATAAATCTAATAATGTAATACGAATATAAATCTCCAACAATCGATTCGCCTGAAAATACCCGAATACTTGTTTGTTACCAAATTTTTCGACATTTTTATAATAAGGTCAATTTCTTATCATACTCAGCAATACATGTATAGGGCTCAGACGTTTTTTGTTAACCGTTAAAGTAGAGTTTTATTTATTGTAATGGAATTTTAACTAAGTTCTGCATGATTAGAAGAATTTTTTATCGACAGGATAAAACTTTTATTTTATATTAGAGGCTTTTGACTGTCATTTATCACTGTGCCAACTAATTTAATCTGGTTTGGCATGTAAGGGAATTCGCAATCTGTGGGTCGCAGATTCGAATCCCCATCCTACTAAACGTACTCGTCCTTTGAGCCATGGAGGTGTTAAATAATGTGACGGTCAATCTCACTATTCGTTGGTAAAAAGAGTAGCCCAAGAGTTGGCTGTGGGTGGTCATGACTAATTACGTTCCCTCTGGTCTTTCACTGCTAAATTGGTACAGATAGCTCTCGCGTAGCTTAGTGCGAAATTAAACAAAACAAAACAGATTAGTTGAATTGTGTTAGTTTTGTATTATTTTAAATCAACATGTCTCTGATATTTTCAACTAAAGTAATGATTTCTTATTAGTCCAGTGGAGCTACTTTCAAGTAGAAGCTATTTTAATCCTACAATAAAGTAATGTTGAGTACGTTGGTGGGTGAAAACTATTTATACTAAGGAAAACCGGTTGTGGGTTGTTTTTAATTTCGCGTAGAGCTACAAGAAGGATATCTGCGCTAACTGTTCCTAAGTTAGCAATGTAAGACTAGAGGGAAGGCAGCTAGTCATCACTACCCACCGCCAACTCTTGGGTTACTTTTTACCAACGAATAGTGGGATTGACCGTTACATCCCCACAGTTGAAAGGGCGAGCATGATTGGTGTGACGGAGATTCGAACCCGCAACCCTTGGATTACGAGTCGAGCGCCCTAACCACCTGGCCACACCGGCCCTCTATGTAAAATAAACCTCAGCATTCCCAACACTGTGACAGTGGTGAAGTCTACGAATTTACAATACTAAAATAAGGGGCTCGATTCCCCTGGGTGGACACAGCAGATAACCCACTGTGACTTTGCTATAAAACAAACAGTTTTAACTTTATAAACATCAATATAGTTAAACAGGAACACGTGTTTAAATAATTTATCACAGGTTTTAAGCTGCTCTAAAGGTAAGTTGTGCAAACCGTTTAATTAAGTTTCGTTAGTGATTCAAGTTATGGGTCACGCTTTTCAGATGAAATTGACGATATTGTGTTTGTTTTATATTTCATTCTTCTTTGTCAGTATTTGGGTATAAAGATCCTGGAGGGTCAGATTTGATCTCTTCCGTCGTCCTTTACGTCGACATTCAGCTTCTGATAAATGTAGTTATAAATATTACATGAGAAACCGGCCCTTACTCCGACACCTCTCAGGATACTGTCCATGTATTATCTACGTATACGTGGTCATTGCGTTAATCTACCACTTCTCTCAAAAGTTCCATAATTATTTTACACTTTAAATGGTTATTGGCTTAAATCAAGAGCATTTACATAAACACTCTACAATGTTTTTTAATTAAGTCTAAAATTAATGTGGGCTTTAGTTTATATATATACCGGTGAAAGACCCGTAGGAGCATCTTTATTATGTATGTTGTATTTGTCACATAATAAGTCATTTTTTTCTCCAATTTTTTTGAAGTAATTTAGTGTACTATGTAGGAGTCTATCTGTTACTATTTCTAGTGTTCATGTATAAATTCAGAGGAAGTAGTTAGTTCTAGAAACCTTACTCTCGGATTACGAGAGCCTTAACACACTTGGCCATGCCGGGCCATTTGTCTGTCTCTTGTTTCCATAAATTTTCTTCTTAGTTGCGGTCTTTGCTTAATTATTGTTATTAGATAGGTGTGTAGTTTCCAAGCTTTGTTTATTATTTCGTATTGCTGTAGTGGTACCGTTTGTTTGGAGGCTTTCTGATGGCGCTCCGTGATTATTTGATAGTACTTATCTATTTCGGATTGGTTTTCAGTTGTTGTAATAATTTTAATTGGTAGTTGGTAGTCTAGTAATTTTTGATATTCTTGCCAATTCGTTTTTTTTTTTGTAATTGTAGTTTTATTTTCTGTGGGTTATATTTTTGTAGGGAGCTAGATCGAAGACACACCAGATTGGTAGGTGATCACTGTCAAAATATTTTCCCACATTAAATTTTACTCATATCTGGCTCATGTTGTATGAGCTCAGGTATAAATCTAGTATGTCACAGGTATTTGACACATGCTTGGTATGCATCGTTTAACAACGTTATGTTACTTTTATCTATAAATTATATTGATTGTCTTCCGTTGTCATTTGTAGAGTTGCATCCAAAATGTGTATGCCTGTTGTTGACATCTCCTATTAATATGGCATTTTGATTTGTGGAAAAACATGTTGTTGAATGATTTAAAGTCAATTTCTTCAGTTGGTAAACATTGTATTCCAGCTGTTATAAAATTTGATTGTTTAGGAGAACATTATGTATCCATTATTACTACTCATTTCGATTCCTGTTACTGATAATTTGAATTTTTGTAACAGGATTATTTCTCTGTTTTTATCCAGGTTATCTTTTCTGATGCCTGGCATGGCCGAGTGCGATAAGGCATGCGCTCGTAATCTGAGGGTCGCGGGTTCGCATCCGAGTCGCGCTAAACATGCTCGCCCTCCCAGCCGTGGGGACGTTATAATGTGACGGTCAATCCCACTTTTTTGTTGGTAATAGAGTAGCCCAAGAGTTGGCGGTGGGTGGTGATGACTAGCTGCCTTTCCTCTAGTCTTACACTACTAAATTAGGGACGGCTAGCACAGATAGCCCTCGAGTAGCTTTGTGCGAATTTCAAAAACAAACAAACAAAATCTTTTCTGACAGTTGAGTAGTCATGTATTTTATGTATATTATTTCTATACAGTAGTGTTTCACTTATAACGATTTCAGGGTTAGTTTGTTGAATCATGTCTTCCATCTCGTGATTCTTGGAAGCAAGCATTTTTTTTTTTTTAGTATTTTAATTTGAATTTCGCGTAAAGCTACGCGAGGGCTATTTTGCGCTAGTCATACCTGATTTAGCGGTATAAGACCAGAGGGAAGGCAGCTAGTCATCACCGACCACCGCCAACTCTTGGGGTATTCTTTCACCAACGAATAGTGGGATTAACCGTGACCTAAAACGCTCCCATGGGTGAATGGGCGGGCAAATTTGGTGCGACGAACTCGCGAACCTCAAATTACAAATCGAGCACCCTAACTACCTGGTCATGCCGGGTCATTTTACTTAGTGATTCATTAACATGTTCACTAAATTGTTTAACATATTCATTTTTTGTTCTAAACTTATTATATCGCTATTATGAAAATTGTTTTGTGTTCTCCATATTGACTTAGGACCAACCAAAGTCTTTTAAAGCTGGCCAAATTATTAATGATATTTCGGCCGAAAACATATCTTACAACAGAGGTATCCAAATGATATATTTTAATCACATAAGTAAGGAAGGTATATCATATTAGATATACTGATTTTCTTCTAATTTTTAGTTTTAATCGACGTAGGCAGCTGTTCTTTCAGAAGTTAGTGATAATTACTGATATGGCCGTAAGAATTACATAACGCCAAATATGACCTAACCCATTTTACTGCAACGAAAAGATGACACATCATTACGTTAGCAGAATTCTCCATAACAAACAGGACCTAGTCTCTTACTTATTATTTTGTTCTTACAAAACCTGTTGAAGTTACTGATGTACCCTTTATCTTTCATAACACATCTGGTGTTTTCTCCACGATCTTCACATGGTAGTTTTTAAAAGTGAATCAAACAAGAAATGCATGTTGTATTTAATAAGGTGGCTTTCGCTGTTTTTCATTTCAAATCTACACGAAGGGCTATCTTCATTTTGTTAACAGCGAGGAATCGAACCTCGAACTTTAGCGTTTTAAGTTCATAAAATTATCACTGATCCACCGGAAGACATTTAAAAGAAGTAGTTTCTTAGTGAAATGTAAAGAAAATAAAAACGGTAATGACAGGAAACGGACAAAAAAAACAACAAGTCCTTGTAATCCAGATGTCATCCCATCTGTAAACTGTTACAACGCATTCAGAAAGACGCGATACTTAGTATGTAAAATAGTGCAAACATAACTATGTTAATAAAGGGCAACCGATGATGAACAGTTCTTTATGTTCAACATTAAAATGAAATTAAGCGAAGTAAGATAAAACAAATCTTTAATACTCTTACAGGTTTCCATAACCACTTCTTCAGTATATGCTAATATATATTTATATATTTACTTATTTTCTTTGGAAAAGATAGTGTCTCGCAGAGACATCTTGTTTCGGTATGTATTATGTTAGCGAAGGCCACATTTCGCCTTCAGAATATTCTGATAAATCCTAAAAAACTCAACAAAACCTACAATTGTGTGGTAATTACAACACGTGTTTGTTTAAAAAATAAATTGCAATCATATCGGACTTCCAGTTGCTGTTATTTGTGATGCAGCAATATTGCAAATACATTTTGACCAAAACTGTCAGGTGGTTAAGGCACTCGGCTCATAATGCGACGGCCGCGGGTTCGAGTTCGAGTCCTCGTCACACCAAACACGCTTGTTCTTTCAGACGTGAGGGAGTTAAAATGTGTCGGTCAATCCCACTATAGGCTGGTAAAAGAGTAGCCCATGAGTTGAAGGTGAGGTGGTGTTGATGACTAGCTGCCTTCCCTCTAGTCTTACATTGCTAAATTAGGGACGGCTAGCGCAGATAGCCCTCGTGTAGCTTTGAGCAGAATTCAAAACCAAACCAAACCAAAACTGTTAATTGTCGTCACTTGATAACAGGATGAACACATGACCACGTGAAGAGCCATCTGTTGAGGAAAGTTGTAAAGTAAAAAGTCTGAACTAAGTGAAATATATTTGTTGTAGAATTACAAATTTATATTAATTTTCTGTGCTTCTTCTATGCATTTACCATGGTTAATAAAGCTCTGAAGAAATTATTGTTTAATGACTCATGACGAATTTTATTCAGACAGTGTTAACTACAGAATAGATTACATCTTCTGTGATGTATTTTGGGTCATGTGCTATATTGAGACAAATCGATATTAATACTTGTTCAAAGGACGAATGTACTGAAATAAAGAGATAGTAGTAATTATGGTGTTAATTTATCAGGTGTATGAAATATATTCTGAAAGTATTGAAAATCTGGCCAAGGTAAGACATTATCATGTCGTTTTGACAATTTCTCCGCTTGGTTATAGAAAATAGACTGCTCTGACGTAATCTATTAATGAGGCAAGCTTCAATGTCCATAAATTTGTTTTCTAAAACAAGTTTCAATATCCATGAAATTTTTAACAAGGGAGATTTAAATGTCCATGAAATGTTTAATAAAACAAGTTTCAATATGTTGCATAAAAACAGAAATAGATAAAAGCTGACAAAAATAATTTTAGGACAGCAAAGGGCTCTGAATCCACCAATACCAAAGGTAATGTTCTTATCCACAAATTTTATGCTACGGTTACGAGGTAGATAGGGGCCTTTTAATCTAAAGTCACCATTGTAATGAAGCTGGACATATCTATTGGTACTAATAACAATATAATAAACAAAGGCATGAAACTGGCTAAGACTCACTGGGCAAAAAGTTTATTTACAAAACGTCAAACAGACTTCGAAATCAGCAATTTTGTTGATGACAAAGATGACAAAAGAAACTGCAATTCCACTCCGTCACAAACTGGTTCAATGTGATCCTCAAAAGTGACGTCCACATTTGTTGAAAAGTTTGTGAAGATGTTTTGTGAGACAAACGATTAACACCCTGATTTTTCGAAAAACGTGATAAGATTGAAAACCGGTGTTAAACATTTAAGACTACTTTCTTATTTTTCAAAATCAAAGCTATTGCAGGCAAAAGCCAATTTTGATTGATATCAGTATTAAAACTAAAACTTTAATCTCACAGCGTATAGCGCTTGATCTTGCGGAGGTAAGAGAAAAATGTAATAAAAAAAGACATGTTTAACATAACACAATTTTTATTACATGTTTCGCTTAACAACCTTACTTCCTATGCACTCTCTCTAACATTCTTCAGTCAGACAAGATAGAAGTTTGGAATCAACTTGGCATTTAGTTTATGTTTATCAAATCCAGCGCATTGTCTTCTATTCTCCCAGTGGCTCAATGACAAAATAAGAGTATTATGACTTTAAAATGTAAGGTTCGATCCCTGTAGTAGTACATCATAGACAGTCTCATGTGTAGCTTTGTGTTAAAATGATCAATCACAAATAAAATACGTGGTTAATAAATCTTCATTTCTATAAATCCAATAACTATCAAAATTAATTTTTGTTGTTCAACTAAATGTATAGGACTTGAGGGGGGCCCGGCATGGGCAAGCGTGTTGAAGCGTGCGACTCGTACTCTGAAGGTCGCGGGTTCGAATCCCAGTCGCACCAAACACGCTCTTGGGCTACTCTTTTACCAACAAATAGTGGGATTGATCATCACATTATAACTCCCCCATGGCTGAAATGGTGAGCGTGTTTGATGTGACAGAATTCGAACCCGCGGCCCTCGCATTACGAGTCGAGTACCTTAACCACCTAGTCATGCCGGGTCCTTTTGGGTGTGAAATAAAAAGTTCTGCCTGTCAGAAACGCTCGGTCCAGTACTTCTTATCAGCGTCATTTATAATATTTGAAAATTATCGTAAGCAACAAAAACACGATATTCGTGAACTAGGGTTTTCATCTTCTAACGTAGTTGTTTTGAATTAAGCACAAGGCTACAGAATGGGCTATCTGTGCTCTGACCCCCACGGGTATCGAAACCCGGTTTTTAGCGTTGTAAGTTTGCACACATACCGCTGAGCCACTGGGGGGGGGCTCTTCTAAACTAAAAAGGAAAATAAATCAACAGTTTTGCTGTGCTGATTGACCATTCTTTGACTGTTGATAATGAAGTCTTTAGAAAATCAGACCACGGCTAATGCTACAAGAACAATCTGTTCCATATATCTCATCTGCCATTGACATATATCACACGTGTTTGGTATTTGAATAAATGGTCAAGTCGTTTCCAGAACCGACGTACTGGTAGCTACATGAATTCATTTGAAATATTGATTCTATTTTCTCCAATACATATTACAAAACTCAAGATAATAGAGGAAGCGTGACAATATATGCTTGGGTTCTCATTTCACGGTTGTCAAACTCTTCCAACACGATCGTGTTCATTAAATTCTCTAGTATCATCGGATTTGAAAACCTGGCAAAATTAAGTAGATTAATGACAGCATTAGAATTCTCTCGTGAAGGCTGACGTCATTCATCAAATTCACGTTATGCGTGATTTATCTCACGTAAAGTGTAGTAACATTTAGAAGACTAGTGAGACAGGTTTCGACTTTTCCAGCATGGAGCAAGTTGTAGGTGTTCACTTGACCTTGTAGCAGAGAGATGGTAAGATTAATTAAAAGTACAAATATAGTAGCTTGTTGGTCAAAATTACAGTTACAATTAAAATGTCATTTGCTCAGTTACAAATACATTACACAATTACTATTATAACTGACCCCAGGTCTGCATTGTAATCGGACGATCATTTCGTTAACCGTTTATATATTTTCATGGCTAAAAATAAAGTTTCCTTCTTATCTGTTAACACTGCTGTTACAGTATATTGATAAAAGATGTGATATCTAGTCGTTAGTTAATGCTATGTTCTATTAGAATAAGTGTATAACAGAGATTCGAAAACACCTCATTTCTTTTAAATCACCATAAACGAGGTTTAGTTCGCTCAGTGTCACATCTCATCAGACTGTCTGCGTTTTATTAAACAAAGCATGACACGAAACTCTATTTGCATAAGTTATGTAACAAAACACCATGTCCTATGACGTACAGATCAGTTATCGTGAGACTTAGCGAGCAGTTTCATGACAGCTGCATATAAGTAAAGTATAATTGAAATATCGCTATACAGTATTCCCTCGTTATTCGCGGGGGTTACGTTCTTAGCCCCGCGAATAGCGAAAAACCGCGAATATTGGATGCAGTTTTAAAACTTCTATGTATGAGATTATATACGGTACTAAATGCTTCCCAGACACTTTCTAAAGACACTCTTACTCATTAATACAGTAATAATGTAGTAATATTGCATGCAGTCATGTATTTCCCTAATGTAGTAATGATAATGTAAACACATTTTAATTTTGTACTGCAACAATATTTTAATCAAAAAGAAACGTACATAGTATAGTTACCCATACTGTATTACTGTACCGTAAAGTCATTTTCTATGCGTACAACACATGTATTAGAATTGACAGAAAGTGGAACAAATTTAAAGGCAAACTTAGACAGATAAATACAGTACGCACAGTTAGGTAATAATAATACAGTACAGTACAATTCAGTAATAATTGTTCGATAAAGACATCAATCGATAAAACTCCTTGAGAGAGTAAATACAGACATACCCTCGAAAAGCGCTTTTAGTCTCTATGACCTACAAAAACCCGGTTTACCGAGCATTCGTTTTTATGACGTTATGACGCTAGACCGGTATACCGGCATACGATGCGATAGGGTTAAGAGCCTAACCCGCGAATATGCGGGGCCGCGAATGGGGAACCGCGAACAGGTGAGGGTATACTGTATACATATTTTCATTCTTCTTTTCGAAAAACTGTGATGAACCAATAAGAAAACGACATGAGTGACAATAGTTACAATGTTATTGTAATGTTTGGAAGCGCACAGTGCTTGAAATGATAAAAATAATGTTCATGGGAGTAAAAGAAACAAATAATGTGTAGCAGTACGCACTTAAATATGCGTATTTCTTTAAAATACAGAATTACTGGTATTGCATACCGGCAAATACCGGACCGTTTCGGTCACTGAAGTACACAATGTACGATCCTTGAAGTACACAATGTACAATCACTGAAGTATACAATGTAGATCCTTGCAGTACACAATGTACAATCACTGAAGTACACAGTGTACAATCACTGAAGTACACAATGTACAATCCCTGATGTACACAATGTACAATCCCTGAAGTACACAATGTAGAATCACTGAAGTACACAATGTACAATCCTTGAAGTACACAATGTACAATCACTGAAGTATACAATGTAGATCCTTGCAGTACACAATGTACAATCACTGAAGTACACAGTGTACAATCACTGAAGTACACAATGTACAATCCCTGATGTACACAATGTACAATCCCTGAAGTACACAATGTAGAATCACTGAAGTACACAATGTACAATCCTTGAAGTACACAATGTACAATCACTGAAGTATACAATGTAGATCCTTGCAGTACACAATGTACAATCACTGAAGTACACAGTGTACAATCACTGAAGTACACAATGTACAATCACTGAAGTACACAATGTACAATCACTGAAGTACACAATGTATAATCCCTGAAGTACACAATGTACAATCACTGAAGTACACAATGTACGATCCTTGCAGTACACAATGTACAATCACTGAAGTACACAATGTACAATCCCTGAAGTACACAATGTACAATCACTGAAGTACACAATGTACAATACCTGAAGTACACAATGTACAATCACTGAAGTACACAATGTACAATCCCAGAAGTACACAATGTACAATCACTGAAGTACACAATGTACAATCACGGAGTTCAATGTCGCTCTCATCACCACTTATAATGATTTTTTATAAAATTGGTATATTTGGCAAATCTACTCGGACAGGTCCGGCATGGTGAGGTGGTAAGGGCGCTCATTATTCGTAATACGAAGGTCGCGGGTTCGAATCCCAGCCCCGCCAAACATGCTTTCCCTTTCAGCTGTGGGGGCGTAATAATGTGACGGTCAATCCCACTATTCGTTTGTAAAAGAGTAGCCCAAGAGTTGGCGGTGAGTGGTGATGACTAGCCGCCTTCCCTCTCGTCTTACACTGCTAAATTAGGGACGGCTAGCACAGATAGCCCTCGAGTAGCTTTGTGCGAAATTCAAACAATTACATTACTTTTCACGTTTGTGTACCAATACTTATAAGTATTATCCACAGAAAAGATAAGAAGCATTTACTTTTGTAAGAATCGTACTGCGAATTTCGTATGATACAAGATAGAGTATTTCAAGTATGTGTCGCTGATGCCTTAGCTTGTACCAAAAACATTGTTTTACAGGTTAGTAAGTGACAAATAATCTATAAAAGTTCATTGATCTCACAGAAAACAGGGACAGACGGAGGTCAGAGATTCTTCGTCACAATACATGTTCGCCTGGACTTTTTCTGTCTCGAGCCCATTTGACATAGATTTCTAAGATTAGGCACTAATGCTCTTCATGAACATGTTCACAACATGTTTTCACTTTGCACAGTAACGTGCCAAAGTGTGAGAACACCAATACAATTTTAACGTGGCTCAACACGATTGTTAGAGTTATGGATCTAACACCATCTAATGTAACACATGATTCAATGCTACACTGATTTCTTTGACGTCATTACAAAACAAGGATGTGATCCAATATATTTACACATGGCTTTAATTTGATGGTATTAGTGATGGCTTAGTTCTTGTGCATGAGAATGCTATTCTTGAAACATTCGAGCCATGGTAGGTTTCCTTCAGAAAGATACGAATTTCTATATAGAATGAAAGACTTAAAGTAAATGCAATAGAACACATTTGGAACTCCCGTTAGCATGTTGTTTTGGCCTCCGATATTCCTTGATATAAAACAAAAATCTGGTGTTAAAAGAAGGCACTATTATTTAATAACAGGAACAACGAATACTCAGAATGGCTAAGGAAAATAAAAACTTGCTATTAATCTCAATTTATGTGCGAATTATACACACTGAGTTTAAAATAAATTAATGACACATATCAGAATTTCGTCGTATTAATACCGAAAGTCAAGTCAATTAATGTATATGGTAATTTTAACTGTTAAAAAAGTGTCTTATTAGTAGACCTCAGCTCTACTAGTAGCGCATTTAATATGCGTGAGAGAAATATTGGGTTTCATATCTAATCGAAGCAATGAAATGTTGAATTTCTAGAAGTCTAATGAATCAACAAACGCCTCTGAGGTCCGGCATTGCCAGATGATTGGAGCGCTCGACTCGTAGTCTGAAGGTTGCTGGTTCGAAACCCCGTCACACCAAACATGCTCGCCCTTTCAGCCCTGGGGGCGTTATAATGTGACGGTCAATCCCACTATTCGTTGGTAAAAGAGTAGCTCAAGAGTTGGCGGTAGGTGGGGATGATTAGTTGCCTTCCCTCTAGTTTTACACTGCTAATTTAGGGACGGCTAGCGCAGATAGTCCTTGGGTAGCTTTGTGCGAATTTCAAACCAACCCAATCCTTGACACTGCACATGAACTCCCATACAAAAATCATATCATTCACTTTTGAGTTCAAATCTGTAATCAGATCTCAAATTTTCAACTTTTTTGAAACCTAACATTGTATATGAACTCTATAATCCACTTTTGAAACCTAACGTTGTGCACCAACTTTAAGATCAATTTTTGTAACGTTACATTGTACATTAACTCTAGGATCCATTTTGAAACCTGACATTGTACATGAAATCTGGGATCCATTTTTGAAAACTAACATTGTACATTAACTTTATGATCTATTTTTGGAACCTAACATTTCTACAGGAACTTTAGGATCCATTTTTGGAACCTAATATTATATGTGAACTCTAGAATCCATTTTTGAAAAACTTTGATTTTAGATTTAGGAAATAGATATTGACACTACACGTGGAAAGTTGAAGATAATAATGGTCTGGCTTGCTCAATAAACATAATTGTGTGTGTATTTTAAAACTTTAAAATTTATAATGTATATTTTACATATTTTCATATCATAATGAAAACAAATAATTCGGCCACACCATAGTACAGTGGTAAGTCTCCGGATTTACAACGCTAAAATCAGGGGTTCGATTCCCCTCGGTGGGCTGAGCAGATAGCCTTTGTGGCTTTGCTAAAAGAAAACACAAATAATGGGCGTTATAATATTTGAGGTATCATTTTATCAGTATTACCATTTCATGAGCTGATGTAACACAGAAAATATCTTGGTCGCCTCCATACTAAAAAAATAAAAATTTTTGGAGGTGCAACAACTTGGTTTTGTCGATGTGTTGAATTATGAGGGATTTTATCGTCGGTTGTTGTTGTTGTTTTGATTTAAGCACCATGGGCTATCTGAACGCTGCCCACCACGGGTATCGAAACCCAATTTTTAGCGTTGTAAGTCTGCAGACATACCGCTGTGCCACTGGGAGGCTTTTGTCATCGAACCAAACCTATGACGATGCGAGAATTATACATTGATTCTGGAATGATGAAGTATAATATCTTGAAAGCACGGCCATCTCGTGGGCGATACAGATACTATTTATCATGGGCTTCGATTATTTTAACAATTAATCAAGGAAACAATAACTATATTAAAATACGTCTGTTCTAACGTGTTCAGAATAATATGGAAGTTTTTTCTCACGCGACGGTGTCTCAATTTGTTCATATTTTTCTGCTTCTTGTAACTTCAAATCTCAAATTTACTGACATTGCTAAAACATCAACTACAAACTTAAGTATATAAAGTTCTGTCGGATTTGTTTACTTCAGTCTTAAACGCATATTAGAATTAAACACATATACGTATTAGGTTGTTTGATTGAAAACTGAAAAGCAATTAATGAACCATTTTAAGCCAAGTAGCTTGAAAGAAATGTTGCCTATCCTAATCTTACATTACGAAATAACTCCCCGTTTTGTCTCTAAAAATAACCATAAAAATAATATAGAAACACCTTAACAATAGCTCGATAGATGTGTCGCCTATTATGATCTTGCATAACGTAATCAATCCTGTATCACAAACTAAAAATACAGCTAAGTTCTGAAAAATAACTACCAGAGGCAACAATAAAACACTTTAACCCTAACCAGCCGATTACCTGTGGCGCCAGTGCATTAGATCCGCGTGTGACGTATTCATGACGCCATATCTACATCTTGAGAATGAAGAAAAATAAAGTTCTTTGTGACGGGAAACGGAGGCAAAAGGGGAAAATCGTGACCCCTATTGCAAATCTACATGCACGCAGGATAAAAATTTCGTAAAGATGGGGGGCTGCACATCGCATAATTACAAAGTTTTTAAAATATCATATACATAAGAAAGAGCTCCATTATCATATGACGATGATGATTACATGACATATTTTGCACAAGTTTGTGAAACGTAATACGGGAAGAAGAACTATAAAAACCTCAGACATTTTTGGACTGAAAAATAGGACTTAGTTATGAAACGATAACGTCACAAGTTAGTTAAGCCTAACATTATAATATAGAAAATAACGTTCACCTGAAAATGAAATTACATTTCATTCGCGGATTTCAGATGTTTTGGACCGGACGTGGCCTCGCAGTTAGTTTTATGGCTATAGTTGCACAGTAAAAGTAACGGTCAAATTACAAAAAAATTGTCAGGCAATGGTAACTTCCAGAGTTGGCAGTAAGTAGTTTTGACTATATGTTTCAATCCATCACTTTACAGTTGGAGACGACTATGTGTACATTGCTTATACGCTGTGTGGGTTAGCACGTAAAACATGAAACCAACAATTTTAGATTTCTGACAAATAACATGACTTTAGATAATAAACACAACTGAACTAATACCAACATTGCTCATTTGTTTTAGAGCAAAGCTGAACTGGGTTATCTTATGTGTTCAAAGTGACGAACCGAGCTCTCGATTTTAGCGTTGTAAATCTACAAACGTATCGCTGATCCTCTGTGGGACTAATATTAACATATTTGCCACAGTTAGTAGGCGTAATATGGATAAAGTTGTACTTACATTCAATGGTCCCTCGCTGGGGTAGCGGTAAGTCTTCAAATTTACGATGCTAAAATCAGGGATTGGATTTCCCTCAGTGGACACAGCGGACAGCCCGATATGGATTTGCTATAAGAGAAACATACACAGACATTTACAGTTAATGTACTTAGTTTTGCTGAACAGAAATCTTTACGCTCAAAATCACAAGTTAAAAAAGTTCATGAAAGATGTCAAAACTGAAAATTCGACAGAAAATCAGGAGCTCCGAAAAAATACTAAAAGTAAAAGAAAAGTTGTGAACCCTTGGTTTCTTATGAATGGTTGTAAACCCTTGGTTTATAATGAATGGTTGTGAATCCTTGGTTTCTTATGAATGGTTGTGAACCCTTGATTTCTTATGAACGGTAGTGAACCCTTGGTTTCTTATAAATGGTTGTAAACCCTTGGTTTTTTATGAATGGTTGTAAACCCTTGGTTTATTATGAATGGTTGTGGACCCTTGGTTTATTATGAATGGTTGTGAACTCTTGGTTTCTTATAAATGGTTGTGAACCCTTGGTTTTTTATGAATGGATCTGTGGTTTTTTCATTTTCAACTAATCAAGATCTTCTAAAGTTTTATTTTTCAAAGCCCAGAGAATATTTTTACTCTGTTGTGATGTGTCGTTTTGATAAAACTATTTAAAATATTTTGGGAACCAAGAAGTCAAAGTTTACTTTTTTTTACCTAAGTCTGAACGTTGGAAAATCCAACTTGAGTCCTACTTCTGATAATTCAGCTCCACCTAACTAGTCACAGAGTTATGGACGCCATCAGGTACTTCTTAAATGGTTAACCACACCAGTCCTTGTGGACCATTGCACTGATTTACGGAGAATATAGAATTTCTCATATATATATTCCTCTACTAATTAACTCGACCACATGGCGGGAAGATTAATGCGAAGCTAGTTTTTGGCGGCAAATAATGACTTGTAACTTTGTTTATTTCCGCTAGGACTAGCAGTAGAGGTGTCTTTTCATTCTTTTGGTGTCTAGATTTGGGAAAAACTAAACGTAAAACTCACAAGAAGCAAGTAATAACTTACTGAGCCAATGAGTTCAACACTGATTTTACGTGTTCAAGTTTAGCTAGTTCTATGACAACTCAATGACTTCTCAATATTAAGGATAAAAAAATAGTTCCAATCTTAATTGGTTGTTGAGGCTTAGTAAAGCTAGTTTCATCGCGTAAGAAGACTTCTATACCACACTCGTCACATGCCAGTGTGAACTAATTGCCTTTTAATAAAATACTTTGCATTCTTACGCGCACACATACGAATCACCTAATCAGAACATAAAACTGAATCAATAGTTATGTTTTGTTAAACATAAACTAATTTGTAGCTTTCAGGTTCTGTGAAAAGACATAAGAAACTACAAATATAAGTGATGTTTATTTTGCAGTCATACGGCTAATTCTAATTTTGCTGGAGAAAAGTAGCAAAAAAAATCCAAGTTTGCAAATTAGAGATAAAATTATCTTACGTCTTACAAGGATGGAAAGTGTTAACAATTTACAGAAGTTGAGTACACTTTATATGAAAACAATTTTAGAATCTTACCACGTCATTACAGTTCATGTCACAACGTCGTTGGATCTTCACAGGAGTTCTGCAGAGTAATTTTATGAGAAAAGACTATCACCGCGCATCATGTCCAAAGCACACCAATCTTTCATACATGTCTTCCGTTACCCTTTTCCTGTATGAAGATGGCTGTTTATTTGTTTCAACAGTTCAAACTCACGGATATCCATCGACACTATTCTCGCGACTAGAACGATGATATAGCTTTATATGGAATAGCGTCAGGTGAAAGGATATGTCGTAGAATCAGCTCATATAAACATGACTTGTGTTGCTTTTCCATACAGGGATCCTTCCTGATCATGTTGCATACTGATGCCTGCAGCATATGAATGGTTTTTTGTCATCATTTTTTGTGTTTGTGGCTTCTCACCTGTTGCTGGACTTGACCTGGAAACATGCTGCATACCTCTTTACGAATTGTCCTGGTTCCCTCTGCTTTCCAAACCATTAAAGTACAAAGGGTATCCTCCCCGTCTTGGAAATTCTAACTCTCAACCTGAACACATCCTCATGACACGAATATATGACCATTTCATCGAAAAGTTTGTTTGTTTTTGAAGTTCAGCATAAAACTACACAATGGGCTATCTGTGTTCTGCCCACCATTAGTATCGAAACACGGTTTCTAGTGTTGTAAGTCTGAAGACAAACCGCTGTACCACTGAATGGGGCTTGTCAAAACAGCTGTACATAATGTTCTCAAAATCGATAAACTGAAACTAATTTATAAGTGACAAACTAGAAAGAAGACAGCCAGTAAACACAACACACTACTGAATTTTACTCTTTACCAAAGAAAAGTAAACATTATCTTCATATTTTAGCATACACACGGCTAAAAGACTGAACATGTTTGGTGAAGGGGGTTCGAGTTTGCAATCCGCAATACTCTAGTAACAAGACCATACAATGTCTCTTAAAATATATTTCTGATGAAGTCCCGTTTCACCACGACTTTATATCTGCTGGAAGTTGTTATGGTACTTGCTGCTTTTTATTATAAAGTCCAGTTTTACCACGACTTTACATCTGCTGGAAGTTGTTATGGTACTTGCTGCTTTGTATTATAAAGTCCGTTTCACCACGACTTTATATATGCTGGTAATTGTCATGGTACTTGCTGCTTTGCATTATAAAGTCCAGTTTTACCACGACTTTACATCTGCTGGAAGTTGTTATGGTACTTGCTGCTTTGTATTATAAAGTCCAGTCTTACCACGACTTTACATCTGCTGGAAGTTGTTATGGTACTTTCTGCTTTGCAATATAAAGTCCAGTTTTACCACGACTTTACATCTGCTGGAAGTTGTTATGGTATTTGCTGCTTTGTATTATAAAGTCCGTTGCACCACGACTTTATATATGCTGGTAGTTGTTATGGTACTTTCTGCTTTGTATTATAAAGTCCGTTACACCACGACTTTACATCTGCTGGTAGTTGTTATGGTACTTTCGGCTTTGTATTATAAAGTCCAGTTTTACCACAACTTTATATCTGCTGGTAGTTGTTATGGTATTTGCTGCTTTGTATTATAAAGTCCGTTTCACCACAACTTTATATCTGCTGGTAGTTGTTATGGTATTTGCTGCTTTGTATTATAAAGTCCGTTTCACCACAACTTTATATCTGCTGGTAGTTGTTATGGTACTTGCTGCTTTGTATTATAAAGTCCAGTTTTACCACAACTTTACATCTGCTGGAAGTTGTTATGGTACTTGCTGCTTTGTTTTATCAAGATCGTTTTAACACAACATTCTCAACCCGTTCTATGTTTTTCCTTTTCATTCTCTGGTTATTTTATTTCACCTGTGATTAAAAATTACAGCATAAAAAAGTCACAATACTTTTAATATAAATAGAAAGAATAAGTGTAAGGAAATCCTCAGTAGTTGCAGGCGTGGTTAAACACATCAGATCTGAAATCTGTCAAGAGATGACGGATCTATGAGGCAGAAGTTTGTGTTAAAACAAACTCAGAGTCGTTCCATGAGTCTTTATACAACTGTTAAAAATAAATTGTTTTTATTTCTGTAAGTTTTAGATATCCGGACTTTTAAGTGCACCTTTGTTTTTAATGTAAAATAATAATAATTATATTTTGTTTCCATTTGAATTTCGCGCAAAACTACACGAGGGCTACTGCGCTAAACGTTTCTAATACAGAAAAGTAAGACTAAAGAGTTAGTCTTAGCTCTATCTGAGCTAGCCGTCCCTAATTTAGCAATGTAACACTAGAGGGAAAGCAGCTAGACATCACCACCCACCACAAACTCTTGGGCTCCTACCGTCACATTATAACACCCCCACGGCTGAAAGGGCTAGCATGTTTGGTGTGACGGGGACTCGAATCCGCGACCCTCAATTACGAACCGAGAACCTTAACCAACTGGCCATACCATGCCTTTCATAAGAAAGCGACTTTAGATTTCAAATTCTGAACATTTTTGTACTGTTTGATACTTAGATAGAAAAATCGAAGTACATCAAACAAGTGGAGGTCGTAACTATGTTGCTATTCAATACAATAGTTCAAAGGACTGTAAAAAGTACGTAGTTTCTCATGATATAATTAATTAAACTTCTTAATAATTTGTTATGACAAAGCTAGTCCAACTTTTAACTCTATCTGAAGAAAACTGCCACCATTCACCCCCTTACACAATCAACACAATCACAAGACGACAAGTTACGATACAAGATCAGAGTTTGGTTTGTCTTGGATTTCGCGCAAAGCTATACGAGGGCTATCTGCGCTAGCCATCCCTAATTTAGCAGTGTAAAACTGGAGAGAAGGCAACTAGTCATCACCATCCACCGCCAACTCTTGGGCTACTATTTTACCAAAGAATAATTGGCTTAACCGTTACATTATAATGACCCCACGGATGAGAGGGCGAGCATGTTTGGTGTGACAAGGATTCGAACCCGCGACTCTCAAATTACGCTTCAAACGCCCTAATTACCTAGTCATGCAGGGCTAAATTTATCTAACCTTAAACGCTTTGTAATAAAATTATGTTAACACATTTTACATAATAAAGAAAAAAACAAAGTTTTTTTAATTTTTTTTACCAATACTTAGTGATTTTCTAGTAAATATTGTATAACAAATATATATAGAAAGTGAGTGATTTGTTTTAACTCAGAGTCACAAAAAAAGTAATTGAAAAACTACCTATCGTCGAGAATTAAATCCCGAATGTCAATGTTGGAATATTGTAGACGTTAACACACTAGAGAAGATATAAAACGTTAAGAAACTCACAACTTACTTTAGCTTTAAACATTAACAAAAGGGTTTTAACTACCGTTATTATTTTTTATTTTTATGGAGTTATATCCTTAATACCCGGCATAGCGAGGTGGTTAAGGCACTTGACTCCTAATCCGATGATCGTCGGTTCAAATCCCCGTCACACCAAAACATACTCGTCCGTTTAGCCGCGGGGGCGTTGTAATGTATCGGCCAATCCCACTAGTCGTTGGTGATAAGAGTAGCCCAAGAGTTGGCGGTGATGACTAGCTGCCTTCCCCTTAATCTTACAATGCTAAATTACGGATGGTTAAAGCAGATAGCCCCCGTGTAGCTTTGCGAGAAATTTAAAATAAACCGTAATACGTGTCGGCAGACTCAGGTTTTTTGGCAATTCTATAAGAAAATACATACACACATTCATCAACACCTAAACATTTTTTGATTAAGTATAAAATAGGTCCTTAAAATATATATGCCAATAAGCAGGGTAATAACGAAAAATTTCATGGATCGATTCCTGTGATTGGCATTAACCAGACGACCTTCTGCCATTTTATGAACAAACAAACAAGTTAATAAACTCAAGAGTTAAATAATTAACAGTTTAAATTCAAATATTAAGTTACTTGGATATCCGGACGTCTTTGAAAAATGGCAAATATTTGAGATGTATAATAATATCATTGAATCTGGTCCGACGAATGCAGAGTATTCTATTTCTATTTGTTAATTGTCCCTCTCTTGGTTGGTCAGCCCTATGTTTCTGGACTTAAAATGCTACAATCCAAAGTCCGATTTCACGCAGAGTGTCGCATGACAACGGCATTCTCAGTTTATCAACACCAAGCCCAAACAGAAATCTAAATATCAGGTTACAGGATTGTCAATAGATGGCAGCAAAACACTATCAAAGTCTGAGTGCGTTTTTTTGTTTTTTTTTATAGCAAGTGATTTGGTTTGTTTTGAATTTCGCGCTAGCCGTCCCTAATTTAGCATTGTTAGATTAGAGAAAAGGATCTAGTCATCACCACCCACCACCAACTCTTGGGCTACTATTTTACCAACGAATAGTGAGATTGAACGTTACATTGTTAAGCCGCTACAGCTGAAAGAACAATAATGTTTGGTGTGACGGGGATTCGAACCAGCGATTCTCAAATTACGGGCCTTCGCTAGAAGAGAGATAGTGAGACGAACAAACTAGAGAAATGAGTCTTATGTTTCACTTACTTTATAATTAAAAATTGAATAACACCTCGCTGTAGAAAGTAGTTTACTTTCTTAGCATCATAAATAATAAAAAAGTTGTTTTCTGGAGATACGATTGAATCTTATGTTTACATATATATATCCAACCAATATCATAACTACGTTTTAATGGAAGCTGCTTATACATTTCAAAACCATAGTTTATTTTTCAGAACGAACATTTCAAGCTTAAGGCAACATTATTATTTCTTTCTTTTTAACAATGAAATGCGTCATCATTTAACTGTAATACACTTTTTTTTCCCCGAAGAGGGAGGATATAACGTAAAGTCTAATCGGACGTTCTGTTATATATTCCTTTTCAGTAGAAGTTGTTTTATCATGTCTAAACATGTCGCTCGTAGCGTCTCATTTCGCTTCTACAGCGAGAGACCACTGCATCATTTGGTTTGGATTAGCTGAGCACAAAGCTACACAATAGGCTATCTGTACTCTGCACACCACGGATATCTAAATCCGGTTTGTAGCACTTAACTGACAGACTTAAGGTTGAGCGAGTCACTGGGAACCAAGAGTTTTGAATTTCGCACAAAGCTACTCGAGGGCTCATCGGCCAGTTTGAAAGTTTATTGTGTGGCAAAGCACAGACAGCCAACTGAACCTGTTAAAATAATAAGTTTTAAAACGTTTAAATATTTAATTTTAATTTTCTGATGTAGTTAAAGTACCTTAGCAACATGATATTGTTATTGATTTAGTTAAAGTAAATTCGCAACATGATATTGTTATTGATTTAATTAAAGTACCTCAGCAACATGATATTGTTATTGATTTAGTTAAAGTACCTTAGCAACATGATATTGTTATTGATTTAGTTAAAGTACCTTAGCAACATGATATTGTTATTGATTTAGCTAAAGTACCTTTAGTAACATGATATTGTTATTGATTTAGTTAAAGTACCTTAACAACATGATATTGTTAGTGATTGAGTTAAATTATCTTAATAACATACTCTTGCTATTGATTTAGTTAGGATACTTTAGTAACAAATTATTGCTATTGGTATAGATAACTTGCTTTAATTACATAATATTGCTATTAGTTTATATAACGTATCTTAGTACACAGTATTGCTATTGGTTTAGATAACGTACGTTAGTTACACAGTATTGTTGTTGGTTTAGATCACTTTCCTTAGTTACAAAGCATTGTTCTTGGTTTATGTAAGGTACCTTAGTTACATAGTATTTCTATTGGTTTAGATAAGGTACCTTTGTTACACAGCGTTGTTGTTAGTTAAGATAGCTTACCTAAGTTACATAGTAATGTTGTTGGTTTAGATAAGGTACCTTAGTTACATAGTAATGCTGTTGACTTAGATAAGATACTTTAATTACATTGTATTGATGTTGGTTTAGATAAAGTACCTTTGTTACATAGTATTGTTGTGGTTTAGATAAGGTACCTTAATTACATTGTATTGTAGTTGGTTCAGATAAAGTACCTTAGTTACATAGTATTGTTGTTGGTTTAGATAAGGTACCTTAATTACATTGTATTGTTGTTGGTTGAGATAAGGTACCTTAGTTACATAGTATTGTTGTTGGCTCAGATAAGGTACCTTAGTTACATAGTATTGTTGTTGGTTTAGATAAGGTACCTTAATTACATTGTATTGTTGTTGGTTGAGATAAGGTACCTTAGTTACATAGTATTGTTGTTGGCTCAGATAAGGTACCTTTGTTCCATAGTATTGTTATTGGTTTAGATAAGATACCTTTGTTTTATAGTATTATTGTTGGATCCGATAAGGTATCTCAATTACATTATATTGTTGTTGGCTTAGATAAGGTACCTTAATTACATTGTATTGCTGTTTGGTTAGGTAAGGTACCTTTGTTACATAGTATTGTTTTTGGTTTAGATAAGGTACCTTAATTACATTGTATTGTTGTTGGTTTAGGTAAGGTACCTTAGTTACATTGTATTGTTGTTGGTGTAGATAAGGTACCTTAATTACATTTTATTGTTGTTGGTTTAGATAAGATACCTTTGTTAAATAGTATTGTTGTTGGTTCAGATAAGGTACCTTAGTTACATGGTATTGTTGGTTTAAATAAGGTACCTTAATTACATTGTATTGTTGTTGGTTTAGATAAGGTACCTTTGTTACATAGTATTGTTGTTGGTTTAGATAAGGTACCTTAATTACATTGTATTGTTGTTGGTTTAGATAAGGTACCTTAGTTACATAGTATTGTTGTTGGTTTAGATAAGGTACCTTTGTTACATAATATTGTTGTTAGCTCAGATAAGGTACCTTAATTACATTGCATTGTTGTTGGTTTAGGTAAAGTACCTTAGTTACATAACATTGTTGTTTTGGTTAGATAAGGTACCTTTGTTACACAGTATTGTTGTTGGTTCAGATAAGGTACCTTAGTTACATAGCATTGTTGTTGGTTTAGATAAGGTACATTAATTACATTATATTGTTGTTCGTTTAGATAAGGTACCTTAGTTACATAGTATTGTTGTTGGTTTAGATAAGGTACCTTAATTACATTGTATTGGTGTTGGTTTAGATAAGGTACCTTAGTTACATAGTATTGTTGTTGGTTTAGATAAGGTACCTTAGTTACATAACATTGTTGTTTTGTTTAGATTAGGTACCTTTGTTACATTGTTGTTAGTTTAGATAAGGTATCTTAGTTACATAGTATTGTTGTTGGTTCAGATAAGGTACTTTAATTACATTGTATTGTTGTTGGTTTAGATAAGGTACCTTAGTTATACAGTATTATCATTATGTTACTCGTGACTTCATTTTTTTTATAGATGTGATTATAATTAGGTAAGAACATTATATGGCATATAAATAAATTTGTAAGGATAATCCTTACATAATCCTATTTGATATATAAGTTTATGAGGCATAGAAATATTATTAGCAAATGCTATAAATTCGATATACTCTAAACTTTACAGTGTTAGTAACGTATAATATAAGAGAAGACACAAATAAACAAAGTTTCATTATAATATAGGCATGCTGTGACTACCAATATTTATTAGTGTACTGATTATATTTTAGGTTAATTTGAATAAGATGGTATTTGTCATGCGAAATAAACAACGACTCTTAAACTCCCCAATAAGATACCAGCATTTTGACGTCATGCTCAAATATAGCAAACCGATTACTCTTTTTGTTTCGTCGTTATTGGGTACAAAACTACACCATCGGTTGACTTTGTCCTGCCAATCGTAAGTATCGAAACTTAATTTTAAGTGTTATAACTTCTTGGAGTGTTCAGTGAACTCCCAGTAGACTAAATGTTGGAACAATTCCTTCTTTCGTCGATAAAAAAAGGCACGTGTTTCTGAATTATCAGACTTTTCAGGTATTATGTGACGATTCTTTGTCAACTCTTCAAGTTCTGAGTGAATGTTTTATTGCAAAAAAAAACCAACAAAAACTAAACATGTAAAAACGAGATGAAAGCAAGAGTAGAAAGAAATGTTTTTATTTATAAGTTAGATGTGTTCGAAATTAATACTTAAGTAATTTCTTATAGTAGGAATGAGCTAAGACAAGTACTATTTTATAGTGTACAACAAAAGTCATCTGTCTTCATGTTTACCTGATTTTCATGTACATTTCGAAGACAACCTGACCAAACTATTTAAGTTTCCGTTTCTTTATGGTAGCAAGAAGATACAATACATATAATCTCCGATAATAGATGTTATTTTCTGACTAAAAATTCATCGGTTAATAAGACTAATAACCACCTTTTTTGTTATTTCATTTCAAATGTCTGCACTCTTTTCTCCATCTTAGTTATCAAAGCCCATGACTTTAACAATTGGAGAATTGTTAAGTGGATTAATACTATCTGATGTCTGACCTCTTAACAGAGGTGTTTTGTCTTTCTAAATAACTTCCAAGTTTATGACTACTGAAAGTGTAATGTATTTCTCGACTTAATCTCTGTATTGCTTTTATGTTGTTTCTAAACATTAAATGACTCAGTCAAGATATTTCTTTCTAAGCTTAGCTTCTATAACGTTGGTTTTGTCTCATAACCACTGATTTGTCCGTTTTGTACTTATCTCTATTTCAAAAGATCTTCCTATTGGTTCAGTTAGTTCTTTAGTTATTTTCTCTATCTGTTTAATGCTATCAGACATACTAGGGCATGATCAACTGTAACTTGTTCCGTAGAAGTTGCTCAGTTCTGCTGTCATGAGCAGTTCCAAGAAAACGTTCAACATAGCGTGAAACAGTAGACACCCTTTGTCTACTCCAGCAGGTACTTAGTGAAAAATTCAGTGATGATAGTAAGTGACTTGATGAGGTTACAGTTTCGCATGACTGCCCGTAAAGCTTTCTGTCATACACGACTCAAGGCTTTGTTTAAAGTAGATGCATTGTAGTAGCTTTCTACATGTATCTAATATCCCACGTGTTTTATAACAAAACATTCTGAAGTTAAATCTGAGCCGTTCTCTGCTTTGTTGTGGGACTAACCGAACCTGCTTATTTTGTAAGCATTAGTAGCATCAACATTGTCTTAGGTACGCTGTTTTGGAAGAGACGTCGATGAACCGCGTTCGATCGTAAGTCATTTTTATCCTTGTAAACTCATGTTGAACGTTTGGAAGAGGATATGGACATTATTTTTGAAGTTCCTCTGGAATACTGTCTTTTCCTCCTCTTTTCAAAAAACTGTCAGCCATCTTCTTCCTGGTTTTCTTGTTTACAGGGCTGTAAGTAATAGATTTTCTTCAGAGTTTTCATGATTTGCACATCCAATTGTGAATGGTTACAGTATTTCAATGATGCGCCGAGATTTGTATGCATTAAATAATAATTGGACCAAAACTTCACAATGATGAAGAAAACAGTTATCCAACCTAATTGAATAAAACATTCCACTTCAAAAGAAAACAGAATGTATCGGCTAAAACCTTGATTAGTTGTTAGTAGAATATTTTTAAAGAATCTTCTTTTGATATAATATACATACATTATTCCAACGACTCTACCTATTTCTTTTCTGACTGTTGTTGATCAAGCATGCATCTACGAAATCGTATATCTAACAGCTTAATTATAAAATGTAAAAACTGCACGTTAACAGTTAAAGCTTAGGAACTTAACTGACGCACTAATAAAACTATATTCACCGATTGTGCATAATTAGGTTTTGATTAATTAATTTAAATTAATTAATTTAAAGAAGTTTCGTGTATAACAGTGCCACTGACCTTCTAAATTTTAAGTCAATATTCATTATTTCTTGTGGTATTGTCTGTAACGTTATATATTTAGATTCATAGCAGAACATTCATTAAAATCCGGGGTTCGAATTCCCGCCGTGCATTACACTGAATTGCAGATGACACATTGTGATGCTAGGTATTAAGAAAATAACAGCACCACAGCTGTACTTGTCAAGTTTAAAAACAACCATTGCTAAAAAAGCTGGTAAAGTTTTAATAATAAAACAGTCTTCTGTGCTGTTATTATAAATTGTTTGATTGAGCTCTTAAGCTTAATAATAACTGCAGGAATCGAAATCCGGGTTTTAGCGCTATAAATCATCACTCTTATCGCTGAATCACCGGTGGTTAAGCTATCAAATGATACATACTAGTCTTCTATAAAACTGAATGAAATATCTGTGGAGTCTCACACTCCTCAATGAATGGAATATTTTGATATGGACAACTGTCGTTACCTTCTGAAACAAATGTTTTTCCCACTTTCTAACACTGTCGCTGAAACGTTTTGAATTTCTTTACCTCTGGTCGTTGGATATCTACAAAGGAGAGTAGCTTATAAATATGGTAAATATTAATAATGTCAAATTCAGAAGTAATACGCTGGAAACTGATGTAGAATAACACACCAGGAGCCACTTATAATTTAGGGGTATGAATGAACACCTTTCGATATATCAACTAAAATGTTTTATATAAATACAATTAAGATATAGTATCAACTTTATCATACAACGATTGTATTGTTTGTCGGAACAATTAAAATCTTTTGACAAGAGCTATTACAAGTTCTGAAGATGTGCGAAACGCCGAGTGAAATAACAAGGATTTTTTTTTCTTTTCGTTTTCAGGAAAGTGTTTTTCTACTTTTGTTGTCAAATGCGATGATGTACTTTAAGGCAATTGCTTTCTTCAAACGAAAAACAATTGTTCAATTATTTGGTCCTTGTTTTGTAATTATGTTACATGTAATAATTGACTCGGCATGGCCAGGTGGTTATGGCACTCCACTCGTAATCTGAAGGTCACAGGTTTGAATACCCCTCACACCAAACATACTTACCCTCTCGTTATATGTGACGGTCATCTAACTATTCGTTTGTGAAAGGGTAGCCCAAGAGTTGGCGGTGGGTGGTGATGACTAGCTGCCTTTCCTCTTGAACACTGCTAAATTAGGGACAGCAAGCGTAGATAGCCCTCGAGTAGCTTTGCTACTCAAAATACAAAACAAACCAAACATATAATAATTAATCTCCTAAATATCAGATGTGTAACATAAGGATATAAAAAAAACTATAAATTTGTGTTTATTAAAGGGCGTTATTTGTTGTTAAGTACCACTATGGATATTGAAATCTTGTTTTATATGAGTCTAAATCCCCATACATATGGCTGTGCCACTGGGGATATTTGTAGAATGTTTTTTTTTGTTGTTGTTGTTATTTCGCGCAAAGCTACACGAGGGCTATCAGCGCAAGTCGTCCCTAATTTAGCAGTATAAGACTAAAAGGAAGGTAGTCATCACCACCCACCGCCAACTTTTGGGTTACTCTTTTACCAACGAATAGTAGGATAAATAGTGACATTATAATCCCCTCGCAACCATTTGATTACGAGTCGAATGCCCTAACCACCTGGCCATGCCGGGCCTATTTATAGAAGGTTTGTTTGTTTGTTTTGGAATTTCGCACAAAGTTACTCGAGGACTATCTGTGCTAGCCGTCTCTAATTTAGCAGTGTAAGACTAGAGAGAAGGCAGCTAGTCATCACCACCCACCGCCAACTCTTGGGCTACTCTTTTACCAACGAATAGTGGGACTGACCGTCACATTATAACGCACCTACGGCTGGGAGGGCGAGCATGTTTGGCGCATTTATAGAAGGACTCTTGCTTTTGGAACTCACTTGTTTCAACTTACTATAAGTCATACAAATAAATTCAGCGTTTGCTTTGTAATAAATTATTCTACTGCCATTTAACGCAATAAATTAAAATACAAAATCCTCGGGTATTTTAAAAACAAATACTAGACTCTTAGAATCGTTTTTGTTTTTCTTAAATAACAACTGGTATATACGATTAAGCTTCAGAATAATTTTATTAACGCAGACTATTTAGAAAATATCTTATTCTGGGTAGATTACACGCAATAACCAATTTAAAATGTTAAAGTACTTACATTAAACGGTTGAAAGAACGTGAAATAATGTTCGTTCACCAAATTAACCATCTATAATATTTAGATAAATGATATGAACATCTTTGTATTTGACATTTTTTATGTGTCACTTCTAGTAAATGTTTCGAGTGATTTTCTGACTTCTTGAAGTGAGAATAGAGTAGCGCCCCTTGCTTTCATAATTTGACCAATAACAGAGGATAGTAGAAGAAAATCCATTTTATTACACTTTTCGCAAAACAGTATTACATTAATACAGATATGTGGAAGCAGCGATATAATTATATTGATAAATATACGTAGTTTTACAGGCCTTCCATTCACTTAAGATGCAATTTCTGTATAATTTTTGTTTGTTCGGTAACTTCCTTGAATTTTCAACCGAGCATTTAAAGATTTCAAAATGTTAA
The DNA here is from genome assembly GCF_004210375.1 of Tachypleus tridentatus. NCBI lineage: Eukaryota > Metazoa > Arthropoda > Merostomata > Xiphosura > Limulidae > Tachypleus > Tachypleus tridentatus. The sequence continues at coordinate 104,168,183 of NC_134831.1, forward strand.
GAAATAAATATTACTTCCGGTACACATTCGTCCAAGCAGATTTAGTTTATTTTCTGAATTTCGCGCAATGTTACACGAGGGCTATCTGCGCTAGCCGTCCCTAATTTAGCAGTGTATGACTAGAGGAAAAGCTGCTAGTCATCACCACCTACCGCCAACTCTTGGGCTACTCTTTACCAACGAATAGTGGGATTGACCGTCACATTATAACGCTTCCATGGCTGAAATGGAAAGCATGTTTGGCGGGGCTGGGATTCGAACCCGCGATTCTCGGATTACGAGTCGAATACCTTAACCACCTGGCCATGCTGTGCCACTTCCAAGCAGACGGAAAAATCTCATTATCTATAATCAATTCTATATCGATGATATGTCGAAAATAGACCAGATAAAAAAGCTACTAATTTTATAATAATATGGCATGACCTTGGAAGGTTCTTTAATAAATCCTTCATTAATACTGAATACATAAAATAATTATAAGTTACTTTAGTAACATTGTGTGAAAGATATTTTTACATGATATTTTCCTAACGGATTCCCCCATCACACCAAACATGCTCGCGCTTTCAGCCGTGGGGACATTATAAAATGACGGTGAATCCCACCGTTCGTTGGTAAAAGAGCAGCCCAAGAGTTGGCGGTGGGTGGTGATGACTTGCTGCTCTCCCCCTAATCTTACACTGCTAAATTAGGGACAGCTAGCGCAGATAGCTCTCGTGTAGATTTGGGCGAAATTCAAAACAAACAAAATCTAACGGATTCATGTACTATACTTAGGAAGAGAGTGGGAGTATGTAATAGCAGCGACACTTGAACTTCTTTTAGAGAGAATTAGAGGCAATTAATATAAGGAACATTTTTAATTAAAAATTTGGAGCGGTCGTATACCCGATTCACTTTTATTATTCATCAAGATCTTTACCATCATATGTTAAACAGAAATTCTTTTAGTCAAGAGAGTAGATTAATGTATAAGACTTCGGGTTTAGTATAATTCATCATGCGAAAGGGGTTTTACTTTCTAAGCCTAAAACTGTAATTAGAATTCAAATTGGTCAATTACAATTCAAATTGGTCAATTAGAATTCAAAACATTTATGAGCTAAATGTTTGTACTTTAAAAACACAGAGCCATTAGATGAGCCTATATACCGCTGCTAAAATTTTACCTTCAAACACTCTGTAAAAAGATATTCAATAAGACGTTCGCAGAAAATACAAAATGTATACAACTTGACTACGGTTACTTGTTTTTTTTAAATGAATTCAAATGTCGAATATTAATGTACCTTCGAGACATTTAACAAACGATGGAAGAATAACTTGTTCAAACAAATATGTTCGCTGTATTATTATTAAGATATTAGTTCCTATGTATAGGAAAAAACAAAGAGTTATATGTGGAGTAAAAGCAGCAGCAGACAACTTAATTAAGAAGAACATGTATTTCTTCTGCGGAAGGATACGTATTACTCATTACATGTAAAGGTTTGCATCACACCAGTGGCACAGTGGTATGTCTGCGGACTTATACACTAAAAACCGGGTTTCGATACCCGGGGTGGGCAGAGCACAGATAGCCCATTGTGTAGCTTTGTACTTAATTCTAAACAATCAATCAATCACACCGCTACAGATAAATAATACCAGAAACAAAAATGTGCACTAATATTATTAGCCGTTTGTAGCTGGTGTTAGAGTTGTCACGATATTTTCTTAAATAATAATAAATCCACGTAAAACTCAATACACAGTGCATGACTTTTAATTAAAGTTTATCGTCTTATTTCTTATTACTCTGAGGTTTTCTCTGCTTTATTTCGCAATGTGAAGTCACAGTAGCTCTAAAAATAAAAAAAAAAATTCTCATATGTTTTAGCTCCATCTACCGTGACTCCTCAGCGTTGAGTCTCAAATGCTAATACTTTAAAATTCGGGTTTCGATACTCGTGGTGGGTTGAGCGTAAATAGTCCATTGCGTGACTTTGTGCTTAACCAAAAATAAGCTACGTGGATTTGATGTGAAACCTAAAATTTAAGAATAAGTAACATGCTGTTGACACGGTGTTTATTTGTTTGGAAGATTTTTTCTTCTTTACTGTTCTCGTCTGGAATGGCGGTAAATCTTGGAATTGACAACACTAGAATCATGTGTTCGATTACAATCGGTGGACCCATATGATAGACGATGTGGCTTTGCTATTAGAAAATATATATATAGAGAGTTTTTGGTAATATATCTTATTGTAGTGTGAGATACAATAAAACTATGGTCCAAGGAGATAACATGTGTACAGTCATATGAACATTCACCCACTTTAATTAACCTTTGGGCCCGGCATGGACAAGCGTGTTAAGGCGTGCGACTCGTAATCTGAGGATCGCGGGTTCGCATCCCTGTGGCGCCAAACATGCTCGCTCTTTCAGCCGTGAGGGTGTTATAATGTGGCGGTCAATCCCACTATTCGTTGGTAAAAGAGTAGCCCAAAAGTTGGCGGTGGGTGGTGATGACTAGCTGCCTTCCCTCTAGTCTTACACTGCTAAATTAGGGACGGCTATCAAAGATAGCCCTCGAGTAACTTTGTGCGAAATTTCAAAACAAACAAACAAACATTAACCTTTAAGGTCAAATCTCACAATTTGCTTAGAGAAGAGCATTACAGCAAATGATGCAGACTTGGCACCTTCCCTATAACCTGTCATTTTAAAATTCGGAGCAATTTTTTTGCGAATAGCATTTGGTCAGATACATGCAAAAATTTTAAAATAAACCGTAGCATGCTATATGTACCCATATCATCTCTGGAGCAAATAAACTTAAGGCATATTCGCATTCAATTGAGAAGTTGAAAGGTCTAAGTAAACCGATCATTATTTGTAATATAGCACAAAGCTAAACAATGAGGTATCTATTCTCTTTCCACCACGGGTATCAAAACCCATTTTCTAGCGTTGTAAGTCCGCAGACATACCGTTATGTCATTGAGGGGAATAAACCAAACAAATTTCAGCTTTACTCTTTTACTTTACCCCATGGTGGGGTGGGGTCCGTACTTTAAAAACTGCCCAATTGGGGCGCATATCCGTGGTAGATGGGGACGTGTGCTAAGTTTGTTCCTATTACTTGAGAGTGGGGTTTCCAACAGAACGCCTCCAGGATTCCGGAGACAGGGCCAGGAACAAAACTTCTATATGGGTTCAGGTTCAACGACCCTGAAACATATTCGTGAAACCATATCATTATGGAGAGCATCTCAGTTCCCCTTCGTACCCTCTTGGTAGGGAGTCACGCCATATGGATAACAACACCTTTAAGACCATAACAAGTCCACCTGACAAATTTGTTCTTTCTAGTTCCCGAACTGTGGGAAGAGTTAGATGGGCGTTCATGCTTACAGAGCTTTGTATGTTGAAAATACGACTCTCCGCTAAGTATTTAAGGAACGTTTCAACCGGTCAACTGAAAATGTCACGCTGAATAGTGTTAAGTTGATGCTCGCTAACCACGTTTCATTGTAGCAATGCGGAATTGTTTGACACTTGTGTCATCGTTTGTGACAAACTGGAGACAGCTTTGGTACTTTTAATTATTTGCTGACATGTATACTGAGCTCTGTTGTTGAGGACACTTGTGTCATCGTTTGTGACAAACTGGAGACAGCTTTGGTACTTTAATTATTTGCTGACATGTCTACTGAGCTCTGCTGTTGAAGATACTTGTGTCAACGTTTGTTTGTGACAAACTGGAGACAGCTTTGGTACTTTAAAATATTTGCTGACATGTCTACCAAGTTCTTTTGTCGAGGACACTTGTGTTATCGTTTGTGACAATTTGGAGACAGCTTTGGTACTTTAAAATATTTGCTGACATGTCTACTGGACTATGCTGTTAAGAACATTTTTTAACACACTCTTTTCTGAGATATGAGCAATCCTCGGGTATCACAAGTGTTGATGACTGTTCCTTATATTGAGCGGGTAGGATGAACTCACTTCGTTTTCTGTCGGAGAGCTTCGACCAGTATTGTTCTTATTGTATGATTCAGCACTCTGGGCCAAAACGTCTCGAAGAACGCCACGACAACATACTTGTTTCAATGCAATGATGAGATTATGATTGAAAGCTAGATATATCAAAGGGTTAACACAGCTGTTCAAACTGGCAAGGAGCATTAGAATGGCAACCGTTGGTCCTAAAACAGAGAAAATCGAATGAACATGAATACAAAGACATTAATGTTCAAATTATTTCGACACTGATAACACAATAATAACAATATTAACAGTGGTACTTAGAATGTCGTGTATATTAAATTCCACGGATCATAGATAAACTACAGTTTTTGATCTAAAAATAGGATACACATTACTAAACATAAAACTAATTGTGTAAACTTATTTATAAAATAAATGCACAGAATATTAACACTTAAAGTTTTAAAATAAACACACTAGATATACACTTAAAGATTAGAGTTAAAATAGAATAAACACATTAGATATACACTTAAAGATTAGAGTTAAAATTGAAAACAACCAAATACTGAACATAAAACACATCAACTGGTTATTCAAAACACATCCACTGGTTATTCAAAACACATCAACTGGTTGTTCAAAACACATCAACTGGTTGTTCAAAACACATCCACTGGTTATTCAAAACACATCAACTGGTTGTTCAAAACACATCAACTGGTTGTTCAAAACACATCAACTGGTTATTCAAAACACATCCACTGTTTATTCTCAGCTTTTCACAGTTTTTGAACACACATATCGCTAACTGATAATAACAGAGTCTGTGATCAACCTGTCTAGCAGAATACTACATCATCCAATGTTTCTTAGTTATTTAACTGTTTGAGAAAGAACAAACTTGTATAATGTGCAACTGAAATAATAAAACGTTGAAAATATTTGACGAATGAAACTTATCTCTGAGAACTGAAGATTTTTTTTAAACTTTGCGCAAAGCTACACGAGGATTATTTGCACTAACCGTCCCTAATTTTGCAGAGTAAGACTAGAGGAAAGGCAACTAGTTATCACCGCCCACCGCCAACGTTTGAGGTACTCTTTTATCAACGAATAGCGAGATTAACCGTCACATTATAAAAACCACACGGATGAAAGAGCGAGCATGTTTGGTGCGACGGGGATTCGAATCGGCGACCCTCAGATTACGTGTCGATTGCCTTAACCACCTAGCCATGCCGCTCCAAGAGAAGTGAAGATAAATCCTGAAGTAAGCCATTTAACTCTATCAGTGGAACTTTCAGCTGCTAAAAGAAAAATAGTCTAGGATATTCGATGTTTTCAAATTTTTCGAACATAATTCACGCGCAAAGAGAGTCGAAGAAAGGTAAAGAAAACATAATTAATAAATTTTAATAATAGAAGGCATTTGTAATTACTTTCAGAAGCCTTTAATTACAAAGAAAATAATTATTTACAGATAGTTTAAATTTATTGTATGTATAAACGTACTACTAGTAGTAATTTTCAAAAAAAAATTATTTTATTTATTTTGTTACCATTACGCACTGAATACCTGAGTTACAAGCATTTGGAACTTGTAACATTTTCCAATATACGCTTTAAATATTCAGTTATTTTAATATGCTCATAATAAACGGGCACTGTAATCAAATAATAGACTGAGTTCCTACAAATAAATAAATAAGAGTTGTGTTGTGTTTGTTTTTCTGATAGCAAAGCCACATCAGGCTATCTGCTGAGACCACCGAGGGGAATCGAACCCCTGATTTTAGCGTTGTAAATCCGAAGAAACTTATGATTTCCGCTGTAGTAGCGGGGTGCAAATAAGAGTTACAACAATCTTGAACGGTTCTGAAATTCATGGCTTTAATATTAGTCGACATTTCACTTAATACAGATTAAATAACGTATACAAACGTTTCTGTTTATATTATCAGCGATGATTATCTAGGAAATACAATGATATGAATGGGTCAATTGGTTTAAAATGTTGTTATCATTGTGAGGTATGCCATAACCAAGACGTCGATATTACCACAGAAAATGTTGCTTTGATTAAAAGTTGATCATTATTGAATATACAAATATGATATAATATGACAGTAGAGGACAAAGCACATTACCAGTAAGTAAATAAACACTCCCAAACCCAGGTTGGCCAGATCATGCATCTATTCCAGATGTGAACTTTTTATAACTACTTCAAGACAGCTTATTTTGTTTATTTTTTTGAATTCCTTGCAAATCTACACGAGGATTATCTGTGCTAGCTGTCTCTAATTTAGCAGTGCAAGACAAGAGGAAAGGCAGCTGGTCATCATTACCCAACACCAGCGCTTGGGCTACTCTTTCACCAGTACTGGGGTTTATAATCACATTATAACTCCCTCACGACTGAAATGGTGAGCATGCTTGGTGCGACAGGGATTCGAACCCGCGACCCTCAGATTACGAGTCAAACGACTTAACCCACCTGACCACGCCCAGCCATACGCCAAGACAGATTGGCCAGATATGTGTCTGTTCTATACGAAAACTTGTTATAGTTACATCACGATGCAAATTTGAAACGTAATATCATTTCTATGACAGTCAGGTCTTTACTATTGGTATATAATTGCTAAGCACTTTGTAAATCAACACATATATCCTGAAACACTCAACAATACAGTACATGGTAAAATAAGTCACATCACAAACATTATTCAGTCTCAGGCCACCTAATGCTAGGTAATGGCAGACTCCAAACATTCCTTAGGTTAAAATTGGACCGTTTGTGATATATATATATATATTGAAGTTTTCATGGTGCGAAATTCAGCGGTTTTCTAACACATATCTGTTTTTGTAATGGCGTCTCATGGACCAGCTTAATAAGGGACTTTTGGCTGTAAGACATTTCTATAAATTCTTGTGGTGTTTTGATAGTATGTCATGTTTGTAAGGTGTTGGGGAGTTTCCTTTTTTTAACAACAGCTGTATTGTAATATATTACAACAGCCCTCTGTAAATTACGGAGGAAAGGAGGTGAAAAATACACATGACACCAGCTAATAACCTAAACCGATTCTCAATCCTGTAAATTCTGTTTATCAGGTTACACACTTGGACGTTAAGAGGGCAGTTAAGTTCAACGACTAATCGCCATATTATTTGAACTATTGCTTTATCATTAGGAAATGAGGTTGGAAAACAAAAGTCTTTGTATGACACAGAAGTCCAAAACCAACAGAATAACCTTTTCATCCCATGAGAAGAAAAAGAATGGTAGAGAATTATTCTTGTAAAATTACTGCAGGACAGATGTAAACTTACTCTAGTACTGTCTTCATAAAATATATATCAAGCGACGCCTTCTTTCAATCAGTATCATATCTTGAAACGACAAGTATCACAGCTGCTATCACATATTCCTGCTCAAGTATCACAGCTGCTATCACATATTCCTGCTCAAGTATCACAGCTGCTATAACATATTCCTGCTCAAGTATCACAGCTGCTATCACATATTCCTGCTCAAGTATCACAGCTGCTATCACATATTCCTGCCATTGTTTGAAAACAATAATTTAGAATAATTTTCTAACAGAAAATTCATCTAGGTTTGGCGATTATTTTCTCAGGAATTTTCGTTAAACTGTCTGTAAGTCAGAACAGAATAGGGCGGTATTTCTGTTGTGATGCGTGATGACAATTGAACAATTCAGACAACATGGCTGATGATATGCTAACGGAAAATATATCATTATTACATCAAGATCTTCCATGTATCTACGTCAGTAAACAGTTTATCAAATAAGCAGTATTTTCATGCTAAAAGGGGTTCAATCAGCCCAAATCAGAAAACAAAATCAGCCTGAATCAGAAAACAACTACTTGAAAATCAGTTCATTGTTGCTTTCTCATGACCAGACAAGTTGATAAATACAATACGGAAAAGCTTTTGATATTTCGTCTTTGTAGTTCCCTGCGAAAATGCTCCAAACAACCAACATATAGATACAGTATAATCTTAGTTCCTTGCCAAAAGTAGGATATCGTCGAACAGTAATAGATTTAAGGACGGCTGAGACCTTTAATGGACTACAATTATCTGATGATACAACAGAAGACGACGTTTCCATTTTTATCCTCTTCAAATTTCAGTTCTTATAAATATAGTGTGTTAAAGTTTTTCTACCATAAAAATTGCAAAGGGCTAAATAATCTCTAACCTTTTGTTTCATTTCGGTTGATAAAATAAAGCACGATTCTTTCTGGAGTTTGTTTATTGGTAATATGTGTATAGTATAATATATATTTACTGGTAATATGTGTATAGTATAATGTATATTTACATTACATTGGTAATATGTGTATAGTATAATGTATATTTACTGGTATATATGTGTATAGTACAATGTATATTTACTGGTATATATGTGTATAGTATAATGTATATTTACTGGTATATATGTGTATAGTATAATGTATATTTACTGGTATATATGTGTATAGTATAATGTCTATTTACTGGTATATATGTGTATAGTATAACGTATATTTACTGGTATATATGTGTATAGCATAACGTATATTTATTGGCAATATGCGTATAGCATAACGCATATTACCGGCAATATGTGTATAGCATAATGCATATTTATTGGCAATATGTGCATAATATAACGTATATTTATTGGTAATATGTGAACAGCATAACGCATATTTACTGGCAATATGTGCATAGTATAACGTATATTTACTGGTAATATGTGTATAGCATAATGCATATTTATTGGCAATATGTGCATAATATAACGTATATTTATTGGTAATATGCGAACATTATAACGCATACTTACCGGTAATATGCGCATAGCATAACGTATATTTACTGGTAATATGTGTATATTATAACGTATATTTACTGGCAATATGCGCATAGCATAACGTATATTTATTGGTAATATGCGTATAGTATAACGTATATTTACCGGTAATATGTGTATAATATAACGTATATTTACTGGTATATATGCGTATAATATAATGTATATTTACTGGTATATATGTGTATAATATAATGTATATTTACCGGTATATATGTGCATAATATAACGTATATTTACCGGCATATATGCGTATAAAGTATAACGTATATTTACTGGTATATATGTGTATAACATAACGTATATTTATCGGCATATATGTGTATAGTATAACGTATATTTATTGGTATATATGTGTATAATATAATGTATATTTATTGGTATATATGTGTATAGTATAATGTATACTTACTGGTATATATGTGTATAGCATAACGTCCACTACTCGGCATATATGTGTATAGCATAACGTATATTTACTGGTATATATGTGCATAGCATAACGTATATTTACTGGCAATATGTGCATAGCATAACGTATATTTACTGGTAATATGTGTATAGTATAACGTATATTTACCGGCATATATGCGCATAGCATAACGTCCATTTATTGGTAATATGTGTATAGTATAACGTATATTTACCGGTAATATATTGTATAGTATAACGTATATTTACTGGCAATATGTGTATAGCATAATGTATATTTACCGGTATATATGTGTATAGCATAATGTATATTTACTGGTATATATGTGTATATAGCATAACGTCCATCTATTTATTGGTAATATGTGTATAGCATAACGTATATTTACTGGCAATATGCGCATAGCATAACGTCCATTTATTGGTATATATGCGCATAGTATAACGTATATTTACTGGCAATATGTGCATAGTATAACGTATATTTATTGGTAATATGTGCATAGTATAACGTATATTTACCGGCAATATATGCATAATAGCATAACGCATATATTTATTGGTAATATGCGCATAGTATAACGTATACCACCGGCATATATATGCGCATAGCATAACGTATACTTTACTGGCATATATGCGCATAGCATAACGTCTATTTACTGGCATATATGCGCATAGCATAACGTATATTTATTGGCAATATGTGTATAGCATAACGTCCATTTACTGGTACATATGCGTATAGCATAACGTCCATTAACTGGCATATATGCGTATAGTATAACGTATATTTATTGGTAATATGCGTATAGCATAACGTATATTTACTGGTATATATGTGTATAGTATAACGTATATTTACTGGCATATATGCGTATAGTATAACGTCCATTTAATCGGTACATATATTATATAGCATATAACGTATATTTATTGGTAATATGTGCATAGCATAACGTATATTTATTGGTAATACGTGTATAGCATAACGTATATTTATTGGTAATATATTGCATAGCATAACGTCCATTTATTGGTACATATATGCGTATAGTATAACGTATATTTATTGGTAATATGCGCATAGTATAACGTATATTTATTGGTAATATGCGCATGCAGTATAACGTATATTTATTGGTAATATTGTATAGCATAACGTATATACCCACCGGTAATATGTGTATAAGCATAACGTATATTTATTGGCAACATTATACGTGTATAGCATAACGTATATTTACTGGTAATATGTGCATAGCATAACGTATATTTATTGGTAATATTGTACAGTTATAATGTATATTTATTGGCAACATTATGCGTATAGCATAATGTATATTTATTGGTAATATGTGCATAGCATATATTGTATATTTACATTACATCATATGTGCATATTATAACGCATATTTACTGGCAATATGCGTATAACATAACGTATACTTACCGGCAATATGCGTATAGCATAACGTATACTTTACCGGTAATATGCGCATAGTATAACGTATATTTACTGGCAATATGTGCATAGTATAACGTATACTCCACCGGCAATATGCGCATAGCATAACGTCCATTTACCGGCATATATGCGCATAGCATAACGTATATTTACTGGTAATATGTGAATAGTATAACGTATACTCCACCGGCATATATGCGCATAGCATAACGCATACTCACTGGCAATATGCGCATAGTATAACGTCCATTTATCGGCATATATGTGCATATAGTATAACGTATATTTATTGGCAATATGTGCATAGCATAACGTATATTTACTGGTACATATGCGTATAGTATAACGTATATTTACTGGTATATATGTGCATAGCATAACGTCCATTTAATCGGTATATATGCGTATAGCATAACGTATATTTATTGGCAATATGTGTATAGCATAACGTCCATTTACTCGGCATATATGCGCATAGCATAACGTCCATTTACTGGTATATATGCGCATAGCATAACGTATATTTACTGGTAATATGTGTATGGTATAACGTATATTTATTGGCAACATATACGCGCATAGCATAACGCATATATATATCGGCAACATATGTGCATAGCATAACGTATATTTACTGGTAATACGTGTATAGCATAACGTATATTTATTGGCATACATATGCGCATAGCATAACGTATATTTATTGGTAATATGCGCATAGCATAACGTATATTTATTGGCAAATACGCGCATAGTATAACGTATATTTACTGGGCACATGCGTATAGCATAACGTATATTTACCGGCAATATAATGTATAGTATAACGTATATTTATTGGTAATATGTGCATAGCATAACGTATATTTATTGGTAACATACGCGCATAGCATAACGTATTATTTACTGGTAATATGCGCATAGCATAACGTATATTTACATTACATCATATGCGCATATACATAATGTATACCTTACCGGCAATATGTGCATAACATAACGTATACTTACCGGCAATATGCGCATAGCATAATGTATATTTACCAGCAATATATTGCATAGCATAATGTATATTTACTGGCAATATGTGCATAGTATAATGCATACTTACCGGTAATATGTGCATATAGCATAACGTATATTTACTGGCAATATGTGTATAGTATAACGTCCATTTACCGGTATATATGTGTATAGCATAACGTATGTATTTATTGGTAATATGTTGCATAGTATAACGTATATTTATTGGTAATATGTGCATAGCATAATGTATTTATTCATAATATACGCATAGCATAACGTATATTTATTGGAACATATGCGTATAGCATAACGTATATTTATTGGTAATATGTGCATGCATAACGTAATTATATTTACATTACATCATACGTGCATATTATAACGTATTACTTTACTGGTAATATGTGTATAACATAACGTATATTTACTGGTATATATGTATAGCATAACGTATATTTACTGGTATATATGTGCATATTATAATGTATATTTACTGGTATATATGTGCATAGTATAATGTATATTTACTGGTATATATGTGTATAGTATAATGTATATTTACTGGTATATATGTGTGTTGTATAATGTATATTTACTGGTATATATGTGTATAGTATAATGTTCTTTACATTCTTATAATGTGTAGAGAAAACGTAAATAACTCAAAGTCTGTGTTTAATAATACAAATAAAAAAACACAATATACACGTATATATATTCCAGTTACATGGAAGTCAGATAAATATGTTTTACGTTTCACAGGTAAATCATATAAGACGATCCAAAACAACCTTTACTTTATAATACTTTTCTCAAACTTCTCTGTAAAGTTTCTTTGGACGATATTAAAAGAGATAATTTGTCTTTATTTTTAGTGTATTTGTAAGATCATTTTCTTCAAAACAAAAATGACTTTCAGTTGTTATATGCCGTTGATAAAACGTCTACCAAATTTCCCTGCTCTCTTGAAATTATATTTTCAAACAGTTTATTTTTTAATTTCGCGCAAAGCTACTCGATGGCTATCTGCACTAACCGTCCCTAATTTAGCAGTGTAAGAGCAGAGGGAAGGCAGCTAGTCGTCACCACCCACCGCCAACTCTTGGGCTACTCTTTACTAACAAATAGTGGGATTGAGCATGACATTATAACGCACCTACGGCTGAAAGGGGCGAGCATGTTTGGTGTGACGGGGATTCAAACCCGCGACACTCATATTACGAGTCAAACGCCTTAACCCACGTGGCCAGGCCGGGCCCATTTTCAAACAGAAACTTACACTCCTATTTTCGGACTAACGCGAAACAGTAAAGACAACTGTACGTTTTCTATTTTACAAAATCATTTAAAGCAAAGTTTCTTGAATAATTTTTCTAGCATCAATATAGTCCGCCGGTTGGACAATGGTAAGTTTATGGACTTGCAAATCGAAATTCGTGGCTCGATTCCCCACGATAGACACAGCTTTACGGTAATAAACAAACAATTGTATATATATGTATATGATTAAATTCTATTTCAAACAATTTATACTTTTTTGGTCTATCCAAATATGACCACAACATTACAAATATTATTCTAAGTGGACTTTTTAACACTTCAATAAGCTTTTACTGATATGACACTTATAAAGTTTTGCGTGAAATTCAAAAAGAACAAACAACCACTCTATTAAATAATTTTTTAAATACTATTTATGCTTCTATAAATGTTCTGATTTATGAAAACTTAAACAACGAATGTGAATACTATATATTAATAAAGCTGATAAGTATGAAACGAGGACTAACCTTTCCATACTGATGAATTCTGAGCATACGGGCTCCAGTAAGCCCAGAGCTGGACTACAAGAAACGGTGTTGAACAGAGAATGTAACAAGCAATCACTACTATAGTAATTCTAATACTCTTGACTTTAGCACGTGACAAGTCACGCACTGAGCGACAGTGACTTCTGGGCTCAGAAACGTTTTCGTGACAATTTGCTCTTATGGCGGATAAATCGTTAAGATTATATATTTCCACTTCACCTCGTCCCATGAAGCGGTAGGATCTTCCTGCAAGTAGTACTACTGGACGTATGGAAAGTTTTGAATTTTCCCTGTTCTGCCTCGAATCATAGGCTGAAGTATGGTGCCCGAAATTCTTCCTTTCAGATAATAATTATTACATACAGTTTTAGTGACACGAACGTAAGTGAACGTAATTACAAGAAGTGGAATAAAGAACTGAGATACGGTATACCATAGAACGTAGACCTTTTCGCCCCATGGCTGAATGAATGTCCCCCAACAATCGAAAACAACGGGATCAGACGAAACTTGCTGGAAAGAGAAAATGAAAGCTTGCGGTGAACAACAGAGGAGTGAGATCGCCCAAGCTCCAAAAATCATTACCTTGGATTTATGGGGGGTCCAAGTATAGCTTGTCAGAGGAAAACAAATAGCTTGATAGCGGTCTATGGCGGTTGCCATCAAGATATAGGATGATAAATAGGGACCTAGGATCTGCAAGTACTTGACTATTTTGCATAAAACGTTTCCTCCATAAAATCGATGTGTAGCGTCCCAGGCAAGTTGGGGTAAGACATGGAAGAATGCGGTGATAAGGTCCGAGACACACAAATGTAAAAGAAAGTAATGCATTCTAGTCATGTTGATACGTTTCATGGCTAGCGCCACCAGAACACAAGTATTTCCTATGATGGTCAGTATGAAGATCGTAGTTAAAACTCCGACCTCTGCTCGAGCTATATTCTCGTTACGTTGTGCATGTCCAGCCGTGATGTTCTCTATGTACGAAAAATTCGTAAATGATCCATTTGTAAGTTTCATCGTTTGTGTTTCTCTTAACGGAGGCATTTCGGTAGTTGAACTAGAGAAAAATTATTCGCTAATCGTATACATCCTTGTCTGTATATTTTTTATAGAATAAATTGATTCTAAGACAGGAAATGTTATACGGGACTGTAGGTAAAGAGGGCGCTTCAGTTGTATTTTAAATATGGTTCTCCAAAAACCTTACACTCAAAACTTCCATGGGATGAAGTAAGTAAAAAATATGGAAAACTAATTCATCTTGATTTATAAAACTTAGAATGGTGCAATAGTAGATCAGAGTTTTAGATCCATATTGTCTCATAAATTTTGTTCTTCGAATGATTTTGTATTAGAAATCTAACAACAGTAACTTCTGTACAAAAGCAAAATACGTCATGAATTATTATTTAACACTTAAATACTCATATTCTCCTCTGCTGCAGAAGCTCCAGAAGTCATTGTTTTTGACATTCGTCTTCTTTTAGAATATGAAGTGTTTTCTGCAGAAGCTCAGAACCTAAAAGAAAAAGCAATAAAAGGCCTCGTTATGTGACCCACAATGTGATACTAAAAACTAAAACTTATTAATTCGTCTTATTTGAATTACAATAGATGTAAAAGTTATTAAAGTGCATGTCACAAACATGATGCAGCTCCTCAATAAACCAAACAATATCATAACGGTAAGAATATATTGGATCAAACAGTCTCAAACACTACTACAAGTGCAAAAAAAGGAAAAGATCGTCTGATTTTGAAAATGCAAAGAATGAAGTAAAATTATTAATTTCAACCA
>NC_134831.1:104184099-104273814 GCF_004210375.1 Tachypleus tridentatus
TACTGACTGTTAATCCTGGCATGTGTTAGTGTTTAAAAGCGGTCAAAAATGGATAATCCTGGTATATGAAAGGTAAATCACTAAAAATAAAACATTGTTTTGTTTTGTAGTTTGTTCTTAAAACCTACAAATAAAGTGTAACTTGAGTCGTAAATATTGCTTTCAGTCCATCATGGAATTATATTATGGAAACCAAAACCAAATAAACATTGATTACTACAATGTAAGTCTAAAAAAGTTCTTTTTATGCTTTTGGATATTTCAATCACGTGTGTGTGAAATAGATAATACTGTATTGAATATGTCAAACGTTCGTTGTCAAGTCTAAGTTCAGTCGTAAATATATATCACAGTATTACTTTTATGAAAAGGTTTATCTATGATGATGATTACCTCACACATCTTTTACCGATAACTGTCTCTTTCTTTCTTTCTGTAAAACTATAGAATGTGTTCTATCACATGTCACATCTTAACATAAGTTAAAATCGGTATTCTGTGTAGATTCTAATCTTAATACATAAATACTAAACACTGAAACTGTTAACACTGAATACTTCACTTATGATATCAAATCATTTTTCTTCTAGTATTCATACTTTGCTGGAGTCCATACTTTATATATGACTTACTTCAGGTCTATGGATTTATCCCCATCAGTCAGACATTAATTGCTGTGTCAACGTTTATTCAGGCGTTAGCTCCCCTGAACAGCGCCGCCAATCCTATTATTTACTGTTTATTCTCCACTCGACCGTGCAAGAATTTCAAGAAACTGGAGGTTAGTACCCTGCTTTCATTTGAGTTCAATTCACAAGAGAATTGCATTTTTCACTAAGCTGAAGTGTTCTGGCCCGCATGAGGTAGACGTCTTATTGGCTATCGTAAACAGTGCATGTAAGGATATCAGCCCATAAACCGATTAACTACTTTGAAATTGCCACCCAACGGCGTTCGCGTGTGTGTTTATTTTCAAGCTAGAGTATTAATATGCAGTAGAGTTTCGTTTCACTGTGAAAGCTGAACATATCAATACACAGATAATATGTTATACCTGATAACTAACTTAATCCCACTTGTCTATAACAAACTCTTACTTTTTAATATTTTAACATAATTTTACTATCTTGTAATTTTCCTGGTATTTTGTGTGTAAAAAAAGTAGGTGTCGTTGTTTAGTCTGTCCATTATGTTTATTTTAATAAGGTTAAAATAGTTTTCTTATTTATCACGTAATATAACAGTTGCATCAGTAACTCCTATTTTATCATGTTTAATCATAACTTGAAATGGAGAACATGCTGTCATATAAATGAATGCTGTTCGATAACTTTATTTATACAGTGATTAATAATTTATATTTTTAAATGTTTGGATAAATTTACATCCAAAATTTGAAAAGATAAGTAACGTTGGTAAAAGACTGACTATTGTTTTGTTAGTCTTCTGATTTATATCATGTGGTAACACTACCTTGGGGACTGACCATTGATTTGTAAGTCTTCTGATGTATATCATGTGGTAACACTACCTTGGGGACTGACCATTGTTTTGTAAGTCTTCTGATTTATACCATGTGGTAACACTACCTTGGGGACTGACCATTGTTTTGTAAGACTTCTGATTTATATCATGTGGTAACACTACCTTGGGGACTGACCATTGATTTGTAAGTCTTCTGATGTATATCATGTGGTAACACTACCTTGGGACTGACCATTGTTTTGTAAGTCTTCTGATTTATATCATGTGGTAACACTACCTTGGGACTGACCATTGTTTTGTAAGTCTTCTGATGTATATCATGTGGTAACACTACCTTGGGACTGAACCATTGTTTTGTAAGACTTCTGATTTATACCATGTGGTAACACTACCTTTGGGACTGACCATTGATTTTGTAAGTCTTCTGATGTATATCATGTGGTAACACTACCTTGGGACTGACCATTGTTTTGTAAGTCTTCTGATTTATACCATGTGGTAACACTACCTTGGGGACTGACCATTGTTTTGTAAGTCTTCTGATTTATACCATGTGGTAACACTACCTTGGGGACTGACCATTGTTTTGTTAGTCTTCTGATTTATACCATGTAGTACCACCTACCTTGGGACTGACCATTGTTTTGTAAGTCTTCTGATTTATACCATGTGGTAACACTACCTTGGGGACTGACCATTGTTTTGTTAGTCTTCTGATTTATACCATGTAGTAACACTACCTTGGGGACTGACCATTGTTTTGTAAGTCTTCTGATTTATACCATGTGGTAACACTACCTTGGGGAAGGCTTGTATTTTTTCATGGTATTTACTAAAGCAAAAAATCGGGAAATGGTCATTTTTATTGTTTTTTATATCAATTCTCTTAAGTAACACCGTAAACTGTTTAAAACATCATACGCTGTTCCGTGTCTTGCATATATACAATTATTTAATATGTACTTTTGTATTGTTTACAGAATAATTCCACTGTGAACAAGGGGTACAAGAAATCAGTTCACTTCTTTACAACCATCCCGACCGATTCGAGAAGACAATGTGGCAAAACTCACATATGATTGGACATTATCAGGGATTGGATGTTCAGACGACACCGAGGGAAAGGTTTCTCAACCAATGAGATTGTCCTTTCTTTTAAAACATGAAATTGACATTTTTGACCCCTATAAAGATGAGAAAAGTGACCATATTTTCGCACCAAAGGTAAAATTGGAAATTTAGGGTTAGTATTTCTCACGTGGCTGTTTCAATCAGACAATTAAAATAATTAAACTTAGAGTTATCAGGATGGAAACTGGAGAGTTGATATTATGAGAAATGCTATTGCTGACTAATATAGTTACCCCGCACACACAGACAGTTGTTCAGCAATAAACTTAAAGTCTTGTAAAGACAAAATTTTTTGGATTGTGGCATGGTCCAGGTTGTCCATTGTGGAGTTCGGATTTAAACTATTTATTAAACAGCTAGTAGAAATATTAGAATGCTTTATTAACATAAATGTGTTTAAGACATTCAAAAAGATATATGTGGCTTTTCTAATCAATATTTCATGTATTTTATTAAACACATCTTTGTCAGATATCGTATAAAATCTCAATAAATAACAAAAGGGAATTTTTAATACTCACGGCTGTAATCAGATCTCAAATCGGTCAAACGATGGCGCTATGAGCTAAAATATTTTACTTCAAAAACAAACTTCACAGCCGTTATATGAGCCGCAATGCCGCTGGTAAAATATATATATATTTCCTCTTAATAACTAATAATTATTTGAACCCAATAAATATTTTAATGCGTCATTTGTGAAATTAAAGCATTTAAGTAATTAAGAGTGTTAGGCTTAACACCTATAAATAGGTCAGGTTAATTATCGCTACACTATAGTCAACGCTGTTTAATGCTGTTAAAGTTACTTTTGCTTATTATATTTAATAAACAGAAATAAAATATATGGTATGAAGTATAAGAACATCAGCTGACAGAAGAGAGTAGTTTGTATAACCAGTACTACTTTGGAGAAACACATATAACCAGTACTACTTTGGAGAAACACATATAACCAGTACTACTTTGGAGAAACACATATAACCAGTACTACTTTGGAGAAACACATATAACCAGTACTACTTTGAGAGAACACATATAACCAGTACTACTTTAGTAGAAAACACATATAACCAGTACTACTTTGAGAAAACACATATAACCAGTACTACTTTGGAGAAACACATATAACCAGTACTACTTTGTAGAAACACATATAACCAGTACTACTTTGTAGAAACACATATAACCAGTACTACTTTGTAGAAACACATATAACCAATACTACTTTGGAGAAACACATATAACCAGTACTACTTTGTAGAACACATATAACCAATAACCACTTTTGAGAAACACATATAACCAGTACTACTTTGAGAAACACATATAACCAATACGTACTTTGGAGAAAACATATAAATAAGTACTACTTTGAGAAACACATATAACCAGTAATTACTTTGTAGAAACACATATATAACCAGTACTACTCTTTGTAGAAACACATATAACCAGTACTACTTTGTAGAAACACATATAACCAATACTACTTTGGAGAAACACATATAACCAGTACTACTTTGGAGAAACACATATAACCAGTACTACTTTGGAGAAACACATATAACCAGTACTACTTTGGAGAAACACATATAACCAGTACTACTTTGGAGAAACACATATAACCAATACTACTTTGGAGAAACACATATAACCAGTACTAATTTGGAGAAACACATATAACCAGTACTACTGGACATTCAATTTTAATAAATTACGTACCAAAAATATTATTATGATTGTAATTTCTCACTTATTTCTAAGAGCAATAAGAAAAGACAGTGAAGATTTTTTTTTCTCGTATACTTTCTGTGTGTGAAAGATGTGATATATATTTGTTGTTATTAACACATGTTTTCCATAAGTCTTAACTTGCAGTGTTCTTCAGTGATTTCCGTTGTTCAAACAAAAGTTTCAGAATGTGGTTCTTTTAACTTTCTAAAATTATGTTTTAGGAAATAATATTTGTATCAGTTAAATGAATAATACTTGGAATGTATTTTACTATTATATTACTTTTCTTTACATATACATACACAGGCACACACTAAACAAAAGTTGTTCTAATTTCCGAAAAAAATCAAAGGTAAAAAGGCTTAGTTTCGTCATGCGAAATAATTCATGTTCATAATTATGCATTTCACCAAAACGTAAACTACAAAATGTGTAATTAAGTAAAACTCTAATTTATTAAAACTAGATTTATTGTTATACGTGTGTAATTATTACTCTCAATTTTAAACTATATATTTATTAGTTGAGTTGAGACAAAAAAAGTTACGTATTTAATGAAAACTTTCTTGTGAGGTGTTCCTAGACCAGCACTGGCCAGGTCGGTTAAAGCACTCAACTCGTAATCTGAGGGTCGCGGGTTCGAATCCTTGTCACACCAAACATGCTCACCCTTTCAGCCGTGAGAGCATTATAATGTGACGGTCAATCCTACTATTAGTTGGTAAAAGAGTAGCCCCAGAGTTGGCGATTACTAGCTATTTTCCTTCTTCTCTTATACTGCTAAATTAGGGACAACTAACGCAGATAACCCTCGTGTAGCTTTGCGCGAAATTCAAAACAAACCAAACCAGGTATTTCTATAACGTAACGTGTATGTCAGTACTTTTACAACGTAATGCGCATTCTGAACTTGTCTACAAGACAATTTATTTCGTTCCGGAAAATACAAAAAGATTGTTTATCAGTACTTGACATGACCTTCTGATCACAGTAAGCTAGTTTCGTAAAGCAAAACTAAACACCAACCTGATAGTGGGACTACTTAATTACATACAGTGTTCCTACGTGTTTAATTATAATAATTAGAATTAATTCTCTTATTAGATAAATACCCTAGTTATCAGCGATATTTTTGGCTATAATCCCAACAATATCTCACGACGTTCGGCCACCTTACGATATTTTAGGCTTTTTCTAGTCCATATACTAAGTTAAGAATGTAAAATAATTTCTACAATAAAATAATATATGCATATATATATTAAACATTTGAATAAATTATTAATAAAAGTAACCTTAAATAATTGTTTGTTTGTTTGTTTTTTGAATTTCGCACAAAACTATTCGAGAGCTATGTGTGCTAGCCGTCCCTAATTTAGCAGTGTAAGACTAGAGGGAAGGCAGCTAGTCATTACCACCCACCGCCAACTCTTGGGCTACTCTTTTACCAACGAATAGTGGGATTGACCGTCACATTATAACGCCCCCATGGCTGAGAGGACGAGCATATTTGGCGCGACTGGATGCGAACCCGCGACCCTCAGATTACGAGTCGCACGCCTTAACACGCTTGGCCATGCAGGGCCCTTAAATAATTGTAATTTTACTTACTGAAGGCAAAATTTTTGTTTTTTTTGTTTTTGAATTTCGCGCAAAGCTACTCAAAGGCTAGCTGTTCCTAATTTAGCAGTTTAAGACTAGAGGGAAGGCAGCTAGTCATCACCACCCGCCGCCAATTCTTGGGCTACTCATTTACCAACGAATAGTGGGATTGACCGTCACATTGTAACACCCCCACAGCTGAAAGGACGAGCATGTTTCGTGTGACGGAGATTCGAACCCGTGACTCTCGGATTACGAGTCGAACGCTTCAACCCACCTGGCCATGCTAGGCCTCACGTTTATGAAGCTATAATAAACGTTTTTGTTATTTTTATTTCACGAATACATTTGGTTTACAGTTTGAGTAAACAACGCGAGGGGCACCCTTCTTTTATTGCTATGATTTACTTAAAGTTTGAATAATTTATAGAAACATTTCAGGACATAGTGTAAAAGTAATTCAGTCTTATCTTTTAAAATAATGTTTATAATTTTATTAAAACGAAATAAAATCCTTATAAGAAAACCAGCGTCAACGTTTCTGTTTGTCAGTGAATAATTGTTTTAAGTTTGTTAACACGTAAAAAACAAAAACTATATTAAAAGATCCTGCAAGAAAACTAAAACTTTTCAGAGCTATATATCTTAAATGGTATCAGGCCATTAATCTAGTTTCACTGAACTTCATTTGCAACGACCCAACGACCTTCTGTTTTCATCCACTCTTCTATCCAATTTACTAACGTAAGCTCTATACCTAAAGAGATAATTTTTTACAATGGCACTTAGTCAAATACTTTATGAAAATCCAGATACACCGAACCTGGGCCCTTATCCTCATTTAGATGAGCAGTATCTTTTTCAAAGAATGTCAAAAAAATTCATAAGGCACAATTTCTCCTTCAGTGAAACCATGCTAACTATCGAATAAATTTCGAAATTTTGTAAAGTGATAGACTTTCCAAAACGTCTGCCACAACTGCTGTGAGACTAATTGGTCTGTAATTACAGGGACAATTTTTATCACCTTCCTTTTAGAAGAAGAGTTACTTTAACAAATTCAAATCCTCTGGTACCTGCCCATTATTCAAGGACTGACAAAAAATAAATGGTCCAGCATGGCCAGGAGGTTAGGGCTCTCGACACGTAATCTGAGGGCGCGGATTCGAATCCCCGTCACACCAAACATGCTCACTATATATAAGCCGTGGGGGCGCTTTAATGTGATTGTCAATCCCACTGTTCGTTGGCTGTGGATAGCGATAACTAGCAGTTTCTAGTCTTACACTGCTAAATTAGGGATAGCTAGCGTAGATATTCCTCGTGTAGCTTTGCGCGAAATTCACAGAAACATACAAAAAATAGCGGTAGGTGTCTCACAGATCGAGTCTTTAATCTCTTGTTGTTATAAAACAAAGGAATAAAACAAAAGTAAAAGGAAAATTTGTAGTTTAATAAAAGATAAAGATTTGATATGCTGAGAATAGACAAAATGTTTGAAGTAAATGTAAATATTTCATAGTAAAAGAACACCATCTGCAGTTAATATTATGAATATTAATATTATTATAGAAATTGTAAATACATTCCAACCTCTTTTCTTAAAACAACGAAGAAAAAAACGAACTATATATGAAACTGGCTTAAAAATTGCAAGTTTAAACCAATTAATATTATTGAAAACTAAAAACGTATTGAATTGAACTTAGATTTGTTGGAAAGAAACATACGTCGCTTTATGAGTTTCACAATGTCCATATTCATCTTCAAGGAAAACAGTTATTTTAATTTTATCTTTACCTTTATTGAGGCTTTAGGTCATAGGTCACCAATAAATGGAACTTCTCTAACAAACAACGATAATCAGAGGAAACAGATATAAACAAAGGCGAAGTGTGAACCATTAGTACGCTAACTGATTTAGTCTCTGAACAATGCCCCCTAGTGGCACAGCGGGATGTCTGCGGACTTACAACTGTAGAAACTGGGTTTCGTTACCCGTGGTGGGAAGAGCGTAGATAACCCATTATGCAACTTTCTGCTTAACTTTAAACATAAAATATTTTGAATATTTTATTACTAGCATAATGAGTATTGTAAGATATCTGAAGTCCGGCATTTCCAGGAGATCCAGTTCAAATTATACCTTTCTCAGCACGTGTTTCGGAGAATTCTACTCTTCATTAGTAACCCTGAACATAGTAGTAAGTTTATTAATTATATCCGATACTGTGTGGTTACATAATATAAAAACTGAATAGTGGCCAATTACGTTATTCCGTGACTTTGTCTATCAAGTGTGTAGGTTTTTTCATAGTGGCCATAAAGCACGTTTACACCAACAATACGTTTAATTCGGGGTTTTAGTACGAATATCCACCCACACACACCCCCGCTCAAGAACAACAACACTAACAACTTTATTTTTTGGCAACTATGAACTTAAAGAGGGGAGTTATTAATCAATATTCTGGAATGTTAAAGTTAAGTTGTACTTGATAAGTTGGGATTACCGCCGAAAGCGTTGCTAACAGTGAGAGTATCCAACTGAATTATTAATATATCCCAATTGTTATGAGCAAGAATAACATATTAAATTAGCTAAAATCATAACTGGAGTTATTCTGTAGTTCTGGTGTATGTGGATATCCTGCTTGTTCTGAGGTACGTGGATATCCTGCTTGTTCTGATGTACATGGATATCCTGCTTGTTCTGATGTACGTAGATATCCTGCTTGGATAAGAAGTTATTAATACTGTCAGTTTTCGGTCGTAGTTAGTGGTGTTGTTTATCCTTAAAACTATACATACACAATAAAATGTCAGCTGATATCTCTTACTTAGTTCAAGCGGTATAGTACTAGCTTAGAAATGTTTGTTTGAAATTAAGCTCAGAGCTATACAGTGAGTTATCTGTACTCTTTCTACAACGAGGATGAAAACTAGTTCGAGCATTGCAGGTCCGTAGACCTACCGCTGTGCCACTAGAGCGGCTTTAAGAAATAAACGTGTAATTTAAATAGATCTAGTACTTTTCTATTCTGATGCGCGTACACACGAGAGACACGTGGAGGCAGACAAAATGGTTCATGCTCGAATGCCTCCATATTTAGTTACAGATAGGAAAACTGTTTGTACGTAAATTGAATACCTAGGAATTTTTAAATATTTTTTTCAGTCCAAACTGTTTCATATACAAGTTAATAAACAAACAACACAATATTTCAATGACTTATATGTTTTTATTGTGTTGTTTTCGGAATTTCACATGCACACTTGGCGGATTTAGACGATGTGGTAATAAAGATAAGAAAAAACAAACACCATTGTTACTCAGTTCATAGCAAAACAATTATATCGGCTAACGTTTCGTCCTTGTGGCTTTATCAGGGCTATAAGTGCAAAACCAATTTAATTTTTTTTTTTATTACTAGCTTTGATGAAGCTGCAATGCCGAAACGTTGGTTGA
Organism: Tachypleus tridentatus; assembly: GCF_004210375.1. Lineage (NCBI taxonomy): Eukaryota > Metazoa > Arthropoda > Merostomata > Xiphosura > Limulidae > Tachypleus > Tachypleus tridentatus. The sequence goes on from NC_134831.1 coordinate 104,193,524, forward strand.
AGTAAAAGGTTTTTACTATTATACGAAGAGTTAAAGTTATTTTTGAAGATTTTAATGCGGCCTGTATTTAAACTAATCAGTAAGTAAATTAGTGTGTACAGCTCAACCTAAAAAAATAAACACCCTGAAAAGACATGTTTTCTTTATTTCTTCTCCAAACTCTATTTTTTATTACATTAGAAGATAATAAAACCATTAGCTTTAATTATTTTAAATTGGACTGTGGAAGCTAAAATTTGCATCACAAAACTAGTGGAAATCAAGAGCTCAGTTGTTACAACACGCACGCAGCAATTTACGTAAAATGGTAATAAATATACACAAATGTAGAAAGTTAAGAAAACACTATATTCTTTTATTGGTTTCGAATGAAACATCGAGGAAGAATGAATAATAGCCTACTATATAAATAGAATATATATACATACAAATAGAGTTCGACAGTGGTCTATAATTCTGGACTGAGTTAAATATTTTAATATATAAAATCCTCTTCCATTACCTTACATTTTGATATACTAATTACCTCTCACAGATGGCGCAACGGTAAAAGAATTGTTTCAGAACTGTGCTTGACAAGAAGTGATTTTAACGTCTTTCTCATTTTATAAAGTTTTTTTTACATTTGGTGACAGAACATTTTTTTTTTTTAGTTTTCACATTGTTTTAATTCATTCCTCATTTCCCTTACTCATCTGTAAATTATGACACACTTGTTGCATTTTACTAATGTGTTTCACAAGTGTTTCACCTTCAGGCAAGAAAAAAATATTACGGATGATACCAAGTAAAACAAACTGTAAACTCGACACACTGTGAGGAACGTAAATGGGATAAAATATCTGCCTTTGACTCTCGAAAGTGCGAACTTTATGAGAACACAGACGAGAATTAAGAAATAATCTGAAATACAAATAACTTATAGATGTACATAAAATATAATCTATAATGCCTGCTAAACACATTTTGCTCTTATAAGATACACAGTAAAATATAACGCACATTCAATGCATTTTTTCAATGTCACAAAGATCAACATTTCACTCATTGTGATGTGTATTTTACTTCACTCTGATTTTAACTTCGCACATATAGTCAGGATTAAAACTGGTTATTATATCTTATGATCAAAGATCAGGAATACCAAAATCTCGGCCCGGCATGGCCAAGCGCGTAAGGCGCGCCACTCGTAATCGAGGGTCGCGCCCGCGTCGCGCTAAACATGCTCGCCCTCCCAGCCGTGGGGGCGTTATAATGTTGCGGTCAATCCCACTTTTCGTTGGTACAAGAGTTGGCGGTAGGTGGTAATGACTAGCTGCTTCTCCTCTGGTCTTACACTGCTAAATTAGAGACAGCTAGCACAGATAGCCCTCGAGTATCTTTGTGCGAAATTCCAAAAAAAAAACGCAAAAAACCCCAAAATCTCTTCCTTTATAAAAATCTTATAAATAGAGATTCTTAACGTTTGGTTTTGCCGGTACAACTCTTTATTTATTATATTTGCTGCTCCAAGCAATTACTTTTATAAAGTTTTAGTAGGAATGGTTTAGCTTTTAGTAACTCTATCTAAAATTCATCTGTTGAACCTATAGTTTACAAATGAAGCGATGAACAGTTACATTATGTCACAATACCAATGTTTTTATTGAATACAAACAGATTTACTTTCAGAAGAGAAACCCATTGTTTTATATCTGTTTCGTAACTGAATGCATCACTACTTCTGCATTTAGGGTACATGTGTATAATTATTAGGGTTGTCTAGGCAACTATGAATATTCGAAATTGTGATGTAACGATTTCAGGAGTAATTACTAATTACTATTATGTATTTCTGAAACCGTATAGTAACGTCTTTAAAAGAATATCTATTACGTACGTTTGAAACCGTACAGTAACGTATTTAGAATAATAGTTATTACGTCATCTGAAAACGTATAGTAACGAAATTAAAATCATTGTTATTACGTAGTCTTAAGCCGTGGAAAGCACTTTGAAAGCAAGTGACATTCTGTCGTATTTAAAAATACAGTTCATAGTTCCTGACCTCTAATAATAAATTAGATATCACTGTATTGTTATGTATATTACTAATGTTTATAAGAATATTACTTGAAAATGTTATGATACAAATTTTGATTTCTGCAAATGTTTAAAATCATTGTTTTTTTAGTATCCGAACTTTCGTAGTTGGTATAACAAGCAAATTAGAAGAAGCAGTTATATTAAATAACATGGTTTCTCACTTTTTTCTCATTACAAACAAATCAACAAACTAAGCGAAATAAAATGAAAGGTTAATATATTTTTTTTAAAATTCCCATAAATACCTAAACTTTCTGGCACTTCTTAAATGAAGAGACTAGCTGGACAGTTTCTTTTTGTCTTACCTCCACACACACACACACTTTTTATCTGTTTAATGGTTAAGAAATGTCTGGTAGGGTCATAACTAGTAATGAAAGTTTGCATTTCTTCGAAATTTATCAACACATTCTAGCCAACAAAGGTACAATGACCCAGTTCTGCAAGTCATGAAATGAAAATATACTCAGGAATGAGGATTTTTGTGTGTGTGTTAAGAATTATGACTTTCAAAAATCTAGAGGGCGTTCTTAGCCATCCATTTCTCTTACACAGCTATACTAAGTTAAATACGCACGTGAGGCTAGTGTGGTCACAAACCAAGCTTATAGTCTTTTATTTTCACACCTTTATGTGTTATTCCTTTTACAGATAATACGGTACGAATGCTTAAAATAAATATTAATTACTTGAACTGGCAATTATATCCAAAGAAGTAATTAAAACTTAGAGATTTCGATTCAAATAAACTCTCAAAGTGACACCATATTTAACTTAAAAATAATACCTGACACATCGAGTCTGTTAATTAAAAAAAAAATTAATAGTAAATATATGTGTGAAAGTCAAATTTTGAAAACAACATAAATCTCCTAATTATTATAGGGAATAAAAAAACAGTATAATACTCAAATATGTTATTATGTTTTAGTTTCATCCATTATCAAATAAATACGGGTATATTAATGTAATCGTAACTTTCTATCAGTCGACATTTCATATTATTTCTTTCTCTCACACCCTACAAATAATATCATTCAACTTCACTTTGACAACAAATGTTTAGGGAAAACAATACTGGTGATCAAGTGATGGTGGCTCCAGGTGTTTATCTTGTGGCTCACGTATCTAGTAATAAGAGCACCCCTATTCATTATCCGTTCTTGTTTACATCTACTACTATTAAGTATGTTTTTTAAACCTTCACGTCTATTAATACTACATAGAATATTTTAATGTTCACATGTGGTAGTAACAAGTCATATATTTTGTGTTACTCACCATAATGCCGCTAGTTGGACAAAAAAAAACGTACTGTAAAATTATTATCAACACCATAGATGTCGCTACAACTTTGATTTCACTCCTTTAAGTCGCATGAGCAATCCTCTTTTTGACCGCACCTTTTTCTTTCACACCTAAGGTGTTTTTTATTCACTATAGGTTTACTGGTAGCAGCATTACTGTACTTTAGCTAATTGTTGTTCTTGTTGTATCATTCCAAGTATGATGGCTGAATCATACACTATAATGTTTATTAACAAAGCCTATTTTTCTTCCACACACAGACACACGTGTATGCAAACTTTAGAAACGCTGAAATATAGTAAAGACACTACATGTGAGTGAAAATGCAGCAAACAACAATCTGAAATAATATATATTCGTATGGTAATAGTAAGGACAACGTTTCTTGGTGTTGTCTGATATTAAACGATGGTACATAAAAACAAAACAAAACTGAAATTAAGTTATAAGCAGTAAGACTATTATACACGCAGAAAATCAGATATAATTTACACAAAATTAAAATGATTAGTTCAGTAGATTTGGCATTACGTTTTATAATACTAAAAACACAAAAACGAATCTATTGAAAGTTACGATGTTAATTTCAAAACTATAATTTGTATTTTTAAGATTAGTGCCGAGTGCTCTAAGCTAGAGATTTTTTGTTTTTGCTTTAACTGTTGTTAATATTAGTGGCTATTGATTGGACAAGAACAGTACTTTGTTTAACTGATAACTAGTAGAGTATATTCTCTTTATTTTATATTGTTAAAAATATTTGTTAACACTTCATTTTCCTTTATCAGGTTGAGTAATCATTTGTTAGAAAACAAAAACGAGACCATACTAATAGCACAAATAGGCCTATTTAGTTTTCGAACATGCAGTTCGTCCTTTAATGTTTCACACTACCCTGACAATATTTATGAGACATTCAGCCTCGTGCAACGTTCAGTGTAAACACATATGTTCCTCTCGTGTACTCTTTCCTATGAATTGTTTTTTACCTTACGACCTGTTAGTTTTAGGCCTAGATCGAGTGCATATTCGATTTCCACCAAATTCGGATAATTAACTAAAACAGTACCACAGCACAAAATTAGAACTCTAGTTTGTTTAATATATTTTTATTTGTTTTTTATGTTTGGTTTTTGAGCTGTTACAAACGTTGTTGTTCAAAACCAATTTAAAATTATTTTTTTACATTTGGGTTTTTAAACTGATTTTCATTTGTACAGTATATATATGAAAATCTAAATTAATGAATTTTATCAGAATAAACAGCTAAAACCTTAATCACTTCATAATGTATTTTATTAATTATAAGCTCATGAAAAAATATCGTAGGTTCATATTATTATCAAAATCTAAAACCTTAATCGCTTCATAATGTATTTTATCAATTAGAAATTCGTAAAAATATATCGTAGGTTCATATTATTATCAAAATCTAAAACCTTAATCGCTTTATAATGTATTTTATTAATTAGAAATTCGTAAAAATATATCGTAGGTTCATATTATTATCAAAATCTAAAACCTTAATTGCTTCATAATATATTTTATTAATTAGAAATTCGTGAAAATATATCGTAGGTTCATATTATTATCAAAATCTAAAACCTTAATCGCTTTATAATGTATTTTATTAATTAGAAATTCGTAAAAATATATCGTAGGTTCATATTATTATCAAAATCTAAAACCGTAATCACTTCATAATATATTTTATTAGTTAGAAGCTCATAAAAAATATCGTAGGTTCATATTATTATCAAAATCTAAAACCTTAATCGGTTCATAATGTATTTTATTAATTGGAAGTTCATGAAAATTAATAAACAATAAAATAAGTTTAATGAAACGAACTCGATTTTCACCTTATAACCGTTTGAAAACTATTTTTTGTGAGATTTGCCGAAAGTGAAAATAACAGAAAAAAAACTTTATTATATATTTTTATCTTATTTCTACTCAATTAGCGATTTAACCATTTTCGAATTATGTCACACTTCATAAAAAATGTTACATGGGAATAATGTTATTAATTTTTTCTCTCCTAAAACTAAAGTTTCTGTAGTTTCTACATGCGCAGATAGCCCTGGAGTAACTTTGCGCGAAATTCAAAAAACAAACTAGTTTCTACATTTACTTATATAAGGTATGTAATTACCAAATTAAACTTGACGTTTATAAATCTTTTAAACTTTATCATTTCAAGATCTTCCACGTTTGGAAAAGTTATAGCAATTTACGTGTTAAATAGTAAATGATGTCACTAGACCCTGTGACGTGAAGGACCTTCTATAATTTCTTGACTTCTTAGTTCAAAGAGTAAACTTCTGGTAGTGATTTCACTGACTTCAATGTTACAGGTGTCGAATAGGCTACGTCGTCCTGTACGACTTCTTGCATCAAAGTGTCATTGTCTGGTGAAAACCTTATGTATGACCCCGTCGTAATCGCTGGCTTCATATCCGTTTCGCCCCGTTTCTTTGATATTAATACCCACCACATGGCGGCAGCACATCCTACAACCGCTGCAATTACCAGGATAACCATCAAAGTAAGCTGTCCAATGGCGTTAGAATCTGGAATATAATAAAATTAGAACTGTACTGTTGAACGTACAAATAAATCTGTTTTTATTATAGTAAGCTAAGGTACGTTTTGTAAAACGTATTTTTAAGCTGGTCACTTTTCTGCTATTTTTACATTTCACAAAATTACACTGATGTGAATGTTTCAACATTTATCATTAACGTGGGTTAATGTATAACCGTTCCTAGTTTTAAACTGAGACAGATAGCAGCATCCGCCTTCTCAAGGGTTGACTGTCGCTTTTATAATCCCCTCTTATCTGAAATCGCAGAATGTGTTCAGAGGAATCACATCTCGAAACTTGGATACTTCGCTCCGCAAAAGCCTCAGATTAGGCCACGAGTATGTCATTTTCAAAGATGAATACTGTTGAGAAAGTTGTACTCATGTTTTACTCTTTGGGTTCTCACTCCGTTATTATTTATTGAACCTGAAATTTCATACGCTAAAAGTTGTCACAGTCCCGATAGCTCATTTTGTGGCTCTGCGCTTAAACATAAACAAATAAACCAACAAACTTATTATATGTTTCTGAATTCACTTACTTGGTATCCCCATTTATCTATTTTATTTGTTTGAAATTAAGCAACAGAGCTACGCAATGGGCTATCTGTGCTCTGCCCACTAACGGGGAAAGAAACTCAGTTTCTAGTTTTATGAGTCCGCAGAAATACCGCTGTGCCACATGGGGGATACTATTTATCAAGCGCACATGAATAGGTTTAATAAACATTGGCAGCTTTAATTACTGAGTTTTATAAAATAAATGCACATTTAACATGATTCTGTTAGTACTATTAAGAATAAAAAAAAATATTTTAATGTATGTTATATATATATATATAAACTGAACTTGTAAAACTCCATGAGTTCGACTTTACCGGAAAATAAAATGATTTAGTGAGTTGAGAAAGTATCTGTAACGTAAACAAAACTGACACCAACAAGTTATTATATATTTAACGGAGTTTCTCGCTCGAGTATAAACTTGCATGTCACGTGATATCAAATATGTAAAGAAAGAAATAACATTTTTAATGAATTTATGACACGTGACAGCTAACACAGTTTCAGTATTTTTCAACAAAACACACTACACCATTTTTTTTATATCAACGTCACGATTACCTGTGGTAATCACATAATGCTCCTTTTATTCGGAACACTTTTTGTTTTGGAATTTCGCACAAAGCTACTCGAGAGCTATCTGTGCTAGCCGTCCCTAATTTAGCAGTGTAATACTAGAGGGAAGGCAGCTAGTCATCACCACTCACCGCCAACTCTTGGGCTACTCTTTTACCAACGAATAGCGGGATTGATCGTCACATTATACGCCCCCACGGCTGGGAGGGCGAGCATGTTTAACGCGACGCGGGCGCGAACCCGCGACCCTCGGATTACGAGTCGCACGCCTTACGCGCTTGGCCATACCAGGCCATTCGGAACACAATAACACGTGTATCGCGATCAGATGTGTTTCTCTTATGATCCAATTATAATATGATTTTATAGCATCAGCCATAACTGTTTATCTGCGATAACCATAAGAAGTTAGTGAATCGCTTGAGTTAACATGAAACTAAATTATAAGATACAGTCATACATCTAACTTACACCAATTATAATACGATTTTATAGCATCAGCCATAATAACCATTCATCTACGATAACCAAAAAAAGTTAGTGAAACGCATTTCAAAAAAACCGACGACAGAACCACGGTGTTATTGACACGTAAATTCGTTTTCACGTGGATACAAAAATAAAATAAAAACCTTACGTGTGTTTCTGTACACTCAGTTGTAAGGAAAAAAGCTAATATTATTTTTTTGGAATTCTGAGAGAAAGATACGAAAAACTTCATTTCACAGGCAAATGATAAATGATTTTTATTTTGTATTTTGTTAGGTGTGTTATAAAAGCTATTAGTTTATTTTTAATCTGCAATTCTCGTAATGTACGTAATATGTTTTTTAAACAGTTACCTGTTGTCTCAACAGTTTTGTCCACCGATGCACTTTGCTGGGCCAAAAATCTCGAATCCCTGACATTGTTTTGCTTGTAGTTATCATAGGTAAAAATGTCATTTCTGGTATCGCTGGCATCATCATCCACCGAATTCATCTTTATGTCGCGATCCGACAATTCCATGTTTTTATACTGATCTGGAGTTTTAATATCTTTATCCTGATCCACAGGCTTAATGTTTAAACCATTTTTGTGGGGTTTTGGAACATAGACGCTACGAAAACAAAAATGTTAATAATCTATGCAGTGCTATTGAGCATTGAAAATTGATTTATTTAGTTATATAAAAAGAGTAACATTTTGAAAATATGCTTTTGCTTCTTTATAGACAAAAACCAAATATATAATTTATTCTGTAAAATAACATAATTAACAGCGCAGCTAAATTTGTATGTATTAAAAACACACTTAAAGTTGAGATACTTAAATAACAATGAAGTTGATAAACCTCCGTCAAATATACCAAGAACTGGTGACAAACACAAGAAAGCCTGTTGAAGTAACTTGTAATACACAGGTTGTTCCCACATTTTAACGTAGAAATTTGACCCAGGAACTGGGGCCTATATGGAACGTTATGTGGTCATTTTTCCATGTCGCGAATTTCTACACGATAACACTTAGTACTAGTTTTAAGAACAAAACTGTGTTTTATAAGATATAATGTTTTACATATTACTCCATTTATCAACTTGGATTGTTTATTATATTTTCTCAACTATTATTTTGGTTACCATACTATACGGTCTAAACTATGAACTTGAATAATTCGTTGTATTATCTAAATTACTTACTTATACAATACGAAGTGTCAACTTGACTACTTGTTTATATAATCCCAAATATAACATTAACTACTATGTTTTATTGTCACAGTTATAAAATATTAATAAAACAAACAATATTAAATAAGAATATTTTAATATTTATTCGGTTATGAGACGAATAGGAATATAAACACCAATAACAGTAAATACACAGCACAAGCTAGAAATGACGTGAGAACAAGCTAAACCAGACTTATCTTATAGTGCCTTGTATTTCATTTGTAGATATGAATATCTGGATATCTGTGATATATAAAAATTCGTAGCCCTATTATCCTAATCAAATATTTGGTTGTTTCTGGAGACGTTATTTTTTTTACCCATTTCAAACATGGAATCTTACTCTAATTCAAATACTCACGCAGCTCGGATGGTGAAAGCTTTCGGTATCAGGTTGCATTGAACCAAATATCGTCGTGAGTTCTGGGTGATAATATTCCTGTTTTCATGGACCACAATCATTGTATCTACCCTAGAATTGTTCTGTAAAAAAAATTATAAACTCCTGTTTTCATGGACCACAATCATTGTATCTACCCTAGAATTGTTCTGTAAAAAAAATTATAAACTCCTGTTTTCATGGACCACAATCATTGTATCTACCCTAGAATTGTTCTGTAAAAAAATTATAAACTCCTGTTTTCATGGACCACAATCATTGTATCTACCCTAGAATTGTTCTGTAAAAAAAATTATAAACTCCTGTTTTCATGGACCACAATCATTGTATCTACCCTAGAATTGTTCTGTAAAAAAAATTATAAACTCCTGTTTTCATGGACCACAATCATTGTATCTACCCTAGAATTGTTCTGTAAAAAAATTATAAACTCCTGTTTTCATGGACCACAATCATTGTATCTACCCTAGAATTGTTCTGTAAAAAAATTATAAACTCCTGTTTTCATGGACCACAATCATTGTATCTACCCTAGAATTATTCTGTAAAAAAAATTATAAACTCCTGTTTTCATGGACCACAATCATTGTATCTACCCTAGAATTGTTCTGTAAAAAAAATTATAAACTGAGATAATTTTTTATTTATTTGTTAGAAGTGTGTGTGTATTCTTATAGCAAAGCCACATCGGGGTATCTGCTGAGTCCATCGAGGGGAACGAAACCCTGATTTTAGCGTAATTATTACATTATAACGCCCCCATGGCTGAAAGGGATTCGAACCCACGATTCTCAGATCAAGAGTCAAACGCCCTAACTACCTGGTCATGCCACATCCTATTTATTACGATGACACGGTCTTGAAAATTAATCAAAGAAATTGCAGTATTAAGCTTCCTTACAGATATTTTCTCACAGATGTTTGTTTCGAAATTCGCGCAAAACTAGGTCTTCCAATCTTCGCTGATGTCACTATATACATGTACAACGATTATTCGGAAAAAAAATTTAGAATCGTACATACGAACTACAAAGTATCATTGTTTAGATAATTATTATTAACTTACGATCGAAGCTATCTACTCACATAAATCAGAACTTAGCATTAACCCAGTAGTAGGTATAAATAATTCAATACATTATTAATTCTTATAAGGATTAGAATGAACTGGTTCATCAGTTGTGAACACTCGCTATTAACCATATGTTCGGAACTTCCAGTAGTAACATACAAGGTTCTTACGGAAGCCTACTTTGTATTAATTTATATAACTATATTATATAACAATGTAACTATATTATAGGACTAATTTATATTAGTCCTAACTCCATCAGAATGCGGCACAGCCAGGTAGTTAGGACGTTTGACTCTTACTCTGAGAATCGGAGGTTCGAATTCCTTTCAGTCGTGGGGGCGTTATAACATGTGATGACCAATCCCACTATTCGTTGGTAAAAAAGTAGCTCAAGAACTGGCGGTGGGTGGTGATAACTTGCTACCTTCTCTCTAGTTTTACATTGCTAAGTTACGAAACTAACGATATAAAATAACCCATATAATAAAAATGTATTATAATGAAACATAACGGGAAGGAATATGTTATAGGTGTGTGTGTATCAAACATATTTATGTTAAATACATAAAACAGAAGGACAATGTGCGAATTAGTAAAGTTTTTGTTTTACGTAACACTGAAATGTGATTGTATATTTATAAATAGATGTTTTGATAAATACTGCTAGATTTTTAGTGAAACACAGTGTACGTATGATGAACTGGAAACAAAGCATATTGTTATGTCTTTGTTTCGGTCTACATCACGCCTATATTATATATTAGGATCAATATACTTATGTGACTATAAACGCATCCTGGCAACAATAATAAAAAATATTTGAAGTTTTACGTATTAACTCCATTAGATTTTATATTGACTGAATTTTCAGATATATATATATACAAGATCATTAAATAACTTATTTTTATTATATTATTTAGAAATCAGAATCATACACAGAATGTATATATCAAACCTGCATCTAAAATACTGCACATGCAACGTACTAACCCACTAAATGTATAGAACATACATCTACAACATACGTTCCCAATAAATGTATGGAATACACCCACGTCTACAACTCTGTACGTACCCATGTAAATCCATAAAACAAATTCATTATTTAAAATAAATAAAATTTTTAAGCAGGTTGGATATATAAATTTTGAAACTTTCAAATTTTTGTAAAGGTATGTCTGCAGAAACAGGTTATAGAATACGTTCATTTTAAACAGGCTTTGCGTTAAGCTTACAATGAACAAGTTTTGGTTTAAAAACAAAACAAAATCTTTGTTATCCTGTCTTTTTCTCAAATCATTGTTATTTTTGTCAATTTACTAATAGAAGCTGAGAGTAACAGTGCAATACCTTGTTTTATAACTGTTGAGAAAACTCTTTGTTAACGAATATTACCTTAAGTCTCAAAAATATATTTTCATTATAAAAATAACTCGATGTTTTTTTAGATATTTCTATTACATACAATAACAATTAACTCAAGTAATACCGGCCATGTGTAACTCAAACTTAAGTGGGTAACATATATTAAGGTCTGGCATGGCTAAGCGTGTTAAGGCGTGTGACTCGTAATCCGAGGGTCGCGGATTTGCATCCCCGTCGCGCCAAACATGCTTGCTCTTTCAGCCGTGGGGGTGTTATAATTTTACGGTCAATCCCACTATTCGTTGGTATAAGAGTAGCCCAAGAGTTGGCGGTGGGTGGTTATGACTAAATATGACACTGCTAAATTAGGGACGGCTAGCGCAGATAGCCCTCGAGTAGCTTTGTGCGAAATTAAAGAAAAACAGATATATTATGTTCAAATGTAAACGCAAGACATTACATTGTTTTATATGGAGCTGAATTAACATATCTAACCTTTAACTTATACGGTGATATTTTCATGTCTATACGATAGCGAGTGACGCTTCGTATTTTGTAATATACAGTTATTAATTTAAAACTAAGTGGAAAATTATTAATGTTTCTTTAGTAGTTAAGGGTCGGTAACTTAATACAGTCTAGTGTATACCGCCGGTAGTTAAACGTTCTTACCACTACTTTACTTCCACATATATCATGGACTATGTTGAGTGCATAAGAGTGTTGAGGACTGCTTCTGTTCCCGTTTACAGCACATCTTTGGTCGTTGTTGTCTTCCACAGCAATTTTCCCGCCAAAAAACGGTCCTGTGTTAACGACGACTTCTGACGCGTTTGGTAAACACTGGCTCGCTCTAGCAGAAACTGAAAGTAGAATCCAGAATTTCGTGTTACACTTAAAATCACGTTCCAAAAATTTCACTGCTCTTAATTAGAGATACTGATATCTTTCTTTTGTTTCGAGTCAAATAAAGATTTATGGGAAAATAAAGAAATAAAAATACTGTTTAATGAAATAGCTTGATGTTCAAAAATATAATAATATTTTTATAAATACTGAGTTTTATCTACTTCTTTATATCCGAGATTGTTGAAAACCTAAGTATTACAATCGGTTTTGTTTATTTTTCTTATATTAAAATTTGTAGTTAATATCTGGTGCAATAGAGGGCGAACAAAGATAAAGCGTTACCTCAGAAAACACACACCATTGTTAATCTTATTTGTATATAGTATGTTTTAAAACATCTTGAATAAAGGCAATACACTATTTATTATCTTAAACATCTAGGAAATATACTTATGTTTAAAACGATTTTCTATTATAATAATTACATTAATGAAATCTGAAAAATATGAATGCAAAAAGTATTTAACGTTTACTGTTTAAAAATGCAGTGTATAACAGTCAATCAAAACAAGCTATTATAAATAATATTTAGTATATAAATTTTATTAATGCAGTCGGTAATAATTACACTTATTTAACAGTAAAAACAAATAACTGCAATTGACACTAATAGTTTGATAATTAATAATTACACTTATTTAACACTAAAAACAAATTGTTGCAAATGATATTTAACACCTAGAGTTGAAAATTCAGAAATAACAGTTACATTTGTTTAATATGAAAAATACTACTGAAAAATAATATTTTACATAAAAATACTATTTAACACTACAGTAAAAATAATAACACACGGTTCCCCGCTAGTACAGCGTTCAGTCTCCGGATTTACAATGTTAAAATCAGGGGTTCGATGCCCTTCGGTGGGCTCAGCAGATAACCCGATGTGTATTTGCTATAAGGAAACACAGTCAGTTTCAGAGTTCCCCGCTAATACAGCGGTAAGTCTCTGGATTTACAACCCTAAAATCAGTGGTTCGATTCCCGTCCATGGGCTAAGCAGATAGCCCGATGTGGCTTTGATATAGAAAGCCACACAATAACAAACGTTTCTTTATGAAATATTTACTTCCAGTTTAATTTTTTTTTTTTTTTTTGCATATGGTATAAAATATAATTCATGCATGTTTTATTATATAAAAGACAAGAATAAGACTAAACATTGGACGCTTTGCATGATTCGATAAAATATACCTGGAAATCAAACGACAAACCTCGATTAAAGTTTTCGTAAACACATATTTAACTGGTGACGCCATACAGTTTTTTGAATTCTTCAAAAAGGACAACAAGCAGTCGTTGCAACAGACAGTTTGGTAATAAGCAGGGCAGGCATTCATGAATTTATTTTTATATTGTGGTAGAAATAATCGTGGAAATACACGAGTTATACAAAAATAGGAGTCACAAACAATGGGTATTCACAACAAAATACTCTCTTTATCACGAAGAAATAATTACAGAACATACAAACTTATTGTAAGATATACAATAGACTAGTTATCTGGTTAGTGTTATACCTTCTCAAGCCTGAAAAGTCTTAACAATAATAATAATCCTATTCTTCGGAGCTTTCACCACCAGATGTCGTTTCACCACATTTGTTGTATTCGTCACATCATTGTTATGCTGAAGGATAAATTCCTGTCTATCAGGTCTTGTTAATGAGGTAATAAGATGTTGGATGATATGACTGATAAGAATCTTCTTGTAACTGTCAGAAAACTCGGGGAGGCATAAATGTTACGTAATTTTCTAACGCCATTAATTGAAATATAGGTCACGCTTGTTTTGGTTCTCCACTGTGCTTCTTTGTACATGTTATATATTCATCAGGATACAGTTTGTCCATGTACCGTTGCACAAACTATCATCGATTGGTGACAAACAATACAGATTTAGATTCATTTGTAAAGAGTATCCTTTCCAGTTATGTTCATCCCATTGTTTGAAGTCTGGTTTGGGTTTGGTCATAGCTTCTAAACAATGATTTTCAAACGGTTAGACAAACCCTGTAGCCACATCATGTAACTACGTATCTTACCGTTTAATAGCATCACGTATACTTACAGGTAAGTCACTGATAAGATCTTTACTGAATTGACGTGTATCACATAAAGAATGTACTGCTAGCAATATCTTCGAAGGTTCTGACTTTTTACCTAAACTGATTCAGTTAATAAATGTTGTGTTTATTCTCTTCAGAATTTTTATAAATTTAAATTACAACTGAAACATAAAGTTGTGCCTCAAACTGAGGCACGGAGTAGCCTTTAGCAGCCAAAACTTTGACTTATACACGTTTAAAATGTGCCATTTCTGTCCTGAGGACCAAGAATGTCTCACCACACTATTGGTGGGAATAATAAGATTATTTGTACTTTTATAAGCGTTATGCTGATGTGTCATTGTCTGATTGGTTTGGTAAAACATGCAAATACTTCAGGTGAAACTGTAATATGGCGCAACTGATTTTCATACACGTTGTCCACTGTCTCCATAATTGTATTTACAAAAAACTGTAAACAGAAAAAATCCACAGTGAGCTATCTAGTGTGTCCACGGCGGACAACCAAACTACGGATTTTAGCACTTAAGACCGAAGACTCACAGTTGTCTCACCGAGGGATAATTGAAAAAGAATTATGATTGATCTTCATCGATAGCTGGCCCGGTATGGTCAGGTGGTCGAGGCAATCGACTCGTACTTGGAAGGTCATGGATTCAAATTCCTGTTACACCAACCATGCTTGCCCTTTCAGCCGTGCGAGCGTTATAGTGTGACGGTCAATCCCACTATTAGTTGGTAAAAGAGTACCTCAAGAGTTGACGGTTGGTGGTTGTGACTAGCTGCCTTCCCCCTAGTTTTACACTGCTAATTAGGGACAGTTAGCACAGATAGCCCTCGTGTAACTTTGCGCGAAATTCAAAACAAATCAAACCAATCATCGATGGCTTCAATTATTCATCATTATGTCAACTTTCGTTAAGTTCTGCGCTATTTAATGAGTTCTCATTTCTGATACGTTCAGAATCCACATTATATTAACACATGCACAGTATATTTCATTAACTGTAACTTAAGAGCATTTGACAAATATGTATGTGTGTGTTTTTTCTCATAGCAAATACACATTAAGCTATCTGCTGAGCCCACCGAGGAGAATCGTACCCCTGACTTTGGCATTTGACAAACACGTGTTTAACGAACCAATTAATCTGAATCATTCTCTAGTAATTTAACTCACTCAGTACAACTAAAAGTAACCAAAACATTAGTATCATCCATAGACTGTAAGAATATAAAACATAAACTGGTTAATTTGTGGACTATGAATACAGAGAGACAAAGATCAGGAGCAGAGTGTAAATCAGAATACTTAACAAATTGTTAATACAATACAAACTGAGAGGATATACCTACAGAAACCTGGAAATCAACACAAGTTATATTATTATTCATTTCAATACAACGTAATGTTAACCATTGGTTCTTTAAAGCTGGTCATGCACACTCACTCTTTGAGGAAAAGTAAAATATTAAACTCATCTTTTATATTTCAGAAGCCCCCCTAGTGGCTCAGCGGTATGTCTGCGGACTTACAACGCTAAAAGCCGGGTTTCGATACCCGTGGTGGGCAGAGCACAGATAGCCCATTGTGTAGCTTTGTGCTTAATTCAAAACAACATTTCAGAAAATTAATGATTCCTTATGTGATGTTTTGGTTTCCACTAACTCCCCGCTAGTACAGCGGTAAGTCTACGGATTTACAATGCTAAAATCAGGGGTTCGATTCCCCTCGATGGGTACAGCAGATAGCCTGGGGTGGCTTTGCTATAAGAAAAAATACAAAAATACAAATACAATGATTTCCACTATTGCCAACGGCAACTCGTTCTAATGGCAACTAATTAACCAATTAGAAGAATTAAACTGTGGCAAATCGATCACCAAATCGTCTTTTAAAACGTTACATTATGCACTCATCTTAGTGTTTTCGAATTATATAGCAGAAAGAAATCAGAGGTTTTTTATCCTATCGATCTTTAGGATAGGTCCTAATCTTGTAAACTACAATAAAATTCCCCTTATTCTTGTTTTTTTAAAGGCGAAATAACTTAACGAATGTTAACTTTTTCCCATGAGATAACCCTTCTGTTTCCAATATAACCCTACTATCTCTCCTTTGGACCCTCTTTAATGAGTCAATATTTATGTATATGTACATTAGATAAGGAATCAAGACGACACATAGTATTTTGAGTTAAGCCTAACTAGTTATTTGTATAAAAATATAATTATTTCTTTTGACTTGTGATTAATATGTTTGTCCCCATCAATGTAATTAGTATGCTCCTGTCAACATGGTTAAAGTACAAAATAAATAGAAAGGCTCCAACTACTAACCCTTGATGAACTCCACTAAATCCAAGAATCCAGTTTGATGGGACTTCAATAATAACGTCTTTCTTCATACACGTAAAGTTACTAGTCCTTTCCTAACGCACAGAGCTAATTTATTGTGTAGAACTTCGTATCAAAAATTGTTTAAAAATCGAAGTAAAACATGTCCTCAACCATTAACACAATTAATGTTTTAACATTTAATATAAAATTAGTTCTTTCACTGGTACAAAAAAATTCATTTGCTTTTGATCATTAATCTGTATGTAAATACTATAGATCTGGTATGTGTCCTGGCGCAAACCCTAAATTGGCCAATTTATATGTTGGAAATGAAAAGAACCAGAACATTTAATTAATTTCTTATCTTGATGTTTAGAACTTTTATATTATGCCAAATATGTGAACGACATCTCACTTACTGTTAAAAATACAATCCATTTATTTTCTTAAATGTCTTAATAAAAATCGTTCGAGCTTAGATTTTACAGAAATTGTAAAATATCTGTAACTAATTAGGTTTTCTAATTTGAAATGAAATGAGATTGATTTTTATTGTTAAATGATTTCATAATAAAAATATTCTACATTATAAGATATTTTTTAATATTTCACCTCAACTGTTAACTTCCAAATTTTACTTTGTCATCACTCCATTTCTTTCTCTAATTCACTGAGAATATTCCAGGATCATATAAGTATTGTAGAAACAAGTACTACGTTCTGGAGTTCATTAAAATAAATACTCTGAGAACATATGAATAGTGAACAACTATTTCTACGGTAAAAACCACATTGTATATTCGTTTTCCCATAATCTGATGATTTGTTCAGCTACTATATTGTCGTCTTATTATATGTTTAAATCTTTTGAAAAATCAATTCAAATTTCGTAATATTTTTTTCCAGAATAATAAAATACCTGAACGTTTGTATTCAGTAACTGTAAAAATGTCTGTTGTTTGTTTTCAAAAGCCTATACTGGTCCCCACAGAATTTATAAAGTAATAAATATTCAGTATTCTCAGCAAATCAATAATCTTTACATTACGTAAAATCAAAATGATGGTCCTGGCGGGAAAAAAGGAAACAATTCTTTATTTTCTTTAAGATTATTCATACGTAAAGAATAACGAGAAATGTGACAGTTTTTGGTCATGATATTCTTATAACGTTTAGTCAATTTAAGGATATTGTGAGAGCCAGTTTATGTTCAGAAGTCTTTCATGTCTGCTTTCAAGCCTGAATTATTTCTTTAAATGTAATTGAGCATTCCAAATTCATCTGTTCTCGTTATCAACGATAATACGTATTGTTCTTTCTTTTCATATAATAGGACTCCTAAACTTCTTACCAGAAGTCTTGCCTCTCCTGGATCACCACCATCAAAGCTTAATTGTAATTAACTTAACTTACAAATAAGTTTTTCTAGTGATATAACTGCTGAAAGTTAGAAAACTCTTAGGTTATTAAACTCTGAAAATTAAGTTGAATTAGGCCTACGTAATATGTGTTTAGAATTAAACTATACAACAGGCTATTTATGCTCTGTCCACCAGGAGAATCGAACACTGCTCTAAAATATGGGCCTGGCATGGCCAAGCGCGTAAGGCGTGCGACTCGTATTCCGAGGGTCGTGGGTTCGCGCCCGCGTCGCGCTAAACATGCTCGCTCTCCCAGCCGTGAGAGCGTATAATGTGACGGTCAATCCCACTATTCGTTGGTAAAAGAGTAGCCCAAGAGTTGGCGGTGGGTGGTGATGACTAGCTGATTTCCCTCTAGTCTTACACTGCTAAATTAGGGACGGCTAGCACAGATAGCCCTCGAGTAGCTTTGTGCGAAATTCCAAAAACAAACAAACTCTAAAATATATCATTATATCTGGCTTTCACTGTGAAGTAGGAAGCACTGTGATTTATTATTCTTTAATACAGATGTTTATGTTATCGTTGTTATCACCGAAGCCACAGTAGTGCTCTCCGAGCCAATTGTTGTTGTTAATGAAACCACAGTGGTGCTTTCCTAGCCAATTGTTGTTGTCAATAAAAACATAATAGTGTTCTTCTAGCAAATTGTTGTTGTCAATGAAACCACTGTAGTGTTTTTGAGCCAATTGTTGTTGTCAATGAAACCACTGTAGTGTTTTTGAGCCAATTGTTGTTTTCAATGAAACCAGAGTGGTGTTTTCCTAGCCAATTATTATTTTCAATGAAACCATAGTAGTACTTACCTAGATAATTTCTGTTGTCAATGGAAACGAATTGGTTCTATCCAATTGTTGTTGTCAATGAAAACATAATAGTGCTCTTCCAGCAAATTGTTGTTGTCAATGAAACCACTGTAGTGTTTTTGAGCCAATTGTTGTTGTCAATGAAACCACAGTGGTGTTTTCCTAGCCAATGTTTGTTGTCAATGAAAACATAATAGTGTTCTTCTAGCAAATTGTTGTTGTCAATGAAACCACTGTAGTGTTTTTGAGCCAATTGTTGTTTTCAATGAAACCAGAGTGGTGTTTTCCTAGCCAATTATTATTTTCAATGAAACCATAGTAGTACTTACCTAGATAATTTCTGTTGTCAATGGAAACGAATTGGTTCTATCCAATTGTTGTTGTCAATGAAAACATAATAGTGCTCTTCCAGCAAATTGTTGTTGTCAATGAAACCACTGTAGTGTTTTTGAGCCAATTGTTGTTGTCAATGAAACCACAGTGGTGTTTTCCTAGCCAATTATTGTTGTCAATGAAACCACAGTAGTGCTCTCTATCCAAATGTTGTTGTCAATAAAAACATAATAGTGCTCTCCCAGCAAATTGTTGTTCTCAATGAAACCACAGTAGTGCTTTTTGAGCCAATTATTGTTGTCAATGAAGCTATAGTAGTGCTTTCCGAGCCAATTGGTTTTGTGAATGGAACCACAGTAGTGCTTTCTGAGTTAATTGTTGTTGTCAATGATGTCATAATAGTGCACTTCTAGCCAATGTTTGTTGTCAATGAAAACATAATAGTACCCTTCTAGCCAATTGTTGTTGTCAATAAAAACATAATAGTGCTCTACCAGCAAATTGTTGTTCTCAATAAAACCACAGTAGTGCTTTTTGAGCCAATTATTGTTGTCAATGAAGCTATAGTAGTGCTTTCTGAGCCAATTGGTTTTGTGAATGGAACCACAGTAGTGCTTTCTGAGTTAATTGTTGTTGTCAATGATGTCATAATAGTGCACTTCTAGCCAATGTTTGTTGTCAATGAAAACATAATAGTGCACTTCTAGCCAATGTTTGTTGTCAATGAAAACATAATAGTGTTCTCCCAGCCAATTGTTGTTGTCAATGAAAACATAATAGTGTTCTCCCAGCAAATTGTTGTTGTCAATGAAACCACTGTAGTGTTTTTGAGCCAATTGTTGTTGTCAATGAAACCACAGTGGTGTTTTCCTAGCCAATGTTTGTTGTCAATGAAAACATAATAGTGTTCTCCCAGCCAATTGTTGTTGTCAATGAAAACATAATAGTGTTCTCCCAGCAAATTGTTGTTGTCAATGAAACCACTGTAGTGTTTTTGAGCCAATTGTTGTTGTCAATGAAACCACAGTGGTGTTTTCCTAGCCAATGTTTGTTGTCAATGAAAACATAATAGTGTTCTCCCAGCCAATTCTGAAGGGAGTAGAGAGTATCGGAGGAGTTCCTGTTTACCAGAGACACGAATGTTCAGGTACTTTCTGGAAGTTGTTTCTTGTCCTATATGAAAAATCTCGTGTTTAATATTTTATTCACGTGTAAACTGCTGTCAGTACATGAAATTGATGAATCACGGCTTATCTCACCATAGCACTCATTTTCGATCAATGAACCAGTGAAGCCACATCTTCCTGTTTCCATATAAGACTAAAAAATGTTTAAGATGGCTGTCAGATGCTACTTGGAAGTGTTTGTAGTGTCCTTGGTATGGTGCCCTTGGAATTAGACAGTCTTGGTTATAGTTAATGATATAACTCCATGGTAAATTGTCTAATCGACTCTGATATTACTCTGTAACAATTAGTTAGCGGTAGGCATATTATCTTTCATTCGTCACTGTTGCTGGTCTCTAATGAATGCTAAACAAACGGTTTTTAATAACGACATTACTCCAAAATAAATGTCATCTGATAATATATGTTGAAAATTTAGAAATCTTTACAACTACCCATTATGCGCATCTGTGGATGACCACATTGAACGGTTTAATAATCAGTGATGTCGAGAAAACCCACCAGTAGAGAAATATATATGCAAAAACGGCTCGTTTGGGTTGAGAAAATATTTTACATAGAAGAGCGAACAACGTTTTCACCTTTTTCGGTCTTCGTCAGGTTCACAAAGAAAGAAAGAGGTAACTGACCGGAAGCTGACCACATGTTTGGAAGGGATTGTGTAACTGAGTGTCGGAATGTAGAGGGCGGTATTAGATGTTTGAATATATAATTTTATTTATTTTATTATATTAATATAGGTATAAAGACGTTCGTTTATGTTGGTTTATTTTGGGTTTAAGTTGTTGTATAAGTAAGGCTTCTTTAATTTTGCGTTTGTTTATGTTTGTTTCTTTATTTAGTGTTTGAGTGTTTTCTATGGTTATGTTATGTTTATTTGACTTGCAGTGTTCGAAAACGTGTGAAGGTGACTTTTTATGTTCTTTGAATCTGGTTTCCATTTTTCTACTTGTTTCTCCAATATAGAAGTCGTTGCAGTTATCACATTGTATTTTATAAATAATGTTGGTGTGGTGTTTGTCAGTGTAGTTTTTACATAGTATAGACCTCAGTTTTGTGCCTGGTTTTTGAATAAATTTGGTATTAACTGGAATGTCATATTTTGTTACTAGTTTTTACAAATGCTGGTTATTTTTATGCTGATGTCAGGAATATATGGCATGTAGCAGTATATGGTTTCGTGATTTTTTGATTCGTGAGATATATTTACTTTTGTTGGTTGATTTTGCTTTATGTCTAGGTGGGTGTGTATAATGTTTTCTACGGTTTGTGGAGGAAACTTATTGATGTTGATGAAGTATTGTTTTATTTTGTCTAATTCATCGTTAATTTTATCTGGTGAGCACAGTTTTATGGCTGTGTTTATTTGGTTTCTTAGTATGTTGAGTTTTTGTTTTGTTTCATGTGCTGAGTCCCAAGGAATGTATAGTCCAGTATGGGTGATTTTTCGGTGGATTTCTGTTTTGAATTGTGTGTCAGTTCTTGTAATTTTGAGGTTAAGAAATGATATTTGATTGCTTTCTTCCTGTTCACATGTGAAGTTAATGTTGGGATGTATAGAGTTAATGTGATTGAAAAAATTAAGTATGTGTTCTGTAGATTTGAATCCCGCAACCGTGTCATCTACATATCTGTACCAGTATAGTGGTGGATGTAATGCTGTGTTAATTGCTTGTGTTTCAACTTGTGTCATAAAAATATTGGCTAGAACTGGTGATACTGGGTTGCCCATGCTTCGGGCATTTGTTTGTATATAGTTGTGGTTGTTGAACATGAAGTTTGTCTTTATCGTGGTGAATTCTATGAGGGTTGCTAATTGGTTGCTGGGAATGTCTATAGTTGGGTTAGGGTCTCGGATATAGAGTTCTAAGGCTATCTTGTAGGCTTCAGTGGTTGGAACTTCTGTAAAGAGGGATATAACATCGAAACTGGCCATTAAGGCTTTATGATTAAGTTGATTTAGATTAGACTTGAAATTAAAAGATTCTTTGATGAATGAGCTGGCTGATGTTACATATTTGGAGAATGCCCATGCTATGTATTTACCAAGATTGTAATTAAACGATTCATATGTGGACATTATTGGTCGTAATGGACAATCTGGTTTATGAGGTTTGGGGATGCCTTATATTTGCGGTGTACGTGAGTCGATTTTACGTAGGTAAGAATAAAGTGTTTGTGAAATTGTGTTGGTTTTTTCAATTTTTAGTAGTAATTTGTTCAGTTGCGTCTCGTGTATCTTTGTTGGATTTGTGTGTATTGGTTTTAATTTGTTCGTGTCTGATAGGATGTTCTTCATTTTTTGGATGTATTCATTCGTGTTCATTATGACTATAGCGTTACCTTTATCTGCTTTTAGAATTTTTATGATTTTGTCTTGTTTTAGGTTTTTAATGGAATTAATGTCTCTTTTTGTAAAATTGTTTTTTAGTTTTCTGTTTTGTGCAATTATGTTGATGGTTTTGTGAAAAAATTCTTTGAAAAAATCGTTTAAGATGTTGTTTTTAGGTGTTTCTGGAAAATATTAATTTTTAATTTTTTCTGGGAAGTTTCGCTGTTGGATGTCAATAAAATTATCTAAGTTTTCTTCTTTCTGTTGGTTGTTTTTGGTTGTTTTCTTGTTTTTATTTTTATGTGGAATGTATCACAAGTCTTCTGGCTAGATCTTCTAAACATGTTTTAATTTCTAAGGTTGGAATGTACCTAGGTGCTATTGCAAAGTTGAGTCTTTTGTTAAGTAGTTGTTTCTCGTCTGTGTTTAATTGACGGTCGGATCTGTTAATTATGAGGTTAGTCAATGGTTTGTCGTTTTGGTGTCTTTTCTGTTGTTTGCATCTTAGTTTTTCTAGTTTTTTGTTGTGGCAGATCTTTTTGTCTCTGTCGTTCTTAGTATTGATTTGGTTTATGTTTCGTTTTATAAGTCTGTAAATCTCTGGTTTAATGCAGCATGCCAGTTGATGGTCCAGGTTCATTTTTTGTTTTTGTAAGTCATGTAGTTCTTTGTATTTTGTGTTCAACATGGCTTTAATTAGTTTTTTTTGTACATTTTATGACATCTATTTTATTCACCAATGTAGAAAGGAACAACTAATCCCTAATTTTGTAAAGGTAAAACTTTAATAAATACACAAACATTATCCAAAATTTACAGAAAAAAAAACTATATACCTTTAAACGCGTTTTACCTATAATAATATTATAAAATAAATAAAATTATATATTCGAACATCTAACACCGTCCTCTACATTCCGACACTCAGTTATATAACCCCTTCCAAACATGTGGTCAGCTTCCGGTCAGTTACCTCTTTCTTTCTTTGTGAACCTGACGATGACCGAAGAAGGTCGAAACGTTGTTCGCTCTTCTATGTAAAACATTTTCTCAACCCAAACGAGCCGTTTTTGCATATATACATCGAACGGTTTCGTATTCAGATGGTCACAGGATAAATTACTTTTTGGTTTTAGTCATTAATATATAACTACATGACCGCTTAGTTTCAGATATTAGTATTATATACGTATATTATTTCACTATTATGAAGAGTGGTAGTATCCTTTAGAAGTAAACACTGTTTGGAGTATTATTTTAAACATGTATTTATATTTACAATTAAGTCATTTATAGTTAAATTAAAGTTTAATTACGTTTGGTGTTTCTTTTTCGGTGAATTAATAGAATACTTTAGATTTTCATCTGTTTATTGAAAGCATTCAAGATTATCTGACATAAGATAGAGCATTCCATTTTGTCAGAAAATTAAAGATTTGGGTTTGTTTGTTTCGCGGAAACCTACACGAGGGCTATCTGCGCTAGCTGTCCATAATTTATCAGTGTAAGACTAGTGGGAAGGCAGCTAGTCAACACCACCCACCCCCAATTCTTGGGCTACTCTTTTACCAACGAATAGTGGGATTGACTATCATATTATAACGTCCCCACGGCTGAAAGGGCGAGGTTGTTTGGTGTAACGGGGATTCGAACCTGCGACCCTCGGATTACGAGTCGAGTGCCTTAACCACGTGGTCGAAAATTAAAGGAATTTACACTTTCACAGTTGTTTCTCTAAACACGATATAATGCAGCATGATTTCACACCAAACCGATAAAGGTGTGTTACTATTCTCATGAAATAGATAACGTTTGAGAAGTTGTATTACTTTCTTAAATATCCTCTCATTGAAATGAATTAATTATCATAATGTTTACTGTATTTTTATCTTTCATTGTAGTTTAAAATGTTTCGAGAAAGACTGCACCTTTAAGAACAGAAATCCATTAAGAAACTTACAGGGTGTATACTAATAACAAGGCTGATCAGGTTGCCAAGAGGCAACAATACCTCGAAAGGGTCATTTGAAAAACTTAATCATTTCTTGGAAGTTTAAAAATGTGGCATTTTTAGGATTTGTTTAATAAAATTTAATTGTCTGATGAGTCGTACCAGAAAAGCTGGTAAGTATGTGATGTTGTTCAATATAAGATAACACTATGTAACACAAATTTTGCTCCTGGATAGTATGTGTTATTTCTTAGTTGCTTATGTTGTAAAAGTGCAAAAAATGGCCATTATTTCCTTTAAACTTTGCTTTTGTGACCTGGATAATGAAATTTAGAAATTAACCTATTTTCTATGTAAAATGGGCAAATTTGCGCGTTTACATTTAAATAAGGTCTGAATAAAACTACATATTAATCAAGATTTACATGTTTTTATACTAAAGTTATACAAAAATATTTAGAAGTGAGTAGTTTTTCGTGATTTGCGACTGTAATTTAAACCACTTTCATGTATCAGTCCTTAATACAGTGTCCCATCATGTTAATATTATACGCTCCCAGGTCACAAAAGCAAAGTTTGAAGAGAAAAATAGGTCTTTTCCATTTACTTTAGGCATAAGTAATTGTGAAATAACACTTTATGTCCAGGAACAAGAAAAAGTAAACATTTTGTTAGATAGTGTTATTTGTGGACACTGTCTAACCTTTCTACCTACTTTCACAATCTTTCGACATGTGCGAACTTTGACATAACCCAAGATGGCGCTTGAATGTAGTATTCATGTTTATAAGAAAATAGCACTGTTGTTGTTAACCCAGATTATTATTTCGTCTATTTATAGATTATTATTTTTGTTAGTAAGCAAAAAAAACTACGCTAGGATTACCTGTACTCTGCGTAATACGGCTACCAAAACACTGTTTCTAGCAAATATACCACTGTGACACTGGTGAATGTCAATAATAGAGACATAAGATTACCCTTTTTACCTTTATATTTTAAAGGATCACAAGCACACGCTGTCCCATTCGTCCTTAAGACTCGGTAACTGTTGTAACGAGAAAGATATTTAATGTCTAATTTTTCTTGTAGGGAAAAGAAATGTCAGGTTAGTTTTAAGTACGTGTGATTGTAGTATAGCAGATAGTTTAACATTGTTTGTTTCATGTTCACTTAGGGTAATTGCTCCTTAATCTCTTTTATCATGAATGTTGTAAGAACAACATAAAAATGATAGTATCTTGTTATCGAACAGTTGCAATAACTCAGTAACGTTATAATTACGTGATAAGGTTTAGTTTCTTTGGACTTTCGCAGAAAACTGCTCGAGAACTATCTGAACTAGATTTGAAGTAATATACTGGAGAGAGAACAGCTAGACAACACCACCTATCGATAATTCTTGGGATATATTTCTACTAACGAATAATGGAATTGACTATTATTTTATAATGTTCTCAGATGATTGGGCGAACATGTTAGTTAAAGGGGATTCGAAACCGCGACCCGAGGATTGCGATTCGATCCCTATAACCACAAGGCCGTGTCATACGCCACACGATCAGCAGTAACTTAAAAGTTATGCTTGTTTGTTTACTAGTCCTGGCTATTTGTGCTGGTCCCACCACAGGTATTGAAAGAGATTTTAACATTATAAATCCGTAGATTTACCGCTGTGTTTTTCATTTGTAATTTTATGACACGTAAACCCTTCTTTAGAATTAAAAATAAAACTTTTTTTGTTTTTGTTTTGCAAGCCATTCTTATAAAAGTTATCATACGATGGCAATGCCCTTCTCTGGCATAGCAGATGTCTGTAAACTTATTACGCTGGGATCCGGGATTCAATGTCCATGATGGGTAAATCGCAAACAGCTCATTGTGTAAGTTTGTGCTAATTTGAAACAGAGAAAACGACACCAACGTTCAGGAACAAGTTTAGAATATGAGTTGATTTTAACCATTTTTTATATTTTTTACATTTTTGATAGTTTTTTAAAGTTTTATTCTTACCTAGAATAAAATGTTTACTTTAATTGAGGTCAAACAATTTAACAAATTAGCAAGAGCAGTAAAAAGAAATGTTTCAAAATACGTTCAAAATATTTTTGCCACATTTAGGTTCAAGCATTTTTCTAGATTTAACCTTTACTATTACGGGGTGTTTAGAACTTTCAATAAAAATTAAACCTATCCATGGTAGGATTTCCTCAAAATATATTTAATTCTAATTTGTATAAAGTGTGGGTGACTCAGCATTTCGTATTGTTACTTTATCATTTCGTCATATTTACGTCACAGAAAAAAAACCCACAGAAATTCAAAAAAGCTAGAAAGAATACTTACATCCTTTTGTAGTAATGCTGACACTTCTCGGGAGTACCAGGTTCTGTCGACTATCATCTTTCCATCCAGAACCACTGAGAGTGACGTCATACTCTGGGTTTATAGAAAGGGTATAGTTTGTGAACATTCTCAAGCCATTAATTTCTGTTTCATATAATCCTTTCTCACGATTAATAATCACGTCTTGGTTGTTGCTTGAGGGTTTTTCTTCCTTTACAGAGAGAAAACGTTCTGAGCACTGAGGCAGAAAACTCCATTCAGAAATTTCACATAGACTGACTCTGAACCGTTTTGGATAGGAAGGGTTAAAGTAGCTCCAGCGTAATTTAACAGAATGGTAGCTAGGCTCCACAACTAGATCTAGGACGTCTGTAAATTAATTTGTAAAATTAAAGAAATTAATTGTTGATTAATGTGTATATACATACTGCTCAAAAAAATTAGAGGAACAAGTATATATTTCAGTATATTTTTGACATAACTATACTTATGTATGAAAAATATATCCGTTCGTCTACAAGTGTATTTTTTAAGCCTGCGAGTGACGTTTGAAGCAACTCAAACGAAACTCACCTCACTCAAGGAGAATACAACTCAAAGCATCCTATATAAGGTTGTTACGTGAAACTATGCATTCCTCATTAATTCTCAAAGCAAACACCAACATGGATCTTTTGCAGCTCGTTTTGCAAGTGTGTACCTTCCTCTTGTGTACCCAAGCAGTCAGGCGCCATCTGACAAAGAACGAGGTGGCCAAGGCGGTCCAGATGTTAGAGGATGGTCAGACCGAAAGAAGGATGGCACAACGCGTTAGTGTGTCACCAAGCGTCGTCAATCGACTTTGGCGATGCTACTAGGAGACGACCTGGAGGAGACCAGGTCAAGGCTGTCATTGCTGCACAGGTTAGCTACGGCTCAGTCAGTCACTGCGAAATGAACTTCACCATTCCACTGGAACCTGTGTGTCGATCCAAACAATTTGCAATCGTCTGCACGGAGGACGCATTAGAGCTAGACGGCCTGCAAGGAGCGTTATTCTGACAGCGCGACTCCGTACAGCCAGATTAGAGTTTGCTCGTCAGCACCTGGACTGGGAACTTCGTCAATGAATCACCGTGCTGTGGACAGACAAGGGCAGGTTCACTGTGTCTCGTGATGATTGAAGTGTGAGAGTGTGGAGACGCCGATAGAGCGATTTTTCGCCTGTAACATTGTGCAAGTCGACGCTTTTGGAGCGATTTTTCGCCTGTAACATTGTGCAAGTCGACGCTTTTGGAGAACTTTCTGTAATGGTCTGGGCAGGCATATGCTTGGGTGGCCGCACGGACTTACTCATACTAGACAGGGGTGCTCTAAACGCACGACGATATAGAGACGGAATTCTAAAACCCATTGCAAGACCTTTTGCCGGTGCTGTCGGCGATGGGTTCATTCTAGTGCAGGTTAACGCGCGAGCCCACGTCGCCAGACTGTGTATGGACTTCCTTGACGAGGAAGGAATAGAGACTTTTGAGTGGCCCGCCAGATGTCCAGATTTAAATCCGATTAAACATTGTTGGAATATGTTGTCGAGGCGTGTTAGTGAACGCCAGCACCCTCCTCAGAATATACAGGAACTCCGACAAGCCCTGGCAGACGAGTGGGCTACCATACCCCAAGATAACATCGATAGACCGATTCTAAGTGTGCCAAATCGGTGTCAGGAGTGTGTCACTGCCCGTGGAGGTCACACTAGATATTGAATGTTTCAAACATTTCTTGAATAAACGCATGTAAACTGTTTAAAATATTGTTTCATATGGAATATCAGTTTTGGTGATATTGGTCATTTTTTTTTAAATTATTTTTCCATATTAATATTCCGTATTAATGTATTTTAAACTGAACTTAATTTGTTAATTGTAAAAACGTGAAAGAATTGCCAATCCACTTTTTCTCAAAACTGTGTAAAGTTAACATATGGAATATTCTATTATCTTTTACTTTAGCAACAGTGTAAGCTCTAAAATGAGTGTTTTTCATCTATATGAGAGTATTGAGAAATTTTAGCACAAAATAAATATTAAGAGATATATAAAATATTGAAATTACAAGCCTGTATCTTTATACAATAATGTGAAATAGAATGAAATATTATAAAGAGCAAATATAACACTAGAATAAAAATTTTGCAAATTTCTGGTTACGATGAAATATTCCTGAAAACTGAATATTTCATATGAGTATATTTGATTCTCACGATTAGATAGAAATCTAAAATGAATCATCTCTAGTGTACAAATCACAGAACTATACCATCCTACAGGCCAACGCAAGGAGCTGATTGTTGAACTCAAGTATATCGAGTGTTCGTTTCAATAAGAAGGGAAAACGCTCATCCTCAGTACTTGGGACACTATTTCTATATATAAGTGACCCGAAGACTATATGACTATATATCCGGGGCTGGTCGAAAATACACTCTTCACCATTATCAACTGAGATACGAAGAATGCTCAGCTAGTGACAGCTAAAAACACCTTTCAGTTAAACTTTATCAGCAAAACTCTGGTTAATGTGCATATAATAACAAGATTTTTGTAGATACTTTTACAGAACAGATTAGGTAAAAAGTACTTGATTTAAACCAGACTAAATAACCTTTAACCTAATATTAACAGGTAATCAGTGTAGAACATTTGATACGGAGTGACAACAACAAAATAACATTTAACAACCTGTTAATACTAAATCAGAGTAGAACATTTGATACAGAATAATAACAACAAAATAACTTTTAACCACATGTTAACAGGAATTCAGTATTTAAAATTTGATACAGAATAACAACAACAAAGTAATTAACCACATGTTAAGAGGAGACCAGTGTAGAAACTTTGTTACAGAATAACAACAACAAAATAGCATTTAACCACATGTTAACAAGAAACAAGTAAGAACATTTGATACAGAGTAAGAACAACAAAATAACATTTAACCATATGTTAACAGGAAACCAGTAAGAAAGAACAACAAAATAACAATTAACCACATGTTAACAGGAAACCAGTAAGAACATTTGATACAGAGTAAGAACAGTAACAAAAATGAATGGATCGCAGGATAAAGGAAAGTTACAATTTAATAATTAATGGGTTTAAGCTGTTTGAACTAAGTAGTTGAGAAACAAAACAAGTTTTATCATTAATCGTCTAAGAATATGCTACTAATCTGTAGTCATTGTAATCTAAGGAAGTGACGCTAATATCTATAGATTCTATAATCTGATAATGTAATGACGCTAAATATCTACAGGCTGTAGAATGTGATAATATGATGACCCTAATGTATATAGGCTCTAGAATATGATAATGCCATAACCATAATTTATATAGGCTCTAGAATACGATAACCCTAATCTATATAGTCCTTAGAATATGAAAAGATAATGACGCTTATATATATACATATATACTCTTCAAAACAAGAAACGCAAAAAGGATATTTTTGTTATTTTAAAGAGAAATATATGTAATAATGTTACAAGCTCAGAGTATGTGATGTTACACGTGTTAAGGCACTGATTGTCAGACCAAAATGACAATAAAAATTGTGCACTTTGAAAACGGAGGAAAACATCGGATTTTTCACCAAAACGCACGCCTGTCCAAAAAATTTGTTTGAGAGATCTGCATGTTCTGCAAGTGCAACATGTGCAAAATCCCTATAAAAGTGACAGGTTCTCGGTTTCCATAGCTCAGTGTTAAGCCACCGACACGCAATACAGTTACCCCAAGACTGACTGAAGCACAACGCAGCAACGCCATTGGTCGCTAGGAAGCAGGCGAATCTCGATCAGATGTTGCCAGAGCTGTGAATGTCCACCCAAGCACCATCACAAATCTATGGAATCGTCACCAATAACATGGATCAACTCGTGACCGTTCACGATCTGGCAGACCTCGTGTGACCACGACCGAACAAGATCGCAACATCCGGTTACGTCACCTTCGGGATAGAACCACCACTGCGACGTCTACTGCCTCAACCATACCAGGGCTGCGTAGGATTTCCGATCAGACCGTAAGCAACCATCTACGAGATTCTTAGGCTCCATGTGCAACCCATCATGGTGAACGTCAACGACGTTTTTCAACATGACAACGCCCGTCTTCACACAGCCCGACTCACCACTGTCTTCTTGAGACACCACAACATCAACGTTCTTCCCTGGCCCTCCAGATCATCAGATTTAAACCCCATCGAACATCTTTGGGACGAGTTGGGCCGACGTCTGCGACGGCGACAACCTCAACCGCAGACTCTACCTCAGCTTGCAGCAGCTTTGCAGGCTGAGTGGACAGCTATTCCACAGGATGTGATTCGTCATCTCATCGCTTCCATGGGCAGGAGATGCCAAGCAGTTATTGATGCTCACGGGGGGCATACTCGTTATTGACGTTGAGTGACGTTAAACTTCACCTAGTGAGCGTGGACTTCGCCTTTGCAGACTTTGAATGTTCAGCAGTGAATGTGCAAAGTTTCACACATGTCATACAGAACTACCCGGAATAAACTTGTTAACAATTTGTCTCATATTTTGCCTTTTGCGTTATATATAGTATATATAGGCTATAGCATCTGACAATATAAGACGCTAATATCAATAGTCTCTAGAATCTGATAGTTAGTGACGCTAATATCTGTATACTCTAGAACCTCGACTACCAAACAACCTCTGCTTGGCTCATTATTGTGTTAACGGTGAAAAAACAACAACAGACGAAACGTATGAGATTCTCAACAAATATCAAACGATCAAAACGCATTTGTTTCAGGACAATAGCACCTTTCTGTATGTTGTTCCGCTCTCCGTTCAGCCTCGCTAGAGAAATCAGAAAACATGTGTTCAATTAATGTACAATCCGCAATAGCAGGTGTATTTTTATATTTATAAATAGCTTGATAGACTTTGCATGAATTGAGGAAGTTACACATATTCAACATATTTCAGATAAAAATAAACTTTCTGTTCGAGTTTCCGATTTGCTTTAGAAGTTCGAGGAACAGTTTTAAAAGTTTAGAAAAGTTAAACAAATTCGCAGTTCCTTCTTTTGAATTATGCAGTAGTGTAGCGAAGAGCGATGAAAAACTTTTGAATGTCGAATTATTTTCTATACATGACAATGAATGTAAGGATTTGCGTTTGAAAGAGAAAAACACAAATCAGAGTGAGGACTGGTGAATAAATATAAAATCTGTTGAGTTTTGTTTTTTTATTTTTTTTAAAAAGTCTTTCTTACATTAAAACTAGGCCTGGCATGGCCTAGCGAGTTAAGGCGTGCGCTTCGTAATCTGAGGGTCGCGGGTTCGCGCCCGAATCGCGCCAAACATGCTCGCTCTCCCAGACGTGGGGGCGTTATAATGTGACGGTCAATCCCACTTTTCGTTGGTAAAAGAGTAGCCCAAGAGTTGGCGGTGGGTGGTGATGACTAGCTGCCTTCACTGTAGTCTTACACTGCTAAATTAGAGACGGCTAGCACAGATAGCCCTCGAGTAGCTTTGTGCGAAATTCCAAAACAATACATTAAAACTATAGCTCGATTACTGGTCTTCTGGTCGATTACTCAAGATAGTCTCCACGGATTTACAACGTTAAAATCATGGGTTCGATTCCCCTCGGTGGACTAAGCAGACAGACCGATATGGCTTTGCTACAAGAAAGAAAACACACACATACTCAAAATAATTGAAGAGGTAATATTTCAAGAAAACTTAATAAATGAAAATTATATCTGAGGTAAATAGCGCAAAACAGTTCGAAATCCCTTTTCTGTTTGTTTGAAGTTAAGCGCAAAAGTGGCAATATGTACTCTGGCCACCACATGTATTGAAACTTAGTTTCTAACGTTGTAAGCTCACAAACATTCTGCTGCACCACGGGGAAAGTGGCTAAGTATACAAAGAAAATTACATTTCGCCCACAAACCACATTAAAAGACTTCACGTTTCGAGAGCTTTGACTTCCATCAACAGGAGTAAAACTTCAATGCGTAAAATCCGTCCAAGAAGTTTTTTATTGTGTTTTTAATCACCTTGACATTATTTTATATTCTAACCCTGTATAATGTTTCTTTAAAAATGTGTTCTAATAAGAATTTCGGACAAGCTTCCGCCTTATGAGAATTTCGGACAAGCTTCCGCCTTATGAGAATTTCGGACAAGCTTCCGCCTTATGATTTTAAGAAAATATTAAATTTGAACAAATTTATCCCAATCATTTTAGCTTATTTTCCTTATCTCTTTTAGAAAATCTTTAAATGCATATGTTCTCCTGTGGGTTTATGTTTGGACTGCCTAAAACACAATCGTTTCCATTGTAGGATTACATGTCTGGAAACAACACCTATTTCCTGCTATATGAAAATTCCCATTGCCACGTGTTCTGGAAGATAAAATAAAGAACACGACTCTATAACAAATGAAGGAAAAATAGTTTTGAGATTGATTCTTTGTTTACACGTTTACCAATCAAGGAAATACTAAGGCATCCTAAAATAAATTTATTTGAAAAAGTTATCCCGTTTTCGCAAGTTTTTATCTCCCTAACGGAATAATGCATTGCGAAATGCATTCACATGCTTGGGAAAATATTATTTATACAATTGTGAAATATCGTGGGAAACCCTTCATCGTCAATTTTATGTAACACCTTTATAAAGTATTTTGAAAAAAAAAAGAATTACTTCGTACAACAAATATGAATACAAAGGAAATACCCTGATTCTGATATGAAAATGACATGTTTTTTGTTTTTTTTTCCGTTTGGCCAGACAGTAGAAATGATGTTGAGCCTGTTTCCACATGATTAACAAGTTTCACAGTACATTAAGTTTAAAACTGGATTATGAGTCAAATAATTCGCTCCCATGTTTATACGTTATCACAACTAGAACCCGTCCTTTGTGTCTGTATAAAACAATCTAAGCCTTTAAGCCACGTTCACTTTTCGTGCCATCGCGAAGTGGCTTAAACATCACCTGTAACATCGATGTTTTACATAACTTACCATATGTAATCACACTTCCATTTACGAAGAAACTAAAATATTTTTACAGTTTTTGAATAGTTATAACATTCTACAGACTTTGTCAGAAATGTTCATCAAAATGCAAGAAAGAAATTTTTTTTTTGAATAACGACCAGCAATTAAAATGGCCTACAAGTGAAAAATATACGTATACAAATATACGTATACAAATTACGTAAACAACATCTCTAGTACAATAATTTTAGGGATATGTCTGAAAAGTAACCATTTTAAAGTTGTAAATATTCTAACACGATCAACATTTCCTTATTATTAAATAAGTCTGCACCTCGACAAGAAGACTATTAGGAAGTAGGAAAGAAAACACCAAAAAGTAAGGAAATAAGGTAGGAATGGGTATTTATGATGTCGAAAATAACCGTCTACTTACGGGTAGACATTAGAGATATCTGACTGGTATAGGGTGGGCCAAAATATAGTGTCAAATCCCTTAGTTTTAGAAATTTTAAAGACAAAATAAAACTCATAAAATTCAATTCAAGTTTATAATTGGATCAAAATTCAATGTAAAAGACGACGCAAGAATGGACGATACGATGACCACACGCACTTTGAGATGATACTGCGTCAAAATCCACCAAGTGTTATAATGTTATCCCTCCCATTTCTTAGAATGTTAAAAATGTTCAAACATATAATGTTATTTTTCTACACATGAGAAATCTTAATCATCAAGACAACTGGAAATCAGTGAAAAAAACACACGTAGCCAGAAACTATTTGAAAAGAAGAACTGTGGAAAGTTTGTCAACTGAAAAACTTTAACATACCTGAAAGTTTCTCTTTTCTTATGTCATGTGCCCTAAAGAAATTTGAAACACACCTTATATCTGTGTGGGTGTTGTTTTAGCAAACAAGTTTAGATTAAAGAGGACACGTGAAACCTGTTTTCGTATAAACGTGTTATTTAGTGCTAGTGCATCTAAACGTTATAATAAAGAGAATGGTACATTTTTTTATATATGTAGCTTGGAAACAAAAATAGAGTAGCAGTGTAAGCGATATAGTCTTAAAGTTATAAGACTATTCACATACAGATACAATGTTCTATCGTATCGTCTGTCAGATAAAAAACAAACAAACAAGAGAAACTGGGGAAGATTTGCTTGTTTGTTTGTTTTGAATTTCGCGCAAAGCTACACGAAGATCATCTGAGCTAGCCGTCCTTAATTGAACAGTGTAAAACTAGAGGGAAGGAAATTGTCATCACCACCCACCGCCAACTCTTGGGCTACTCTTTTACCAACGAATAGTGGAATTGAACGTTACATTATAACGTCCCCACAATTGAAAGGGCGAGCATGTTTGGTGTCATGGGGATTCGAACCCGCGACACAGGGTTACGAGTTGCACGCCTTACGCGCTTGGCCATGCCGGACCACGCTATCTTCTCATACTTGTTCCTAATTCTGACTTGATAGACAATGGCAGATACTCGTACCTTGTCAACAGCAACCGCTTCCGGTTTTAGGGCAACATACTCTTGTCTAATCGAATAGTGGGATTGGATTGTCACTCTTATGGAGCACTGATAGTTGGATTGGATTGTCACTCTTATGGAGCACTGATAGTTGGATTGGATTGTCACTCTTATGGAGCACTCATAGTTGGATTGGATTGTCACTCTTATGGAGCACTCACGGTCCCAAATTGCGGAGCACTTTATGAACACTTTATCATGGAAACTTAATTTAAATAAATACTTAAAGGCGCCACATCAGGCCCTACTGAATTAATTAAATTATGGATTAAACTTCATGTTTCTCTGATATACTAGCCGTCACTCTTGTTGTGCACCCACGGCCCCAAATTTTGAAACAATGGAAATGGGCTGTTTTCTATGAATATCTAAAGGGCTGAACTAATTAAGCCTTCAGAGAACGTAAATAAAACAACTTAATGGATGTTTCTCCTCAGAGATAAATAAGTATCTTTGAAAGTTGTAAACTCTAGGAGTTGTAGGAATTTTTCCCAAGAAAAAAATTGGTATGAGATACTCTGAGGGGAATTTTTCTTGCTATTTGAAATAAATAAATGTGCTTCTATCAAGTACGAAGACACTCATAATTTTATATTTTTGTAACTGTCAATGTAGACATTTTACTAGAGAATTAATCGATATTTGGGTGGACACTTTGGATACCAGAACACGTGATAATGTAATCATGTTACTTGTTCTATGGTAACACGTGATAATGTAATCATGTTACTTGTTCTATAGCATGAAAGTGTTTTTTTTTTCTGTTTTGATTTACAAAACAATAAGACTGAACATCAGTTGGATTATTGTGTTTCATATTGTTAACTGTAAAAACATTACTTTAATTAACCACATTATATAAAACCTTTAAACGTGAAACCCATTCTTAACTACTTCAGAATATATATATATATATATATATCAGTTTGTTATAACTCAATAACGCCCGGCATGGCCAAGCACGTAAGGCTTGCGACTCGTAATCCGAGGGTCGCGGGTTCGCGCCCGCGTAGCGTTAAACATGCTCGCCCTCCCAGCTGTGGGGACGTATAATGTGACGGTCAATCCCACTATTCGTTGGTAAAAGAGTAGCCCAATAGTTGGCGGTGGGTGGTGATGACTAGCTGCCTTCCCTCCGCGACACTCAGATTACGAGTCGCACGCCTTAACACGCTTGACCATACCGGGCCTAATGGTGATTCTGCAGGAATAGTCTTGTAACGATGCTATTTACTGTTCACATCAGTTAAGAGCGCACTTTATATATATTAGTGAAAAAATAATTGCATTTTAATGAAGTTAAACAGTAAAATAAGTAAAATCATAACTAACAAAATAATTATTCCAAAACTATAACTACCCAATACATAACGAAACTAATGTTGACATTCGAAAAATATAACATGCATGTAAGAACATCATATTTTTACCAATAAAATAAAAAGAAACCCTAAAACATGTCATGTCTCCAAGGAAGAAAGACGTTGTTATGAACATTCATCATTATTATTAAATAAGAGAATGGTTTGACAGTTTTCAAAACATCAGCGAGAACGTGCACACATATTGTTAAAATTGTTATTGAATTTGTATTCTATATAGAACTAGGCCTAATGCTAGCCTCTAAATAAGTCTCCAAAAGCATTTCTTCATCCCATTTGTCAGTCTTGTAAATAAACCATATCTCCAAAAGAATTTATTTTAGGAGTTTCTTTCAAAGGCTGTCTGAACATATCTGAGAATAATTTTCAAGTGATGAACTAGAAAGAAAGTATACAATTAACAGAACGAAAATCCAAAACTTTCTGGATCGAATACCAAAATATGGCTGCCAGTCTTACAGCGAACACATGGCCCCCAAGTGACACGCTTTTGAAGGAAAAGGTTGTAAGCCATGAAACCTTATGTTTACAATTTCGGTATGTTAACCACTGAGTCACGCCCGACCTAATTTTTACAATAATTACATCGTGTTCTTTTAAGAAAAATAAATGTTTGAAACATCAGAGAAATTATTAAGGACACTTAACTTCGTTTATACATCAAAATCAAATATTTTTGCACATTGAATTAATCTGGAAAAAAGAAAACAAAAAATTTTAGCAAGAGCACATTTTAATACAAATCTCCTAGGAATGTATTGTGTACAGTTTGCTTGTTTTTGTGTTTCCATAGTTTTATTTAAAGGACATCCCCGACTCTAATTTAACTGGAAGAATGGAACTGCACTCCCGTGATTATACTCAAAACCAAAGTCTGTCGAGAATTTCGTGTACTGCAGTAACCGCCCCGATTATTGCAAAGCCACTGTCCAAATATTTCACAACAGATCTAAACAATCTTATAACAGGTTAAAAACACCTGTTTATATCTGTTTTAGATTACGAACAAAGCGCAGACAAAAAAGTGGTAAAATTATTGTTTTTTCTTTTATTTTTAATAAAGAGACGAAACATATCGTTAATAAAGAAAACAGGTATGAAACAAAATCCCATTGGTAGATATTCAGCGGAAGTAGGAGTTACCAACAATAACACACGTATATAGTAATGATTTTGATGAATGAACAACTGATCTCCACATCCATTATGTTAAAACGTATGAAGGAAAACTAAGGGGCACGTGGAACCTCTTAAATGGAAGGAACTAGTGTTGTGGTCTCAAACACTGGGTCTGTTTTTATACGTCATTATACCTTACTTCACGTGGAGTATGTAGTAACCCGGATATAAAAAAAAAGGCAAATTTTTCTCCAATTTTTTATTTCTTTAACTTATCTTCTTTAACATTACAACTGTACGGAGTTTGTTCTTTTAAACGGCTCAACTCATGTTTTTATACGACAGATTATACATTTAATTTAAACAGCTTGACTTTTTATACGACATATTATATATAATTAATTTAAACTGCTTGACTCTTTTTTATACGACATAATATATAACTAATTTCTTTATTACAACTCGATAAAGTAATGTATTAATTACTAATAATGCTGTGACTATTGGCTTCAGATATTGAAATCTCTTAGGCAACAATCAGCGTATCAGCTGCTTTAGCAAATATATTTTCATACTAATATAACATTTGTTTGTTTGTAGTAAAGCACAAAGGTACTCAATAAAACATCCGTGCTTTGCTCACCACGGATATTGAATCCAGATGTTTTGTGTTATAGGTACGTAAAGGTACCACTGAAACACTTGGAGTAGCAACACAAAGACACACCGAAATAGTTAATTAAACTACTGACTAAAAATGAAATTAATCTGATTACTTACTGCGTTTTCAAACGTATAAATTTTTTGCTTACACATTTATGACAACGCTTATTTTACCATTAAACATATAACAAAGGACACAAAGTCAGTTTCTCCTATTTCTTAGCCCCTTAGTGGCACAGCGGTATGATTGCAGACTCACACCGCTGAAAGCCGAGTTTGGATATTCGTGGTGGGCTGAGCACAGGTGCCCCACTGTGTAGCTTTGTGCTTAATTAAAAAAAACAACACAAAACAACTTCATTCCTCGCTCTCCATTATTTTGTATTCTACACTTCGGTAACAGATGTTAAGTTATGATTTATTTCATGACTGTAGGTTGTAGTTGTGTAAAGGCTACGTATATTATTAACTAATTTAATGATTTTTGTATCTCCTGATATTTCAATAATAAGTGTTATTCTTTACCATGTGTTAACGGAGATTCTTTGGCTCCCTCACACATTACTCCTCCTTTGTGTTTGATTAAGGTTATTGTTATCATTACAGGAAGAACCTTTCTCCACATGGTGAACCTGAAACATAAAGTATATCTATATATATATTTAATAAAAGAATAGTATTACATTTAACAATCAAATGGATCTTTTAAAGCACCCAAATAAATAATGTGTTCGCTATATAAGAGTGGAGATCTAATAACACCGATAAAAAATATAGTTTACGATTCTTCTGGGTGTTTAAATGTTGGTGGTTAGATAATACATATATCTTCACAAATTGATATCACCAGTACAGTAATAACTATTCTGCTATTTCTTGATAATTGTGGATCAGTTTGTGATAAACAACTTTACGAAATTATAGTCTTTAGTGAAACCTGCTATGCAGTATATCTCATATATTGATATTAATGTAAAATACAATATTGATATTTATGGTAATAAAACTTCTAAAAGAAAAGCAATTGTACCTAAGAGTTCATAGCATTACGATTTAAATAGATTATCATACAATTATATACAAGTGAGATTTAGTTAGATTAGGGTTCAATTATATACAAGTGAGAATTAGTTAGATCAGCGTACAATTATATAAAGTGAGAATTAGTTAGATTAGCTGCAAACATGACATACTTTGTGACCATGTTTAGAAAATACTTCTACACAAAATGAAGTAAAATTATCTTTAACTAAATCTATTTCAACAACTTCTTACCACATAAGAACCAAGCATGGCCCTGTAGCTAGTATTCCGAACCATGAATCTGTGATAGGTCGTTCGCGTTTTCTTACAGAAAAAAACAAAACCGTGTTGTGCACTTTCGAGTCTTGAGTGCATTATAAGCCTTGGAGCTCATAACGATGGATGCTATTGGATAGGTGTCTTTTATCTAGTTTA
The DNA here is from genome assembly GCF_004210375.1 of Tachypleus tridentatus. Lineage (NCBI taxonomy): Eukaryota > Metazoa > Arthropoda > Merostomata > Xiphosura > Limulidae > Tachypleus > Tachypleus tridentatus. Next base: position 104,234,083 of record NC_134831.1, read on the forward strand.
TCACTTCAAAGTTAAGTCCTGGCTAGCGTAAATAGCCCTTACTTTGTTTTGTTTTTTTCAAATATACAATAACAAACAACAACAAAAACTCTCATCCGCATTTTTATATCACGTAAAACATTACATTTCACGTAAAGAATTTTTATTTTCGAATGGTATATAGTGTGTATGTAATGATATGATTTACCATTTATTTTTTAAACAATAATAAAATAAACCTCATATTTAAGTTAACAATGAACTCTACTCTGAAACTTTGTGTTGTTCTTGATACGAAATTAAACCTTTTCTTTTCCTTCTTTCTCGAAGAACACTGGAAAACAATATTTTCATAACAGCAATAAAAACAACATCATGATAACATCTTCCTTCACATCATAACCACTATAAAACAGAATTAAACAAATATTATTACAAATTAAACTTACAATAAACAAGGTCGTATGAAGTACCTACCATAAGAGACGATTATCAAAATTATCTCTTAAAAATTATAATTAATAATAATAAGACTGGTATAATATGTCCTGGTTAAATGTTATTTTTGCATTGTAATTGTTTTGATTGTTTGACTTCCGTCCCTTATTTAGCAGTGTAAGACTAGAGTGAAGATAGCCAGTCATCAACACCCACCGCCAACTCTTAACCTCCTTTTTTAGCAACGAACAGTGGGATTGACCGTAGAGTAATAACACCCCAACGGCTGGAAAGACGAGCATGTTTGATGTGACAGGGATTCTCATCCGCGACTCTCCTATCACGAGTCGAGCGCCACTAACCATTAGGCCATGCCGGGTCTGTCATGTTGTAAATACTTTGGAAAAGTGTGATATATTATGACGCGAATATTTTCGTATCGTCTGCTTTGAAATTTACGAAAATTCAGAATTTGAGTTTTATTAAACTTGCTTATATCAGTATCAATGTTATAAGTAGTTTTTATGTTTAAAGGCAAATGGAAATGTATGTGAATTTTTCTTATCCTGGAAAATAAAGTAGGTTTTACAAAAAATGCCAATAAATTGTCAAAACTGTTTTATTCACAACTCCACATTGGGCAACCGCTTGGAATTAAACCCCAGGTTTTAGCGTTGCAAGTCCATAAACTTACGGCTGACCCACAGGAGGACCCTAAGGTTTGTCAAAATTAAATATTAGATCGGAAGGAAAAAAAAATACAATTATTGTTTTACAATAATCCATGCAAATCCAGATACATTAGGATAGTGCACAAGTTTATTTGGATATTAATGGTAAATAATGTTTTGTTGACTTTATCAGGGTTAAAATATACTTTCACAATGCCCTATCGTTTACTCATTATATTTTTTTGAAAATTGCATAAGTACATTTCCAGCAACTACCAAGAGCTTAATTACAATTTGGTATTTCTGAAAATACATTTACTGTGGATAGAAACCTCCATGGTGCTGGATTCTACCGACGAGATATAAACCACTCACTACGCATGTCAATAGCAGGTTTTTAATCTTTCCTTCCATACAACATGAAGACGAGTTTGAACATGCTAAGCTGATTTGTAGTTTATCCACTGCTAGTAGTTAAACAATAGCTGAGTACAATGACAATACTGCTCTACCAGTGTGGCTGGGATTCTCTAGAGAAAGATCGTAACAAAGTCCTAAAACAGAAAGATCGTAACGAAGTCCTAACACGGTTTGAGAGAAATAACGAATAAAATACGTTCCAAATAAAATTAAAACAGGTTTTTAAATGTCTTGTAAGAGACGTAAGTGACAGAACCCTAAATATCACTAAACTTGGATCTGTTTTGCAAAGAAAGTGGCGTTGTATTCCACAAAATATGTTGTAACAATCTTTGACAGTTTACAGACCTGTTATTAATACTAAAAGCACATCCAATCTGTGACGCAGGTCAAAGGAACACAGCGCTCTCTATCTCAGGGTGTGGCATTCCCGTATTTAGGATAAAGTATATTCTGCATGATTTGGTAAGTAGGTGTGAAGTCAGATAATTTTTTTAATATTTAGGTTTTACAGTAACGTAATTAATTTTAGGTGATATTATATTATAACTTCTAGAAAGGATGATTGCAATTGCTTTATTAAAATCAAGTAGATAAAATCTATGTATTTATGTGTGTGTGTTTTCTTATAGCAAAGCCACATCAGGCTATCTGCTGAGCCCACCAAGGGGAATTGAATCCCTGATTTTAGCGATGTAAATCTGTAGACTTAGGGCTGTACTAGCGGGGGCGAATAAAATCTACCTACAGTATTCGTAATGTTTTATTAGTTAAAATTATTATATACATAGTAACTATTATACAGTTTCGCGAAGCTCAGAATTACTAAGAGTAATTCTATGAAAACAGGAAGTGCAAAAAACGTGAATATTTAATTACTTTTACCGTAACCCTATTCTACACTTTAGTTTTCTATTATGTCAAGCATAATTCCGTATATTTTCATGCACGTAACTTGTAGCTGTATTTCCATTCAAGAAGACATACTTGGAAAGTGCAAAGTGTAAAAAACAGGATCAACTTTCAACGGATGCGAAAGCATAAGATATTTTAGTCATGTCGGACTAAGAAACTTTGTATGACTGTTTCAAATACAAACTAAGTATTTTTGCTTGAGAAAGCACGTAGACTTAATACAATGTAAATAGTCCGGTGACTTTTCATAATACTTTGAAATAAAAGTACATATTTGCTGCCAATAAAGAAACACAAAATAAAACTTTAATTTGTGGTTTTTGGCTCTCAAAGAGAGCGCTAGGTGTCAAAAACATAAGCATCACGTCGTAATTGTCGATAAAACAAGAACTTATTTGTTTTTGAATTTCGCGCAAAGCTACACATGGGCTATCTGCGTTAACCGTCCCTAATTTAGCAGTGTAAGATTAGACAGAAGACAGCTAGTCATCCCTACCCACCGCCAACTCTTGGACTTCTCTTTTACCAACGAATAGTGGGATTGACTGACACGGCTGAAAGGACGAGCATGTTTGGTGCGAGGGGGATTAGAACCAGCGACCCTCGGATTACGAATCTAACTCCTTAATTACGAATCTAAATCCTTAACCCACCTGGCCATGCCGGGCTACTTGTGGTAGATAAAAAATAAATCTGACATGATATTTTAATAAGTGTTTGACTTTCAACCGGTGATGGGAGAATTAAAAACAGTGTGAAAAAAGTCTAAAAAAACCTGCAGTAACCATAGCTGTTCTCACACATTTTTCACCTATTTGTTTTTAATGCTTCGCCAGGTTTAACCATAAATAATACTGTTGGTTAAATGTATTTACACTTTTGCTTCTTGCGATTAAATATTCATTTTTATCTTTTTATTTCGTTGTTTATAAGTGAATTAACAAAACTTTCAAGCTGTTCTTTTAGTTCTTATTTTGGCCCGGCATGGCTAAGTGGGTTAAGTCGTAATCCGAGGGTCGATGGTTTGAATCCCCGTCACACCGAACATGATCGCTCTCTCAGCCGTGAGGATATTATAATGTGACGGTCAATCCCACTGTTCGTTGGTAAAAGAGTAGCCCAAGAGTTGGCGGTGGGTGGTGATGACTAGCTGCCTTCCCTCTAGTCTTACACTGCTAAATTAGGGACGGCTAGCACAGATAGTCGTCGTGTAGCTTTGCGCGAAATTCAAAACAAACAAACAAAAAGATATTGAAATTTTTCAAACTGTCACTTGGTTTCTTCGTATTTAAAGTGTAGAGTAGAGGAAACCGAGTTCCAATCAAAAGGAAATTGTTCGATTCAGATATGTTTAAAGTAGGATTTTGCAAAACTTTTAGATAAGTTAAAATCCCGAGTTTTTAAATGTAGCTTAATAAAGAATTCTAGTTCGCGAATAAACTCGAGAAAATCGATTTAATTTACTAACTGTTTATAAATATTTTGAGAAAAACAAATAAAGTTTTAAAGTTTTATTAGTAAAAGATATTTTTTTGTAGTTGGAGCTGCTCTTTGTTTCAGCTTAGTAAAATCTATAACTAGTTACAGTATTTATTGCTACGGATTATTTGTTTGAACTGTTTTTTGTTTGTTTACGTTACGATGTTCTTAATCTATAGGACAAACGTTTCATTAAGCAGCTGCACATATTTATTATTAATTATTTTGCACATAACGTGTTCTCGAAAGTTACTTGAAAGTGACTAAGCTAGCATATTTGATAAGACATGTATATGTAATAATGTCTTGCTTAGAAATAATAAATGACATACCCTCAATTTTACCCTCATTTTGTACACTTTTATAGTGAACCAGTGTGGATAAAACACCATGAACCAATGTGGATAACACCATGGAACAAAACGAACTGTTTCATAAAATAATTTTATTGCCTTTCTAAAAAAACGTCTTTTGCGTGTATAAACTAATCATATTAATACGTTCACTTCAACTGGTGATCGAACGATCATTAATATTTTTTCGTACTTTCATATTCGTAATTATGTTTTTCACTTTTGAAAATGAAACAATTGGTTTGGTTTATTTTGAATTTTGTGCAAAGTTACTCGAGGGCTATCTGCGCCAGCCGTCCCTAATTTAGCAGTGTAAGACTAGAGGGAAGGAAGCTAGTCTTCACCACTCACCGCAAACTCTAGGGCTACTTTTTTACCAACAAATAGTGGGATTAACCGTAACATTATAACATCCTCACGGCTGAAAGGGCGTGCATGTTCGATGTGACGAGAATTCGAACCCAAAAAATGAAAGAAAGAAAAAAAGGTAACGGATAAGTCCTAATTATAGACTAGTTTGTATGTTATGAACTAGATAGATATAGAAAGTTTATTCTATCTATTCTTGGGTGCGGTACGGCCAAGTGTCTTAAGGCCGTACTGGTAATCCGAAGATCGCGGGTTCGAATCTCGTCGCACCAAACATTTTCGCCCTCCCATCCGTGGAGGCGTTATAATGTCATGGTCAATCTTTGATAAAAGAGTAGCCAAAGAGTTGGCGGTGGGTGGTGATGACTAGCTGCCTTCCCTCTTGTCTTACACTGCTAAACTAGGGACGGCTAGCGCAGATAGCCCTCGAGTAGCTTTGTGTGAAATTAAAAAACAACAACTGTCTTTACTTCTCATACAAGAATCATGTCTTATTATTTTTGTTTTATACCAGTTCGTTGCATATTTGTCTTTTCTGGTTGATGGGCTATTGTTAATCTATCAATGTTCTCTTGTCTTCTATGTCTGTTATATTTCTGAACTCTAACTCTTATTAGTCTCTTTATTTGTCCAGTTTATTAGAACACACATTCAAGGGGTGTAGTATATGTTCTTCATTGAGTCTTTGAGTGGATTAATTCCGACTGAATACGATCACAATGTGTTACGGACCGAAAAACCCTCTTATTGACGCTCCAGTGATTACAATGATTCAAATAGTCAATAACAGTGTAGTTTAATCCCACTACTTCACCATAATATTGTGAAAACAATCTTAAAAGTTACCATTACAACACCAAAAATTAGGAACGATTGGATTACATATACAGCTTGATGTGAATTTCAGCAAAAGAAAAGATAAAAAGAGCTTGAGAAATTGTTATCAGATTATCTTAATTTACTCTTTATGGGTTTCAAATCAAACTTGTTTACAAATAACGTAAAAATTGTTTATATCCCGACATAGTTGAGGTAAATCATTTTTATTTTTTTGTCTGCTACTTCTGGTTTACTTTAGTTTTATTAATTGAGAATTTTAAGTCACAAACTTTATGTTTTGTTTTGTTTTTAACTTTACGCAAAGTTACACGAGGACTAATCTGCACTACCCGTCCTTAATTTTGCAGTGTAAGACCACAGAGAAAGCAGCTAGTCATCATCACCCACCGCAAACTGTTGGGCTACCCTTTTACCAATTTATAGTGGGATTGAACATCGCATTATAAAGATGCCACCACTGTAAAAGGAGAACATGTTTGGCGTGATGGGGATTCGAATCCATAACTCTTAGATTGCGAATAAAGCGCCCTAACAATCTGGCCATGACAGTCCCGATGTGAAGTCACCCGTGCTACACATGATATTAAATGCCACTTTGAGTGTCGTTATTAGGTGTATTAATACCCATATCCATGCTGCAGGTCCGTATTACATTCACTGTGAAGTATCTTCTGATGCCATACACACAGAGATGAATGAAAAACCCTGCTTCATATATAAACACTGCAGTGATTACAATGTTCTGAGTAAAAACAGTTTGTTGCCTTGTAGTGATCAAGTAATAAAAGTGTTTAAGCATTGAATTACATTAGCTATATTAACAATTGACAAATAAATTATCTTGCTTGAAAGTTACAGGTCTTCTAACAACTTCGGCCTTTTTTAAAGACTAAATACATAATATATAATTACGTGTATTTAAAGCGAATTTTAAATTTCAATGTAACAAAAATTTGCACTTTCAATAACGTAAAAAAACGCATATCACAGTAAAGACTTCGTATTAGTTATAAGAGACGGAGACGGCCTAGTTGTAAAAGACAGAGAAGGCCTAGTTGTTAGTGACAGAGATGATCTAGATGTAAAACATAGAGATGGCCTAGCTGTAAGAGACAGAAATGGCTTAGCTGTGAGCGACAGAGATAGCTGTGATAACGAAATTCATTCGCTAATGATACTTTCTTCTCTGTATGTTTAATTTGCATGAGTTCTAAAAAAATATGTTTTCTCAGATGTGCACACTAAAGCTGTGAAACAAAGAAACTTATCTGATCTTGAATCGTGTAACTATTGAATACATATATTACAATGATGGCTTATGCCTGGTCTCGAGCACTTATTCTTCCTAAATTTTACAAATTTTTAGTGCATTAAACGTTTAAAACACGTCAAGTACTCATCACAGTTCTCTGGTACTGAGAGCAAGTAAACATAAAGTGACGTAAGCTATAACTTGTTCTTATGGTGCGTGACACTACGAAATGTATGATATGTCATTTAAAGTACTAACAACATGTTTATTGTTGTAATTTTCGTTGTCGTTTTTGAGGTACAAAATATGAGTGTTGCTATTCACAAAATAATATGTCTTTGTATTGTTGTTCTGTGTCTACCTTACACTGTTAACGTAGACCAGAACAACCTAGCTCGCATCAAAACTTAACTCCAACTTATACAGAGTACAATACATTTTTCATCACTTGGATACCCTCGTTGTTAATGATATATTCGGTTTCTATCCCAGTTAATACCTCATGATGTTTCGCCAACTGAGAAAATATAAGATAATTTAAATTTAATATTAAGGACATAATGCGAAACAATTTCCTTAATTAAAGTACAATAATAAAAAATAAAAGTATATATATATATATTAAACAGTTTATTGTTTGTTTTTTGAATTTCGCGCAGAGCTACTCGAGGGCTATCTGCGCTAGCCGTCCCTAATTTAACAGTATAAGACTAGAGGGAAAGCAGCTAGTCATTACCACCCATCGCCAACGGCATGGCCAAGTGTGTTAAGGCGTTCCCCTCGTAATTCGAGGGCCGCTGGTTCGAATCCCGGTCGTACTAAACATCCTCGCGCTTTCAGCCGTGGGGGCGTTATAATGTGACAGTCAATCCCACTATTCCTTAGTAAAAAAGTAGCCGAAGAGTTGGCGGTAGGTTGTGATGACTAGCTGCCTTCCCTCTAGTCTTACACTGCTAAATTAGGGACGGCTAGCGCAGATAGCCCTCGAGTAGCTTTGCGCGAAATTCAAAAACAAACAAACTTAGGTTTTAATATAAACAAACACGTATTGCAAGCATTCAAATAAGCAAACTGAAGTATTTATTCTTTTTATTTTACAGCTCAAAGTATATTTAAGTGAGCTAATTGCTTAGCTAGATATAAACCATGCTTTTATTTTACCACCCATTTTTAGTAACTTTTAGTTTACAAAGATATTGCATGTGAACAAAGACAAACAATAAATATGCAGAAAATCCAACGGTCGCAACACAAACATATAAAAGAAGTCTGATAGCCACAAGGAATCACAAATTTTGTGACTTAGTAAAAAATCTAATAATTATGTCAACAGTTAGAAAATATGCGCTTAAAAGGAAATGTTACATTTTTAGAGATCTCAAAATCTGAGACGCAGAATTATCATGATAACAATACCAACGATTTCACAGTCTATATCTAAAAACAAACACAATAACAATAGTAAAAGTCATAAAATTTACGACTCAGAAAAAATAGTTTAACAATATCATAGATCACAAAGTTTGCAACTGGAACAATATATATATATATACAACAATACCAAACTAACAAACCTTACGCCAGAAAGAATAATATGGAATAACACCACTGAGCAGTAAGTTTAAATTAACACTCTAATAATATATTAAAGTATTACTAGTATCAAGTACACGATTTTTCTAAAGTATTACTAGTACCAAGTAAATCGTTGTTTCTAAAGTATTACTAGTATCAAGTACACAATTTTTCTAAAGTATCACTAGTACCAAGTACACCGTTGTTTCTAAAATATTACTAGTACCAAGTATACTGTTGTTTTTATTAAAGTATTACTAGTACAAAGTATACTGTTGTTTCTAAAGTATTACTAGTACCAAGTATACTGCTGTTTTTATTAAAGTATTACTAGTACAAAGTAAATCGTTGTTTCTAAAATATTACTAGTACCAAGTATACTGTTGTTTTATTAAAGTATTACTAGTACAAAGTAAATCGTTGTTTCTAAAATATTACTAGTACCAAGTATACTGTTGTTTTATTAAAGTATTACTAGTACAAAGTAAATCGTTGTTTCTAAAGTATTACTAGTACCAAGTATACTGTTGTTTTTATTAAAGTATTAGTAGTACACAAGTAAATCGTTGTTTCTAAAGTATTACTAGTGTCAAGTATACTGTTGTTTTTATTAAAGTATTACTAGTACAAAGTAAATCGTTGTTTCTAAAGTATTACTAGTACCAAGTATACTGTTGTTTTTATTAAAGTATTAGTAGTACACAAGTAAATCGTTGTTTCTAAAGTATTACTAGTGTCAAGTACCCCGTTGTTTATAAAGTATTAACATTAATCAATATTAATTACTTTTGTGTATTGTACAAATACGTTTAATACCCATCATTGTTCTATTGAACCTTGAATTTCTATATTTTCTTCACGCGTCAAAAAGTAGTTCAAATGTGAGACAGAAAATCACGGACGTGAACAAAGCCAACAGGAAACAAAATACAATATAAAATTCCGGTCAAATTCATAGCACGTGTCGACACGGAAAACAAGATTCAAAACTATGCCAGGTATCGGTAGAATAACTGTAGTTTTTACGAGATAATGTTCTACTGAACATGATGTACCTTCACATGTATACGTTCTTTTAACAGAAAAAAACTTATAACAAGATTTATTTAGATTTTAAACAACAACCAATAATATCAAACTACTTACAAATTAGTGACGATTAGTGACAACATGAAATACATCTTAAATTTCGTAGACTAAACGGACAGGTTAGACCACTGTTTCCAAAGATGTGGCTTGGCAAGTCCAGATGGTTAAGAGCTCGACTCGTAATCAGAGGGTCGCGGGTTCGAATCCCTGTCACAACAGTATGCTCGCCTTTTAGCCGTGGGGGCATTATAATGTGACGGTTAATCCTACTATTCGATGGTAAAAGAGTAGCCCAAGAATTGGTAGTGGGTGATGAGGATTAGCTGCCTTCCCTCTAGTCTTACACTGCTAAATTAGGGGCAGCCAGTGCAGATAGCCCTTGAGTAGCTTTGCACGAAATTCAAAAACAAACAAACAATCCAAAGATGTAAATCACGAGCGTGTATGGGGTCGTAGCGACAGCCAATGAGATTACTAGTTCACGATGATAGTTAGGCCAATTTTTGTTCTGGATTAAAAGAAAAAAAATACCTCTTAAAATTGCCCTGGGAAGAAATTGGTTACCATATTGTTCTGGTTACTCTCATGAGACGGGTTGATTTTTAACACTTAAAATGTGGTTACGCTGGGGGAGACGTTTGGAAAACAATGGGTAAGACTGCTCTAGTGTTTAGATATCACCGTTTCGTTCCTAATTTTATCTGCTAATGGAAGTAAAAGCACTCACTAAGTAGCATCAGTCGCCACAAGGATTCTTCTCGGCATTGAGCAAAGAAACGTGATTGGCTGCTACTCTTATTGTGCATCAGAAGATGTAAATACGGAGTGTATTAAGCGCAATCGCCTCTCGAACTTTCAACATTGGGGTTTGCACATCTATACACTAATAGTAACTCTTTTTTTTTAAGGAGATTTGTGTGTTAAAATAGGGTTATGCGTGTATGTATATGACTGCTAAACTGCACTGTGAACACGGACTCGTAATGTTAAAATAGGGTTATGCGTGTATGTATATGACTGCTAAACTGCACTGTGAACACGGACTCGTAATGTTAAAATAGGGTTATGCGTGTATGTATATGACTGCTAAACTGCACTGTGAACACGGACTCGTAATGTTAAAATAGGGTTATGCGTGTATGTATATGACTGCTAAACTGCACTGTGAACACGGACTCGTAATGTTAAAATAGGGTTATGCGTGTATGTATATGACTGCTAAACTGCACTGTGAACATGGACTCGTAATGTTAAAATAGGGTTATGCGTGTATGTATATGACTGCTAAACTGCACTGTGAACACGGACTCGTAACAGTGCGATAAGTGCAACTAGCGAAAATAAACGAGTTAATAATAACTCATGAATTGGACATAGCACGAAAAGGGTATGTTAATTAAAATGCGGACATCAGACAAAATCTAATATACTACGATTAATGCAAAAAAAGGATAAACAGGGTTATTACCTAGGACTTGTTAATAATGAAAAAAAAAAAGGAACAATTCCTGAGAGGAAGGAAGAGGTCTACTCTGAACCTGAGTCCGGTATGGTCAGGTGGTTAAGGCACTCGACTCGTAATAAGAGGGTCGCGGATTCGAATCCCCGTCTCACAAAACCTGCTTGCCCTTTCAGCCGTGGGGGCTTAATAATATTACGATCAATCCCACTACTCGTTGGTAAAAGAGTAGCCCAAGAGTTGGCGGTGAGTGGTGATGACAATTTCCTTCCCTCTAGTTTTACACTGTTCAATTAAGGACGGCTAGCGCAGATGATCTTCGTGTAGCTTTGCGCGAAATTCAAAACAAACAAACAAAAGGCTGTTTCTGGTCTTCTCTGGTCCTAAACATGGGCTGATTACAATGAAGACGAAGATAGCATACAAACCATTAGGTTACGGTGGTTAATGTGGGATGAAACTTCTTACTTTAAAAATATTGAAAATAATGTATAATTCTAAGAGCAGGTTTCCTGAAGAATTAAGATATATCTAAAAATATGAATAAAATGAAAGTAAACATGTTTTCATTTCTTGAAATTCGAATTGTAAGACTATGAATAATATGAGAACATGGAATCACAATTTTTGTTTCTGTTTCTTCATAGGCCCGGCATGGCCAAGCGTGTTAAGGCGTGCGACAAGTAATCAGAGGGGCGCGGGTTTGAATCTCGGTTGCACCAAATATGCTCGTCCTTCCAGCCGTGGGGGCGTTATAATGTGACGGTCAATCCCACTATTCGTTGGTAAAAGAGTAGCCCAAGAGTTGGCGGTGGGTGGTGATGACTAGCTGCCTTCCCTCTGGTCTTACACTGCTAAATTAGGGACGGCTAGCGCAGATAGCCCTCGAGTAGCTTTGCGCTAAATTCAAAACAATACAAAACAATACAATACACTTTATTTTTTTATCTTTAAGACCTAAAGCACGTTTTCATTATCAAAAGGTTGAACTACATACGTTGATAAGACCTACTGCAAAATCTTATATGTATATTAATAATCATTAAACATCTTAGCTTATTGTTAATAGCAAAAATACAGTTTGATTACTACAATATCCAGGACTTGTCTTATCAAATATATTAAAAGTAGGAAAAAATTTGAAAGTAAAGACATATTTTTCAATACAGAAGTTTAATCGATGCAGTTTATCAACTCATCGGTATACATTTTTGAAGATATAACTTTTGATCTATTGGTGTACATTATTGAAGCACTATGTTCTGAATCACTGGTATACATTTTTGAACCCATACCTTCTAGATGATTGGTATACATTTTTGAACCCATACCTTCTAAATGATTGGTATACATTTTCTGACCTATTAATATATGTCTTTGAAGCTGACTGTTTCTTTGCAGTTCACATATTAAGACTTTTCTTCGAAATTTAGTACATAGTTACGCACAGATCCATCTGCGTACAGGTACCACTAATTTTAAACTGATGGAATAAAAAGAGAGTACAAGAGCAGCTGCAGCTATTGTCAATTCTTGGGCTACATCTGACAAAATAATATGATTTTCATACGTTAATAGCATAACCGTAGTCTCAAAATGAGAACCACGTTTTGGGGTCGAAGACCCTCTAACTATAAATCCTTGGATTTACTGTCGTGGGCGTGTTAACATGAAATATTTTTTTTAAACCTCGAACTGTTTGTGATTTGTTTGTTTGTTTTGAATTTCGTGCAAAGCTACACGAGGACCATCTACGCTACCCATCCCAAATTTAACAGTGTAAGACAAGAGGGAAGGCAGTTGTCAATACTACCCACCGCCAACTCTTGGGCTTCTCTTTTACCAGTGGGATTAAACGTCACATAATAACACTCAAACCAATGAAAGGACGAGCATGTGTGGTGTGACGGGGATTCAAAGCTGCGACTCTCAGAGTGCGAGTCAAGCACCCTAAACACCTGGCTATGCCGGGCCCTAACTGTTCCTGAATGTTCTATGTGCATTCTTTAGTTATTAAGAATTAAGTGTAACGTTAATTCAGTTGATGTTTCAAGTACATTTTAATAATAGTCAAAAAACAAAACAACCTGAATGGTGCTTTCAGAACATTTCAATGAAAACAAAACAATTAGCACGAATACTCTAAAATCCAGAAAACTTCTGCACGTGTCTTGTGTAGGAAACTAATGTTTGTCTGCCGTTTTGTGTCAGACGACTTGTCTGATTCTAAATGCTAGACGACTGCTGATGTATTTTATTGAACAAACGGTTTTTTATCTCGTAAAAATGTTTGCCTCGCGACTTGTGGTAAATAAATCTCCCTGATTTATGTCGTTTAAAAAGTTTCGTGTTTTGAGCTAGGGAACACTTACTTGACTACGAAACACACTGTTGACATGAACGTGCTTTGAAAACAATGTAAGAAAAACCCATACATTGAATAAGTGAAGTGAGGTAAAAATGTCATTGCCCACTATTCAGTTCTTTATACGAAAAATCGACACATAATAGTAAGTTTATTTATCATTATTATTATGACTCTCACCGAGTTATGTTGTAAGCTATGCCGATAAAGGGTGGTCATTCCTCGAAACCGATAAGGTTAATTGGCAGTGGGTGAATCAAATAATATAATAAGAATTATCTAGAAACTCACGTGGTCGTGAAATTGTAGCTTCGATCGCTTTTTAATTTTAAAGACTTATATGTGTTAAAGGAATATGCTTAATAACTATCAATTATATATATATCTATTGAACTTTGAAATCACGCGTGTTTTTATAGAAAAGGACTCGAAATTTTAAAGCCCAGAAAAATATAAATTAAGAAAAACATTATTAAGAAAAACATGCAAGTAAACATTATGAAAATGGAAATTATTAGACGTGAGCACCCACATAAATCTTTCATATTTTTTACATAATTATTTCCTGCAAATTTTTCTGACTAATTTTTTCCTTCAGTATATTTCATTTCATCTGTGGCCCGAGCATTGCCTCATAATATAGCATCACAGGATATGGATCGAAAGATCCGGGGTTCAAGATCCTGGTGAATAAGCTCCGCACATTTAACTGAGTGCTTTATTACCAGTTGATCCTCTAATGAACTTTCTTGAAACGGATAAAGGTGTTATTGTTGGCGGCAAATGTGACAGATTTGTGATTTAATTTCAGAATTATGGGCATTATGTTTAATTCAAAGAGGTCACTAACCTGTTTATGAGGGGACGTACAGATTGAAACTTCTAGTTCTATTAATAGTTGTCCAAGGATAAACTACGGCCCGGCATGGTCAAGTGTTTAGGGCGCTCGACTCGTAATCTGAGGGTCGCGGGTTTGAATCCCCGTCACACCGAACATGATCGCTCTCTCAGCCGTGAGGCTATTATAATATGACGGTCAATCCCAGTATTCGTTGGTACAAGAGTAGCCCAAAAGTTGGTGGTGGGTGGAGACGACTGGCTGCCTTCCCTCTAATCTTACACTGGTAATTAGGGACGGCTAGTGCAAAATAACCCTCGCGCATTTTAGAGAGAAATTAGAAAAAAACAACAAAAACAAACTAACGATAGGCTACTACAACAAATAAACATTAAGTTGTAGTTAAAATAACTATCATTAAAGGATATGAGTTTAGTTTTGTTGTTTCGTTGATGTATACAATATAAACACTTGGAACTTAAAACAAATGAATATTTTGTTTGTTTGTTTCAGAATTTTGCGGAAAGCTACACGAAGGCTATCTGTACTAATCCTAATTTAGCAGTGTAAGAATAGAGAGAACACAGCTATTCATCACCACCCACAGCTAACACTTGGGCTACTCTTTTACGAATAGCGGAATTAACCGTCACATTGTAACGTCACCACGACTGAAAGAGCGTACATGTTTGGTGTTACGGGGATTCGAACCCTCGACCCTCAGAGTGTGAGTTGAGCGCCCTAACCACCTGGCTATGCCATGCCTGCAAATGACAAAGCGATTGTGCTGCTGAGAAGCTACTGTTCTCCTAATCAATCTGCTGTTTGTTATTACTTCGTTCAAGTATACTTAATTAACTTATATTTACATTCAAGGACATATTACTAATTATTCTCTTTTACAGAGACAAAAGCGAATTTTTATTTCATTATTCATGTGCTGTTTAACGCCAGTCCGAGGTCGTTTTGTTGGGTTCATTTGAAACATTTCGGTTTTTGTGAGTAAACAATTGGACTGATCATTTTTGCTTTTGAAAAGAGACTTGTAAATACAGCAGAATTTACTTAAATAAGTTTGAAAACATTTAGCACTTCATTTTTAATATACGTTCTACTGCTGTCGTCTTATTCTCCACCTAGCCTCATTTCAGAAGTTCATTAAATTAACTCAAACAGGGCCCGGCATGGCCAAGCGTGTTAAGGCGCTCGACTCGTAATCCGAGGGTCGCGGGTTCGAATCCCGGTCGCACGAAACATTCTTGCCATTTCAGCTGTGGGGGCGTTATAACGTGACGGTCAATCCAACTATTCGTTGGTTAAAGAGTAGCCCAAGAGTTGGCGGTGGGTGGTGATGACTAGCTGCCTTCCTTCTAGTCTTACACTGCTAAATTAGGGACGGCTAGCGCAGATAACCCTCGAGTAGCTTTGCGCGAAATTCAAAATCAAACAAACAAACAATTAACTGAAACAAAATGTTCTAATAACGTTTATTAATTCACGCGGCAGTTTCAAGTAAAATATACAGAATAACTGTTCATAAAAAATAAAGAAAATATAATGCGACGAAAATAAGAGCTGTTAATTGTTGCATAGTATACTATAACTTACTTTTAATGTAGGTATTTCCACTCCCTGAAATAACCATAAAATATTCGATTCGATTTCGTATCAAATGCACCAGTCTGCTTCAGGTATATAGTTTACAAACTGCACAATATACACTAACTTCTGATTCGCATACACTTTCTAACGCGCTGTTAGAATTCGTAATTCTACACCCACAACAAGAAGAGCTATGAACAACACAGGGAACTCCGTGTTTTGCATACAATTGTGCACGATAGCATCTGGTGTGAATCATGGACAGACTCCAACTGTCACTGCACAATACCAGGAACTTTCGTAAAATTATCCTGACCGAAAAACTTAAACAATCAACTTCCCGGGTAACGCTGTCGCGCCTCGTGCGTCCAAACTTGTCCACCTTGATACTATCCAATGATTTCACTGAGTTTACAGTTCCCTTTGCATAAGGCAGCTCAGGGAGCGTGAAGACAAGACGATTCTATGAGGTTACATGTGTATATAAACACACACACTTAAGATACATTTTGGCGGGTACCTGTATTTACTTAGGTTGTGCCTGTGCAGCTTCAGTTTTGGTTCATTTCCTCTAACTGTTGACGTTGTTGGTTAAGCGTGACCGAGCATAGAACACAGTTAACGTCCACTTTTCACCTGTGACTCTATAATAAATGAAATGTTAACAATAGGAACATAAAATATACAGTTGTTTCTATAACACATTAGTATTTCAAATTAACGTAAAATGTTATAATATGTCTTTTTTAATTAGACATCTTTGGGGCATGATTTTGATAGTCTTAAAAATCAGTTGATAACGTAGTGTAACAAAGAAAATATTTATTACGGAACGATCGACTTCTTATTAAACTAACTAGCCGTATTTGAATATCTCAAAAACACTTCAACTAAATATATTTTGTTGTTTTTTTATATTGTCTCTGAGTCTTTATATGACTCACCAACAAAAATATTTCATTGTTAGCATCTAAAGAACAGACCTTGTGGCCACATGCAGAAACAAATTAATACAAAATACAATTCAATAATAACAGTTATGTTTCATTTATGTTGTATTACATTAAATTTTATAGTTTACTCCTGATAGAAAAATAGATCATTTCAAATACTTTTGATAAATAGGTTTGACAGACTTGTTTCATTATAACAACAACTTAGAAACCTGATTCTAAAACAACTTATCCGTCTTATTATATATTACAATGATGATAGTATGAGGTTAAAAACCTTGTTATATTGTAATGATGATTGTATCAGGTTAAAAGCCTTGTTATATTATAATGATGATTGTATCAGGTTAAAAACCTTGTTATATTGTAATGATGATTGTATCAGGTTAAAAACCTTGTTATATTGTAATGATGATTGTATCAGGTTAAAAACCTTGTTATATTGCAATGATGATTGTATCAGGTTAAAACCTTGTTATATTGTAATGATGATTGTATCAGGTTAAAACCTTGTTATATTATAATGATGATTGTATCAGGTTAAAACCTTGTTATATTGTAATGATGATTGTATCAGGTTAAAACCTTGTTATATTATAATGATGATTGTATCAGGTTAAAAACCTTGTTTTATTATAATGATGATTGTATCAGGTTAAAAACCTTGTTATATTATAATGATGATTGTATCAGGTTAAAAACCTTGTTATATTGTAATGATGATTTATCAGGTTAAAAACCTTGCTATATTATAATGACCATTGTATCAGGTTAAAAACCTTGATATATTATAATGATGATTGTATCAGGTTAAAAACCTCGTTATATTGTAATGATGATTGTATCAGGTTAAAAACCTTGCTATATTATAATGATGATTGTATCAGGTTAAAAACCTTGTTATATTGCAATGATGATTGTATCAGGTTAAAAACCTTGTTATATTGTAATGATGATTGTATCAGGTTAAAAACCTTGTTATATTGTAATGATGATTGTATCAGGTTAAAAACCTTGTTATATTATAATGATGATTGTATCAGGTTAAAAACCTTGCTATATTATAATGATGATTGTATCAGGTTAAAAACCTCGTTATATTGTAATGATGATTGTATCAGGTTAAAAACCTTGTTATATTATAATGATGATTGTATCAGGTTAAAAACCTTGTTATATTATAATGATGATTATATCAGGTTAAAAACCTTGTTATATTATAATGATGATTGTATCAGGGTAAAGACCTTGTTATATTACAATGATAATTGTATCAGGTTAAAAACCTTGTTATATTGCAATGATGATTGTATCAGGTAAAAAACCTTGCTATATTAAATGATGATTGTATCAGGTTAAAAACCTTGTTATTTATAATGATTATTAGTCTCAAAATCGCCTGAAGACATGGACAGCCACAGCTAGACGTGACAGACAGAAAAGTACTGTGAATAATGTACACGTAAACAAAGACAAATCAACACCTCCAGTCTCCTGTATTTTATATCAACACCTACAGTCCTCTTTATGTTATATCAACACCTACAGTCCTCTTTATGTTATATGAACACCTACAGTCCTCTTTATGTTATATCAACACCTACAGTCCTCTTTATGTTATATCAACACCTACAGTCCTCTTTATGTTATATGAACACCTACAGTCCTCTTTATGTTATATGAACATCTACAGTTCTCTTTATGTTATATCAACACCTACAGTCCTCTTTATGTTATATCAAAACCTACAGTCTCCTGTATTTTATATCAACACCTAGTGTTCTCTGTATGTTATATCAACACCTACAGTCCTCTGTATGTTATACCAACACCTACTGTTCTCTGTATGTTATATCAACACCTACAGTCTCCTGTATGTTATATCAATACCTACAGTCTTCTATATATTATTCTCACTTTTCCGATTTCCAGATCCTTTGCAGATCTTACTCTACACAGTTAGTTGTGGTTGGTAAAGTTCAAAACGTGTAAACTTCTTCTACAATAGGTTTTATTGGGCATTGATGGTATTATGTCTTTGTTTTTGTTCTTAATCAAACAAATTTCATTCACATTATACTTATCTTACCATACACAATTATCAAATTAACAGTCATCACTATGCTTATCTTACTATACACAATTATCAAATTAACAGTCATCACTATACTTATCTTACTCTACTCAATTATCAAATTAACAGTCATCACTATACTTATAATACCATACACAATTATCAAATTAACATTCAACACTATGCTTATAATACCATACACAATTGTCAAATTAACAGTCATCCCTATACTTATCTTACCATACTCAATTGTCAAATTAACAGTCATCACTATATTTATCTTACTCTACTCAATTATGAAATTAACAGTCATCCCTATACTTATCTTACTCTACTCAATTATCAAATTAACAGTCATCACTATACTTATCTTACTCTACTCAATTGTCAAATTAACAGTCATCACTATACTTATCTTACTCTACTCAATTATCAAATTAACAGTCATCCCTATACTTATCTTACTCTACTCAATTATCAAATTAACAGTCATCCCTATACTTATCTTACTATACTCAATTATCAAATTAACAGTCATCACTATACTTATCTTACTCTACTCAATTATCAAATTAATAGTCATCACTATACTTATCTTACTCTACTCAATTATCAAATTAACAGTCATCACTATACTTATCTTACTCTACTCAATTATCAAATTAACAGTCATCCCTATACTTATCTTACTCTACTCAATTATCAAATTAACAGTCAACACTATGCTTATCTTACTCTACTCAATTATCAAATTAACAGTCATCACTATACTTATCTTACTCTACTCAATTATCAAATTAACAGTCATCCCTATACTTATCTTACCATACACAATTGTCAAATTAACAGTCATCACTATACTTATCTTACCATACACAATTGTCAAATTAACAGTCATCACTATACTTATCTTACTCTACTCAATTATCAAATTAACAGTCATCCCTATACTTATCTTACTCTACTCAATTATCAAATTAACAGTCATCCCTATACTTATCTTACCATACACAATTGTCAAATTAACAGTCATCACTATACTTATCTTACTCTACTCAATTATCAAATTAACAGTCATCCCTATACTTATCTTACTATACTCAATTATCAATTTAACAGTCATCCCTATACTTATCTTACCATACACAATTGTCAAATTAACAGTCATCCCTATACTTATCTTACTCTACTCAATTATCAAATTAACAGTCATCCCTATACTTATCTTACTCTACTCAATTATCAAATTAACAGTCATCACTATACTTATCTTACTCTACTCAATTATCAAATTAACAGTCATCACTATGCTTATAATACCATACAGAGTGACCAAATTAACAGTCATTTCTATATTTATTACACTATACTCAATGATCAAATTAACAGTCATTACCATACTTGTCATACTGTACTGAATGATCAAATTAACAGTCATCCCTATACTTATCATACTACACTCAATGATCAAATTAACAGTCATTACCATACTTGTCATACTGTACTGAATGATCAAATAATCAGTCATTACCATACTTATCATACTACACTCAATGATCAAATTAACAGTCATTACCATACTTGTCATACTGTACTGAATGATCAAATTAACAGTCATCACCATACTTATCATACTACACTCAATGATCAAATTAACAGTCATTGCCATACTTATAATACTACACTCAATGATCAAATTAACAGTCATTACCATACTTATAATACTACACTTAATGATCAAATTAACAGTCATTACCATACTTATAATACTACACTCAATGATCAAATTAACAGTCATTACCATACTTGTCATACTGTACTGAATGATCAAATTAACAGTCATCACTATACTTATCATACTACACTCAATGATCAAATTAACAGTCATTACCATACTTATAATACTACACTCAATGATCAAATTAACAGTCATTACCATACTTATAATACTACACTCAATGATCAAATTAACAGTCATTACCATACTTATAATACTACACTCAATGATCAAATTAACAGTCATCCCTATACTTATCTTACTCTACTCAATTATCAAATTAACAGTCATCCCTATACTTATACTCTACTCAATTATCAAATTAACAGTCATCCCTATACTTATCTTACCATACACAATTGTCAAATTAACAGTCATCACTATACTTATCTTACTCTACTCAATTATCAAATTAACAGTCATCACTATACTTATCTTACTATACTCAATTATCAATTTAACAGTCATCCCTATACTTATCTTACCATACACAATTGTCAAATTAACAGTCATCCCTATACTTATCTTACTCTACTCAATTATCAAATTAACAGTCATCCCTATACTTATCTTACTCTACTCAATTATCAAATTAACAGTCATCACTATACTTATCTTACTCTACTCAATTATCAAATTAACAGTCATCACTATGCTTATAATACCATACAGAGTGACCAAATTAACAGTCATTTCTATATTTATTACACTATACTCAATGATCAAATTAACAGTCATTACCATACTTGTCATACTGTACTGAATGATCAAATTAACAGTCATCCCTATACTTATCATACTACACTCAATGATCAAATTAACAGTCATTACCATACTTGTCATACTGTACTGAATGATCAAATAATCAGTCATTACCATACTTATCATACTACACTCAATGATCAAATTAACAGTCATTACCATACTTGTCATACTGTACTGAATGATCAAATTAACAGTCATCACCATACTTATCATACTACACTCAATGATCAAATTAACAGTCATTGCCATACTTATAATACTACACTTAATGATCAAATTAACAGTCATTACCATACTTATAATACTACACTCAATGATCAAATTAACAGTCATTACCATACTTGTCATACTGTACTGAATGATCAAATTAACAGTCATCACTATACTTATCATACTACACTCAATGATGAAATTAACAGTCATTACCATACTTATAATACTACACTCAATGATCAAATTAACAGTCATTACCATACTTATAATACTACACTCAATGATCAAATTAACAGTCATTACCATACTTATAATACTACACTCAATGATCAAATTAACAGTCATTACCATACTTATCATACTACTAATAGTTAGATTTGTAAAATTTGATGATCATAATTTTGATTTGAAGAGGATAAGTTGATGCTTCTAATAGAACAAAAAAATTCTATCTCGTTTCACCTATATTGGTTCAGTAACGATCTGGTTTGAAATGTCGTTTCGAAACTTGGGTAGGTTCCCTGTAAGTGCCTACATTAAATGATTCAAACCACTTACCCTTTGCTGATCACCTAGAATCAATGTTTTTTTTTTCTAATTCATTATTTAATGAACCCGAAGTTTGAAATGATTAGTGGAAACAATAGGAATGTTGTGTTCTTATGCTCAGATGCCCCGTAGTGGGCAGAGCACAGATAGCCCATTAGGAAGCTTTGTGCTTAATTTATAAACAAACATTATTTCAAATTTAAAAATTATTTTATGAATAATATTCACACAACCAATTAAATAATTTTGTTCTATGTTACTTGTATTCCTCGTGTTGTCGAGAGCAAAACACACAAGCCACCAACTCGAGGAAGTTTACATGTGGAACAAAAAAACTCGTATATATACACAACTGAGTAAGAATCACATAACTTCTTTATTAGTACAGGTTTAAACAGTTCATTTATTACAAACTCTCAAGGTTATCTTGAAACAAAACTAGCTTTATATTTTTTAAATTCTTCATTCAAAAAATTTCGATATTTATTAAGAAGGCCTTCTATTATGATCAGTAACACAGACATAACATTAGTTATCAACTACATCAACACGATAAATCCTCTAGGTTATAATCTATATAACTGTATTAACAATTCTCCTGAGACGTCTTTAAGTAATATCACTTTAAACATTTTGAAATATTCTATTTTTTTAATGCAGTCAATTTTCTTCAGTTTTCTTTCATTAAACATTATACATTATTGATCTTTAAGTGAAATAATTTTAGACTAGATCAGAAATGGTGTACTTACAAGTAAGTTGTGCAGTGAACTTTATATAGATTCTGGATGACTGTCATCTTTTGTGTTTGGAGTCAGAACAAATCTCAGAAGAAACTTAAAATTTTGAGTTGGAAACACGGAAGTACATGCAAAATTTTAGGGTTTTCCTATTATTCAAACAAATTAGTGAGTGTTCTTCTAAGAGTAGTTCTTTTAAATCGATTGATACAAGTGGGAACTTCCATCGAGTGGATTATTCCATCCCACTGTAACCAAAGACCACTTCGTTATTGATTCTTACAGAACTTATCTGTATCCCTTATTTAATATCTTTGGCCAAATTATCCAAGACAATTAATTCAGGGTGTATAGTGACAAACCGTGTAACGTATGTCTCTTCATCAAGGTTAATTCCCTCGGTGATTTTGCTCGCTGTCCTGTTAACATTGATTCATTTCGGCAGGAGATTTATCTAAACAACTGGGGTTTTTACCTCAATATACCACGTCTGTTTGGTACTGGAATTCATAGGTGTGAATTTTCTCACCTCTAGGTCAGGACACGGAATGTGACTTTAGCAAACTCCTACAATGGATCCTCCTTATTTGGTAGTGTGATTCATTAGTTATCACCCACGTTTCTTTATAGCATTTTCAATCTGCTGCTTTCTCCATCCTCTACACAATATACGTTATAAAATAATAATATGTAGTCCTTGAAAATCTTTAAACATGTATATACTAAGGATTTGTATCCATAGACAATTCACATATCAACAAATGGATAATTATTTCATGAAATTATTAATATAAAAACAAACATTTTCACAGGGTCAGCATTCTAATCAACAGATACTAAAGTAGATATCTGTCCCACTGACTAACCACTGTTTTCCCCTTCTGTAATTTTATTATGTATATGCGTAACTGGAGACATGAAGTCAAAACAATAACTATCAACTTGAAGTATACATAGCTAGAAGTATGAAATCAAAATAGAATTATCAAGTTGACAATTATATGTTTAATTAATTATGTTTATTTTTAGTTATTATCTATGTAGTTAACTTGACAGGTGGGTAGTAATTAATACATAAATATCAATTAATCTACGCACATGATACATGACACATACATGCCGTTAAGAAAGATTAATACGTATATTTTTAATTATCAAAATGGCTACAACGACACATTAAATACTCTAAACACAATAAACAAAAAAACACGAACTATAGCATTCTTTTAATTCCAGGGAAAAATAGAATAAAAAAAACAGTCTTCATGCAAGGGGGTAAGCCACAAAACATTGAATTGTGAAGAAGACACTATTATTATAAACAATACATATGTTGCTTTTAACAAAACACTATTACCATCAAATTGATACTGTTACTATCAACAAGACACTATTACTATCAACAAGACACTATTACCATGAACAGGACATATATTACCATCAACAAGATAAAAATTGCTTTCAACCTGACACTAATACCATCAGCATGACACTATTACAATCAACATGACCATATTACAATCAACATGACACTATTACTATCAACAAATCACTGTTACCATCAACAGGACATATATTACCATCAATAGGACATACATTATCATCAACAAGACACTATTACTATCAACGGGACATTATTACTATCAACGGGACATTATTACTATCAACGGGACATTATTACTATCAACAAGACACTATTACTATCAACGGGACATTATTACTATCAACGGGACATTATTACTATCAACAAGACACTATTACCATCATCAAGACATATATTACCATCAATGTGACACTATTACTATCAACATGACATTATTACTATCAACAAGACACTATTACTATCAACAAATCACTGTTACCATCAACAGGACACTGTTACTATCAACAAAACATTATCAGAAGTGCTTTTACTGGGTGAATATTCAGTAAACACTTTATAAAAAATATAACAACTACTAGCATGTTCTCCATATCGCACTTTGTTCATTTTTATATAGGGAGCGTTTGTTTGTTTGTTTTTGAATTTCGCGCAAAGCTACTCGAGGGCTATCTGCGCTAGCCGTCCCTAATTTAGCAGCGTAAGACTAGAAGGTAGACAGCTAGTCGTCATCATCACCCACCGCCAACTGTTGAGCTACTCTTTTACTAAAGAATAGTGGGATTGACCGTAACATTATAACGCCCCACGGCATTTATCATTATGCATTCGCTGCATTAATACTTCAAAGATGAAATACGACATCAAGTAAATTAAAGCTATTGGAAGCCAGACAGTATCACTTAATATTCACTAATTGATGTGTAACTGTTAGATGTCAAACAATATCATTTAATACGATACTAAGTAAATTGCAACTGTATCGTTTGAAATCCAACAGTATCGTTTAATACAACGCCAAGTAATGTGTGACCATTGGAAGTCAAATAATATCGTTTAATACGACACCAAGTAAAGTGTAACTGTTGGATGTCAAACAATGTCATTTAATACGATACCAAATAAAGTTTAGTTGTTGGAAATTAAACAATTTCACGTATTATAACACCAAGTAAAATATTATTGTTGAGAGTCAAACAGCATAATTTATTATAACACAAAGTAAAATGTAACTGTTGGAAATCAAACAGCATAATTTATTATAACACAAAGTAAAATGTAACTGTTGGAAATCAAACAGCATAATTTATTATAACACAAAGTAAAATGTTACTGTTGGAAATCAAACAGCATAATTTATTATAACACAAAGTAAAATGTTACTGTTGGAAATCAAACAGCATAATTTATTATAACACAAAGTAAAATGTTACTGTTGGAAATCAAACAGCATAATTTATTATAACACAAAGTAAAATGTTACTGTTGGAAATCAAGCAGTATAATTTATTATGATATCAAGTGTTGGATGTTGGATAGCGTCAAGCAGCTGTTTATTACATTCATTCAAAAATGGGTCCGGCATGGCCAGGTGGTTAAGGATCTTGTCTCGTAATCTGAGAGCCTCGGGTTCCAATCTCCATCACAGAAAACATGCTCGCCCTTTTAGACGTGGGAGCGTTATAATATGAGAATCAATCCCACTAGTTGTTGGTAGAAGACTACCCCAAGAGTTGGCGATGGGTAATGATGACTAGCTGCCTTCCCTTTAGTCTTACACTGCTTAATTATGGACGGCTAGCGCAGATAGCCCTCGTGTAGCTTTGCGCGAAATTTAAAATAAACCTTCACGAATGAAAGTTATACTTGACATAAACAGTGGGTACGCTATACATTGTTGACTATATGAATATTGCCATCAGCTTCCTCTAACGATAAGTACTTCTGACATTAGAATCGCATTTCTTTTCCCTCAATAAATAATCTAGAAAATGGTACAGCTCTCTCAAGTATGGGCATTAGAATAGACCGACTAAATTTATAATAGCTCTGTGTCATTGTGTGAAGAAAAAATAACTTAAATAAATTTATCAAAACTTTAAATTAGGCTTTGAATAAAAAAGTAGATTATGGAGACATTTTAAAGTATCTAATGAAATTTGGATTTTCCATAAACATTTGTTTATGGAATTATTTTTTGAAAAGAAAACCACAATCTAATATTTTATGGCGCTGCCATCTACCGGGACAAACGTCATAATCGTGTCGGAAAGAACGAGAAGTACTGATGTTTGCTGTCTACTGTCTCTCTCCTGAACATCGCTCAAGAATCGACAAGATTTGCGGGTCAGCTTTCGTAGATGAGATTTCTACAACCAACTCCACTCCATTTAATCGTAAAAAGTCGACAGAGGTAATTTTATTTCGACGCAACTATTTAAAGCAGTAGAAATTAAAATTAGTCAATTGAAAACTTAAATTACATTAACTCGCAAACATTAGAAACTGTTTTTAGGTATTGAAGAAAAGTTTTATTTTGACAGTTGATATCCTCTACTAAGCTAACTAGTAGAAACAAAACTGAAACCTTTATTTATTATACTTAAAATTCTCTTTTGATTTTAACGGTATTCCGTTCTGTTACTTTTATTTCAAGCATTAAATAAACAAGGGTATATACAATCTGTACTTTAGTGTAGGTGCTTTGTATAGGAGTATCTGATAACTAGAAACGTAAGGGTCTTCCTTTTTTCACTTTAGTTTCTATATACTCAGAAATAGATATAGATAAAACTATTTTTTACATCAGTTACTTGCATCCTCGATAGGACAGCCTTACGTCTTCGGATTTACGACGCAAGCGTGTGTTTTCCTTATAGCAAAGCCACATCCCCTGAGTCCACCGAGGGGAATCGTACCCCTGATTTTAGCGTTGTAAATCTGTAGGCTTACTGCTGTACTAGCGGAAAGCATTTACAATGCTAAAATAAGGCTTTCGATATCCCTCAGTAGATGGCTAGATGTGGCTTTTCTGTGAGAAATCACACACACCAGTTGTTTGAGGTGAAGGACAGATTTTCGCAAAAAACATCAAACATTTTAAAAACATATTACAATTAATAAAAACATGTATAATATAGGTTTTCGGTAAAAAATAATCGCTTCTTAATATTTGTAGTAAGTTATCAAGAAACGGCAAGATAAACTTTACTACAGATTTGGAGACTTAAAATGAGATATAATGCGACAGAAATATTTTCTTTTCAAATTATAAACAGTTTGAAAACACACAAATACCGTGAACAGCACACTTATAATTGTTTTATTTTATTCGTAACGTTTGTATTACGGGTTGAAAGTGCTCTAAAGTGTTCGTTTCCCTCTTTATAAATTTTACACAAAACTGCTAGGCCTCGGCATGGCCAAGTGTGTTAAGGCGTTCGACTCGTAATCCGAGGATAGCACAAAGCTAGTCGAGGGCTATCTGTGCTAGCCGTCCCTAATTTAGCAGTGTAAGACTAGAGGGAAGGCAGTTAGTCCTCACCACTCACCGCCAACTCTTAGTCTACTCTTTTACCAACGAATAGTGGGATTGACCGTCACATTATAACGCCCCCACGGCTGAAAGGGCGAGCATGTTTGGCGCGACCGGGATACGAACTCGCGACCCTCAGATTACGAGTCGCACGCCTTAACACGCTTGGCCCAATTGAAACTAACTAAAACATTGAAATAATTTCAATTCTAGGTTTTATAAGTTAAAAGCTTAAGTGATAACTACAGCGTTGTTTACGAATAATCAGAACTTTTTGTTTTAGGATCACATTTATTTTAACAAGTATATTTCAGTCTAAAAACTCATTAAACTACTTTTTGTTTTAGGATCACATTTATTTTAACAAGTATATTTCAGTCTAAAACTCATTAAACTACTTTTTTGTTTTAGGATCACATTTATTTTAACAAGTATATTTCAGTCTAAAAACTCATTAAACTACTTTTTGTTTTAGGATCACATTTATTTTAACAAGTATATTTCAGTCTAAAAACTCATTAAACTACTTTTTGTTTTAGGATCACATTTATTTTAACAAGTATATTTCAGTCTAAAAACTCATTAAACTACTTTTTGTTTTAGGATCACATTTATTTTAACAAGTATATTTCAGTCTAAAAACTCATTAAACTACTTTTTGTTTCACATGGTAATTTTGTTTCAATTTTATGTTGCATTTATATTTGATAGAAAACACATTATTACAGGCAAAAACATGTTTTCTTGGCACGTATCATTATTAAACAAAGAAATGACTACGTTTGAGGAAAATAAAGGATATCCTATTTTATTCATATCTCTGTAAATGGTTTGGAAAAAAATGTATATTTTACCACAGGTTTACCACATATTTGTAATACTGGCTTTAGTGCATATCTAACATGTGATTTATTACTAGCGATGTTACGAGCAGAACGAATATATACAACTTTTCTTTACTGTTTGTTTTTGAATTTCGCGCAAAGCTACTCGAAAGCTATCTGCGCCAGCCGTCTCAAATTTAGCAGTGTAAGACTAGAGGGAAGGCAGCTATTCCTCACCACTCACCGCCAACTCTTGGTCTACACTTTTACCAAAGAATAGTGGGATTGACCTTAACATTATAACGTCCCCACGGCTGAAAGGGCGAACATGTTTGGTGCGAACGGAATTCGAACCCGCGACCTTCAGATTACGAGTCGAACGCCTTAACACGCTTGGCCATGCTTTGTTTACTGTATTTTGGCTAAAAACAAAACAAATTCATTCAGTCGTTAACATGGACGTTAATGTAATGATATAGAACATAAAATTCTGGTACACTACAGCAATTTGCACATACATGTATGTAGTAAATTTTTTAATAGAAGAAACCCGTGGTCAGTCAGAGAACTGATCAATTATCTTGGGAACTGTTGATAAACATGTTGACCCTGCAAAAGTTTCTGGTTTTTCTGTAAATAATTTTTATCCTTGGTAATTATCATTAGACATGGGTGATATGAAGAAATAATATTAAGCGCCATCTATTTTATTTTCATAAACCAAAGGCACAGCGATAAGCTCGTGAACTTATAACGCTAGAAACCGGCTTTCGATACCCGTGATGGGCACAGCACTGATATCTCATTGTGTAGCTCTGTGCCTAATTGCAAAGTAACCAAATAAAGTAAACGGATTTTTGAATGTTTTAATAAGATGACCTTCAAAAGTAAGAAATATAAAGTCACTAGCCATGTTAGGTGATATACCAATAATTTATTACATAATTAAAACTTGGAAGGTATTTCATCAAGCTAGTAAGTCAACATTTATTTTGTCACTACTACTGTGTCAAATGAATCGATTAATTGAACAACGCTTTAAATTCAATAAATTATTAACATATTTGAAGGGTTAAGAATATTATGTTTATATAAATATAATAGCATTGTCTGTTTTATGTTAATAACTACTTCGCAGGGTATGAATGGATTTTCACCAAATTTGGTATGGAGACTTTTTTGATCTATGTGGAAATACATAGAAATTTTCAGTTTTGATTTTTTAAAATATTTACGAGTTATATGGATTATTTTTACAAGTGTATCTAAAGAAAGGAATTTTTTATTTCTGAAGATAACCTTTCATTGGTCATGAATTTATATAACTTCCGTACTCATTTTTTATTTTCATTTTATTTATTTTATTCTATATTTATTTATTTTTATAACATTTTTATGTTTATCTTTTTTTTATATTCTAATTTTAGCTTGGGAGAGCAGTCACCTTCCCACATCTGTCTGCAAGCAGTGAAGGGTGATATAGATGAGAGACGTTATGGGCTTGAGCACCCACATCTCGCTCTCCTAGTTTCTTTTTTTGCTTTACGTGAGACTAGCGAATTAATTGGAGGTTAAGACGATAAACGATTTATCCCCATCATAATGTGGGTCCTACATTCTCTGTCACCTCCAAAACCTAGGATGCATTTTATAATATCACGATGTAACTTGTACCCTAGGATCCTTTTTTTAAAATATGCAGCGTATTTTGTTTCTTGTTAATATGTTTTGTTTATGGTTTAAAGATTTTTGGTTGCAATATACATATATGTATCTGTATATGTATGTCAGAAAACTCGAGTCTTTCCACCCCTTTTGTTTTTATGAAACTGTTTTTGGCACTACAGGCTACTCTTCAGTTTAAACATTATAAAACCAGAAACAAATAAACAATTTTTCAAAAGTAATAAAAGCTAAGTTTAAAATCTCCCCGCCATTGACTCAAGTATAAGTTTCTGAGCTTATGATGTTACTCACTCAGTAGACTTACAAGGTTAAAACGCGGATTCGATAGTCGTGGTTGGTAGGTGCACAGAGAGCTTATTGTATAACTTTGTGCTTAATAGCAAACAAACAAACCAACTTACGGTGCTATGAAATCGGGTTTCGATACAGGTGGTGGACACAGAACGCATAGCCTGTTGTGTAACTTCGCGCTTAACAACTAACTATTTGAATGTGAAAATTCCTTATATAAAATATATGTTTTGTTTTTAAAATTAATTTGTCTTCGTTTTTAATTTTTCAAAATTAATATTTTAATTTAAAAGAAACTCAAGTTAAAAAATATCTTACTGATAACAATTTAAAACCCAAACCAAGTTAAAAACGAGCCTTCAGTTTAACATCAAACTTAAAATGTTTTTAACTTTGACGACTGAATTAGGACGCGCAAATTATCCAAGAAGATTTTACTTCGTTTGCCCCAAATAACCCTAATATTTCTATAAAGCGATTCACTAATATGCTATTAAAACATCTCAAACGCGCCAGAACCTCTCGCATCCTAACGTTTTTATCAATCAAAGTTTAAAGAAGCATTATAGTTTAGCACTGTAAAATCGCCATGTTTTGAAAAAAAGAACAACTGACCAATTCTTTAATTATGGTCAACTTATTTTATTGTACTGCAGATTTACGCAGTATAATAAGTTGACCGTGATTAAATAATTGGTCATTTATTGTAGTTGGTCCACGATAACCTTGACGGTCAATCTTGATGATGTTATTGTGTGCATATCTTTTGGAATATTTTCTGTAAACCATAACGTATATTAAACATCTGATGTTTCCTCACAGCCACAAATATTATTAAGGCTCAAACTGGATCATAATATTGGGAGAGTAAAATTAAGTAAATGCAATCTTTAGAAACACATTTAATGTTAAAAATAAAGTTTTGAAATTAACTTTTTATATTGTAGTTGGGTTGTTTGTTTGTTTTCAAGTTCGCGCAAAGCTACTCGAGGGCTATCTGCGCTAGCCGTCCCTAATTTAGCAGTGTAAGACTACAGGAAAGGCAGCTAATCATCACCACCCATCGCTAACTCTTGGGCTGCTCTTTTACGAACGAAGAGTGATATTGACCGTCACATTATAACGGCCCCACTGCTGAAATGGCGAGCATGATTGGCGCGACCGAGATTCGAACCCGCGACCCTCGGATTACTAGTCGAACGCCTTAACACGCTTGGCCATGCCGGGCCTTTTAGTTGGAACTGCCACGAAGTAGACTCCTCGTGTTTCGTTTATTTCAGTGAAATCACCTAACAAATAGAGTTTTTTTTCCTATACCAAAGCCACATCGGGCTATCTGCTGAGTCTTGAGAGGGAATCTAACCCCTGAATTTAACGTTGTAAGTACGTAGACTTACTGCTGTAACAGCGTGGGACTAACAAGAGCTTCCTAACGTTTCGTTTTTTGTTTTATTTTTTGATCTTTGAAAATGTTTAACAAATCTACGTATGTGCTACTTCCACCTAACCGTTCCCTACGTATGTGCTACTTCCACCTAACCGTTCCCAATTTTGACCTGATAACAGGTAGTTTTACTATCTGCTACCAACTCTTGAGCTATTCTGGTGTGATTAAATAGTGTAATACGACCGTTACCTACGGCCCCAAAGTCCGGAGCATGTTCTCACAGCAACAAACCGAGAATGAAAAAAATATTCTTCGAATTCACAGTCCTGGTATACTAATCATCGGCTCGGTCCAACCCACCTACTTTATCTTCTAATTTGTTTGGTG
This sequence comes from Tachypleus tridentatus, assembly GCF_004210375.1. Classification (NCBI taxonomy): domain Eukaryota; kingdom Metazoa; phylum Arthropoda; class Merostomata; order Xiphosura; family Limulidae; genus Tachypleus; species Tachypleus tridentatus. The sequence goes on from NC_134831.1 coordinate 104,266,289, forward strand.
TAAATAGTAGGCTTAACAAACATACAACAATCCTTTGTTATCTAATGCTTCAGGACTGTTTAGAAACCACTTATATTATTTAATTAAACAGGTGGCCAGCCATAAGCAGTGATGACAATAGGTTATGTTCATTAGTAAACCGTGACTGGGTTTATTCTTTTCCACGTTTGTGGAGCCACATCTCGTACATACAGAGCCTGATGATTAGAGCGCTATGTTCGAAGACTGTTCTTGCTAGTCACGTCTAATTTTTGTAGTGATAGATAGACTACAGGCAAGGCAGATATTTAAATCCAACCCCACTAACACTTAGGCTACTCTTGTTATACCAAATATTGGGATTTTACCGTCACTCTTATAACGCATTCACGACCTAAAAGTGCAAAACGCAATTTATTTTCCTTTTTTTTAACAGCTTAGGAACGCGAACCAAGGGTCTTTAAATATATAGTTCGACAGATACTAATATACTAGTCTAAAAAAGTACATGATGAATAAAATATGTTTCATTAAAGCAAGGAATGTTTTAACCATTAACTTGTTGATAAGGTGTCTGCCATATTTTATAAAGATAATATATAGAAAATAGGAGAGCTCAAGAGAAGGGAATTGGTCGGAAGGCCTTTTTCTAACTACTTCAACTTGATCAAAGCTTGCTGAATTTTTAGCAGATGAATGAAAGAAAAAAAACATATTTTAAATTATATTCTTTTTTTACACATCTTAGTTTGTATTCAGCGAAAGTATAATATATGCAACTTCTGTGAAGTTTGAATTTTTCAGTATAGGTTTTAGAGCTGTACTTGAAATCTCTACATGTAGATATACTCCAATACCTGGCTCACCTTGAAGCTGAAGGTAAGGAGTCTTGAGAAATAGCATTATGTGACACCATGAATATTTTGATATCTGTAAATAGTGTCCCGTTACGTAATTCGTTGGTATTTCAACAGCTTTACTTATTTTACTCTTAGTAATTTTCAGTAATAAACATACCTTGTCCTCTTTCATTTTTGTAATTTTTTGTGACAACAGTGCACTGTTCTCTTTTATAGCAATAATTTTCTGTAATACCCATACACTGTCCTCTTTTATTGTAGTGATTTTCTGTAATACCCATACACTGTTATCTTTTATTGTAGTGATTTTCTGTAATACCCATACACTGTTATCTTTTGGAGTAGTGATTTTCTGTAATAACAATGCTCTGTTCATTTTATTGTAGTGATTTTCTGTAATAACCATACACTGTCTTCGTTTATTGTAGTGATTTTCTGTAATAACAATGCACTATCTTCGTTTATTGTAGTGATTTTCTGTAATAACCATACACTGTTCTCTTTAATTGTTAATGAAAGAGGCATCAGGCATAAATATGCCGGTTTTGTTAAAAGGTGCTATTACAGCACTCTCGGCACAATAAGCCATCTTAAAGCTCGAAGGTGTTTCTTACGACGTTCTCTAAAGTATCTTTATTTTTCTAGTACGTTCTTCGTCGTAAATGCTGCAAACAACGTTTCAACTTGTATTGGTGTTTGTGAAATAATTTTGTTTTGAAGACATGGTTTACATGAGATATAATTAACTGTTTGGTAATCAAAGTGAAAGGTTTGTTTGTTTATTTTCGAATTTCGCGCAAAGCTACTCAAGGCTTATCTGAGTTAACCGTCCCTACTTTAGCAGTGTAAGACTAGAAGAAAAGCTGCGAGTCATCACTACCTACCGCCAACTCTTGGGCTACTCTTTTACCAACGAATAGTAGGATTGACCGTCATATTATAACACTCCCACAGATAAAGGGTAAACATGTTTGGTGTGGCGGGGATTCGAAACCGCAACCCTCATATTACGAGTCGAGTGCCTTAACCACCTGGCCACGCCAGGCCCAAAGTAAATACGAAACTTAAGACCCTTCCAGTTGCTTTTATCACCTGTATAGAAAAACTGGATTTTTTAAAGTATTCAAATGTTAATAATTTAATGGCTGATAAAGGGTATTTGAAAACATTACGTTTTGTTGTCGAATTCCGTTTATTTTATTCTCTGGATTTATCACATTAAACAATAAGTAACTTTAGGAATCGTTTAGGTTAACCATTCTAGTTCTCACTCTTGAGAAGATGTTCTTCTTACGATAACCACGTTGTTATACAGGATGTTTAAGAAAAAAGGCGGGAACGTTTTGTTAACTGAGTGATAACAATATCTCGCTTCATGATCCAAAGGATGAGTGGAGATATATTGTAGAAGAAATAGCATTTTATATTTTCTGGTAAAGTGTTCTTACTACCTTAATCATTACATGTTATTTAAAGGATGTAAGGAGTCTCCAGATAAAGCATACTTAAATAAAAAATTTTATGTTCTTTTGGACCTAATTCTCCAAATGATCTAAAAGAACAAGGTTGGACTGCTTAAACCATCCTCCCAGACACCATGGAAAACGTCTGTATAACTTAATTGAGGATAAAATACTATTCGCCACAACGTATCCAATCATTAGTAAACTTAGTTTCTAATCTAATAACCTTGTCTCCGCTAGCCATTCATAACTTACCAATGATAGATTAGAGGAAAGACAGCTGGTCAATATATCCGTTAGATAATCTTTTACTAAAGGAAGGGAGATTGGTCGTCACGTTATATCGGCAGGTTCAGTAATGGTGATTCGAACACGCGACCAGCAAATTACGAATCGAGTGCCTTACCTTAATACATTTCATCCAAGAAAGTTTGAACTTACATATAATGTTAGTTTCAAAGTATTCGATCAACACATATTCTGTTAAAGAGTATGTAAAACAAAGACATCTCCTGAAATATCTCGGTGAATAAACATCAGTCGATTATTGTATTTAGATTAATTACTGGTGCATAACATTAGATTAATATCAAAATGTTTAAACATATTTAAGACTAATGAATATGTTATGTAGTATTGATCAAACTGTGTGTAATGAAATAGTAACACTGAATGTGACGAATTTATCGGGAGTTTATGAGTTTTTTTTGTATACAAGTCAATTAGAACTTTCTGTATCAATGTATAATTTGTGATACTTAAACATATATTAAAATAATTCGAATAAACTTTCTTTATCTGATCCAAAACAAATGTTTTTGGTAGCTGAATGATAAGTTGATGGACTTCTAACGATAAGAATCCGATTTCGAAACTCGCGATGTGTCAAGAACAACAGACGGTTGGCTACAACCAAGTAAATCAAGACACTTACCAATCAATCTAGAAGATATATAAATTTACTATGAGAACTTATTACTTTACATATATATACTGCATAACAAAGTTTTGCTTCTTGAACACTGTTGGGTGTTCCTTATAGATTTTGGTTGCTGATCACGAAAATCACATCCAGATTTACCCATCACGTACCGTTTCATTGAAATCTTCAGTTTCACCAGGACATTGCTACAATGGAAAAACGATATCAGGGCAACTGGAATCCGTCAATGCTTGCTGACTATTGTTGGACATTGCAACGTGATGCACCGGACATTGAATACAAACGAAAATCAGGAGCAAAACACTTTTAATTATGGTGAACTTAATAGGGTATTAGAAACATAAACGCATTTAAATACGTTATTGCCGGTAAACAGTTAACTGTCTATTTCTCAGAGTTCCTAAGTGATGAAGCAAAACCAAAACTATATTTGTGATTACCAACCAGACACCTGTAACAATCAGCAAAAACTTTTCAGGAAGCACAACTTTTTAAAACTATACGTATATATATATATATATACAGTTCTATTCATACTCGTTAGGACCTGCCATGGCCAAGCGTGTTAAGGCGTGCGACTCGTAATCTGAGGTCGCGGGTTCGCATCCCCATCGCGCCGAACATGCTCGCCCTCCCAGCCGTGGGGGCATTATAATGTAACGGTCAATCCCACTATTCGTTGGTAAAAAAGTAGCCCAAGAGTTGGCGGTGGGTGGTGATGACTAGCTGCCTTCCCTCTAGTCTTACACTGCTAAATTAGGGACGGCTAGCACAGATAGCCCTCGAATAGCTTTGAGCGAAATTCAAAACAATCATACCCGTTAGTACTATATTTTTCTTGGAGTCTGTTGTTAAGTCCGTCATATCTCAAAAACGGTAGGATACAGAAATGTGGAAATTATCTGGGGAATTAAGGTTATTATACGAATGTTAATGTTACATTAGTCGCACGTTGGCACCAAGGAAACCAATGTCATTTTTCACATATTTCCCAGGAGTAAATAAATAGGCCTGTCGAACGCAATGCAAGTCATTCAACCAAAATGAAATTTACAAGTCTGCAAAGAGGGGAATTAGTGAAAGGTTACTGCATCATAGGATGCGATGTCGATGCACCTCTCAGGGAATACCGTCCAGATCGTAACATTCACAGAGGGCGTTGTTTTAGTGTTTCTGTGAACGAGAATAAAATTTGCAGTTGTTATAGGGTCAGAAATTTCGTGCAGAGTTGCACGAGAGCTATCTGCGCTAGCCGTCCCTACTTCAGCAGTGAAGACTAGAGGAAAGGCAGCTAGTCATCACCACCCACCGCCAACTCTTGGGCTACTCTTTTACCAACGAATAGTGGGATTAACCGAACCATTATAAAGCCCCCACGGCTGAAAGGGCGAGCATGTTTGGTGTGATGGGGATTCGAACCCGCGACTCTCAGATTACGAGTTGAGTGCCTTAACCAACTGGCCATGCCGGGTTAAACGGTCAGTATTTAGAGAAATCGTGAGATAGAATAAGGTCAAATTAAGAAGAAACAGGTTTTTAAATGGTCGTTCGTTGCTGATCGGGTGGGTTTTTAATTTACTTATATTGGAATCAGTACTAAAACATCGATTTAGTTCTCAGAATTAGCGGCCATGTTCTTTTGTTCACGACGTTTCACACTCTTTGTTGTTATAACTTTCTTCAGTCTTTGTTGTTGGATATGTACCTCAGTAAATACGTAACCTTTGTCATTCTTCGAAACAGAAGTCTGGTGTTTGTATATGTTTGTAAGCATGATGTTTGTATATGTTTGTAAGCAAAGCCATGATCCATCTGTGTTTATAGGTAGTTTAATGAATTCTTGTTAGTTATAGTATTGATAACAATTTATAACAGTTTGTAGATTAGTTTTTAAAATTAGATGAATGTTTTCTGTTTAAGCCCAATAAATGAAATTAGGACTAACCTGTGTTTGCATTTATGTATTTTTATTTATATTAAAGCTACTGTGGATTTAATATAAATAAAAATGCAAATACAATGTGCTGCTGTTTCTGAAATTAGACGACAGACCAGAGAAAAATATAGCAACTTAGCACCACCACACCACCCACCATTAGCGCATAACTCGTATACATTCCAAGGTGTAAGAAATATTTTGTTGTTTGAACTTATAATTTAGAACTCTAGGACAGGATCAGCTAACATCCTAGGACTAGCATATAAATCCCATAAACTAGCTAAACTTTATTAGGTACTATCGGGTTTACGACCGAAAATATACCCAACAAGGACGATGTCTTATTAATGAATCAATACATATTAATAGTAGAGAGCTCGGTTTAATTTTTGAAATTATATACCATTAATCAGTCTGCTTTAAAGCCTTAATTTTATCAACTTATAAGTCTTTCGGTTCTCATCAGTAGGGTTAGCTTATCTTTGATCGGTAGTTCTAATTAATTGATAATTACAATCTTCTCATCAGTAGGGTTAGTTTATCTTTGATCGGTAGTTCTAATTAATTGATAATTATAATCTTCTCATCAGTAGGGTTAGCTTATCTTTGATTGGTAGTTCTAATTAGTTGATAATCATAATCCCTAATAAAATGTTAATCTGTTGCAAAATATTTTCAACTTTTGTCTCCACATCCGCCAGAGTTTCAAAGTTGTCGACCACGACGATTAGTTTGGATATTCTTTTGTAATTTCACTGACTCCAGTCAACCCTTCTCAACGATGGTGGCTCATCTGTATCTTCACCAATAACATGAGGCTGAGGCTTTCAATATGGTAAGAATTCATCACTGGAAACAGCACTAGCTTCAGACTCTTTGTCCCTCCCAGGCAGAAATAAGCATGGATTTACAACACTAAAATTCGTGATTCAGTTCTTCGCGGTTGACACAGTAGATATCCCAATATGGCCTTTATCTAAAATAAACAAACAGCTACATCTTCGTCTTTACTCTCTAGGTATATTTATTGGGACCATCGTCAACCGTCCCAGACACGGGTTTTAAAATCTTGTTGATTGTTACGAAAAAATCACAGGACCTCCAGGACCTTAGATCTCAATATAATTTTCACCAACTCCATGCACGCTATCTTAAATCATTGTTAAGACCTTTTTAAACTCCGAATGCTTCATTCGTATGACCTTGATTCATCATTATGACCTTCACAAACTCTGGACACTTAGTCTTTGTGGTTCATGGAGTCTTAAATATTTTAAATGGTGGATAGTGATTTTGTTTTTTGGATAATGTAGTGAGGTTCATTTATCTGTGATGCCCTCCGCTAGTACAGCGGCATGTCTCCGGATTTACAACGCTAAAATCAGGGGTTCGATTCCCTTCGGTGGGCTGAGCAGATAGCCCTTTGTGGCTTTGCTGTAAGAAAAACACACACATTTATCTGTGATGGTTTAATATGTTGACTCAAATTACCACTTATTTCATTAACTTAATGGTTAAAGTATTTGTCTGGGAATCCGAAAACAAGAGAATCAAATGTGATTTCCTTATGGTGCCTTTATCCGCGGAACAACATATACCACTTCAAAAACTATATTATTATGAAGAAAGGAAAGCCTAGACTATTCAATCTTTTGATGTACATTTTAATCTCAAAGTGCTGGAACAGGTCCTCGCCGTTGTGAATAGTTTGCGCTATAAACGTTATCTCTAAGCTTCCACCGGTAACAGAAGCTTGACGCATTGTACTTAAACAGCTTTAGTTCACGTCAGATAAAATTAAGGTGAAGCCACCTAGTGGTTGAAATTAATAATTTTACTTCATTCTTTGCATTTTCAAAAAATCAGACGATCTTTTCCCTTTTTTGCACTTGTAGTAGTGTTTGAGACTGTTTGATCAATATATTCTTACCGTTATGATATTGTTTGGTTTATTGAGGAGCTGCATCATGTTTGTGACATGCACTTTAATAACTTTACATCTATTGTAATTCAAATAAGACAATTAATAAGTTTTAGTTTTAGTATCACATTGTGGGTCACATAACGAGGCCTTTTATTGCTTTTCTTTTTTGGGTTCTGAGCTTCTGCAGAAAACACTTCATATTCTAAAAGAAGACGAATGTCAAAAACAATGACTTCTGGAGCTTCTGCAGCAGAGGAGAATATGAGTATTTAAGTGTTAAATAATAATTCATGACGTATTTTGCTTTTGTACAGAAGTTACTGTTGTTAGATTTCTAATACAAAATCATTCGAAGAACAAAATTTATGAGACAATATGGATCTAAAACTCTGATCTACTATTGCACCATTCTAAGTTT
>NC_134831.1:104274314-104320771 GCF_004210375.1 Tachypleus tridentatus
TGTTGTAACAAAAGTTATTACCTGCATTCCAGTAACAAAACAACAATTCCTGGAAGGGAGGAAGAGGTCAACATTGAACCTGGCCCTTCCTGGTCCAAAACCTGGACCGAATCCCGATGAAGAAGAAAGAAACTTCTTGCTACATTTGAAGATTCGTTTAAAAGACTGTTCTATTGGCTGTATGTTTCGAAACGGCATCGTTAGAATTGTCAGTTATAGAAGTACTCTTATTTTATTGGGGGAAGGGAAACTGAAAATCTTAAGCAATGAGAAGATACGGTAATTTTTTCTCTTCTAGAGGTTGAAAGGCTACCACTGTCAATATGATACAGTTAAGGTTTTCAAATTAATCTGGAACTGACGTAGAAATTGATGTTATTTTTATCTCTGGTCCTTTTACACGTCTTTACTTATCCAACTATAAAAGCTAATGGAAAGAGAACGTGCTTACTGGTTGTTGTTTTTTCCTTTCTAAATGCGTCGATATATCTGGATATATATGTACACTGCTTAAAAATGTGTCTCAACACTTAGACGTTATGATAAATGATTGTAACACGTTTAAGAAACAGGTAAAAACAAACAGAAAATACTCAGAAAGAGAATAGACATTCCATGATTTTAATTTCATATTTCATTGAAAATCTAAAAAAACCTAAAATAGTTCCTATTCTTTTCCATGATCGACGTCTAATTTTATGATTCAGTTCGAAAACAAATGACAAAACACTTACTTCAAAAACCGAATTTTCCCTTCATTTAAAATAAAAAGAAAACACTATTCCAATCTTCGTGCTTCGTCTCTTGAGTTTGTAATATAAGAGAGAAACTCAGACGAATAAATACCCTTTTTACATTTCTTGACGGAGTCTAATCTTTGTATTCAGTGTTTGGGTAAGCCTCTCATCATCGTGGGTTGGGTGTGGACCAAGAAGTTGTTGTGGCGGAACTTGGATTCGAAAGTCCGTGGTTCGTTTCTCGTTGGCATAAACGTTTGTGCTCCACACTTTGGGACCATAGATAGCTTTTTTAAAATTGTCTGTGGAATCACTCTTAAATGAGAATAGTTCAAAAGCTGACGGCTGGAATTGTTGACTTCATGACTTTTCTCCAGTCTATTGTCTGAGACAGTGGTAACTTTACAAACTTATAGCACTCAAATCCTAGGTTCGATACCCTTAGATGACAACAACGTAGATCCTAGTGTGGTTATGTTCTAAAAGTTCTAAAAGAAACAAACAGTTCAAAATTAGGGATGGCTAGCACAGACAATTTTTTTTTTTTTTATCAGCTAATAATTTGCCCTAAATGAAACCCTTATATAGAAGTAATTGAACTACATTGTCTTAAAACTGATTCCAATGACAGGCGTAGTCTTTCACAGATATTCTTAAACGTAACACGAGTACTTTAATGATAATGTCAGAAAACAACGCAAACTATGTTTCCCTACCAGTTAAAAAAAATGTTATGTTGCTTTGAAGATCAATAACAATAAATATTCGGGGGTCGATCTTTTAAGAATGTACTGTGCAAACAGCTAGTTGTGCAACCAAACAAATAATGATTATCAACCAAAGAAAGTTTACAAGTGTGTGTGTTTTTCTTATAGCAAAGCCACATCGGGCTATCTACTCAGCCCACCAAGAGGAATCAAACCCTTGATTTTAGCGTTGTAAATCCGGAGACATACCGCTGTACTAGCGGAGGGCGAAAGTTTACAACAGTGATAATGTAATAAGATTGAATATGATATGAAAATTTATCATTCAAGACAATATAAACATACGAATTCACGATTTTTAATATTTTCAATCAATGTAAAAAGCACTTTACAGAGAAGACGAATTATTATATCACAATACACACAGAAAAGAAATCCAAGAGAATATACACTGCTATCAGTTAAATTACAAGCTTTGGATATGTTTGGTGACTTACTTTTTTAAGATTATTTGTACACCAAGGCTGTCTACTCATAACTGTTTCTAATTTGAAACTGACACATTAAGGTAAACGCATCTCGTCAACACCACCAATCAGCAGCTTTTGGGCTACTCTTTGACCTTCATTCCTAAAATGCACTGGCCCTGAATGGCCACTTGGATAGGGTGCTCGAATCGTAATCTGAGGGTCATGGGCTCGAATCCCCGTCATACCAAACATGCTCGCCCCTTTTAGTTGTGGGGGCGTTATAATGTTACGGTCAATCCTATTATTCGTTGGTAAAAGAGTAGCCCAAGTGGTGATGACTAGTTCTCTTCCCTCTAGTTTTATACTACTAAACTAGGGATGGCTATGGCAGATAGCTCTCGTGTAGCTTTGCACGAAATTCAAAGAAACAAACCAAATAAAATAAAGTGCACAAACGTACGTGCTGCGAACCTTGAACTATAGAAACAGCCCACTGTTAATTCGGTTTATTGGAATAAATTTACTTCTAAACCCGTTAATACTTTTCTCTTCTTATCGGAAATTCTTTAAACAATTAAAAACGTTGAAATATCACCAGATTTCAAACTTTAGATTGTTAACAAACTGTAACATCCTTTCTACAACCAAAAAAAAAGGTACCCTGCTGGGAAAGTAGTAATTTTACGGGTTAACAACGCTAAAACCAGTGGTTCGATTTCCCTTGGTGGACACAACAGATAGCTCGATGTGGCTTTGCTATAAGAAAAAAGACACACAAACACTCCTCCTCACAAAAAAATTATCTAATAATAAGATTTTTTTTTTCAGAAACGCACTAAACAAAATAAAACTACATATTTAATCAATTCGACTACAGAAACATTTACAAAAAACTTATTGCTCTTTTCAATTGATGCAATCATTGAGCTTGAGAATAATTTATCTCTATTTATCAATACATTCATTTTACAATTTATATTCCCATTTATAAAACTTTAAACTGCACTCTAATACTATTAATGTCCATGTTCAAACTAGATCACTTTATAATATATTAGAATTATTAATTTTACTATTTACATTTAACACATCAGTTATACTACAATCAATTTAGTAACAGTGCAAGTCTATTTTTTAGCTATATCAGTAAGGGTTCGTTACTCATTCAAATTTGTTAGAATAATTAAGTAATTATTTACAGATAAACGCAAACTTATTTGTTTGTTTTGAAAGCACAAAGCTACATAATTAGCAATCTGTGCTCTGTCTACCACAAGTGTTTAAAATTATTTTTCTAACGTTGTATGTCCGCAGAAACATCGCTGTCCCACTGAGGAACAAATCGCAAGCAGAACTGAATAACAAAAAAAAGAAACTTCAATTTTTGTTTTATAGATTAAAATATAGTAACGTATAATCTAATGAAGTTTTCATTCCCAAACTAAGACCCAGTATGGCCAGGTGGTTTGAGCGCTGGACTCGCAATCTGAGGGTCGCGGTCACATCAAACATACTCACCCTTTCAGCCGTGGGGACAGTATAAAATTCTGGTCAATCTCACTATTCGTTGTTAAAAGAGTAACCCAAGAGTTGGCGGTGGGTGGTGATGACTAGCTGCCTTTCCTCTAGTCTTACACTACTAAATTAGGAACGACTAGCGCAGATAGCCCTCGTGTAGCTTTGCACGAACTTCAAAACAAACAAAAATCAAAAACTGTACTTCAAAATAAACAAGTTGTGAACTTTTTGAAGTCCAGAAGAAAACATTGAATAGTTGCTTCTTGCTTTCTTTCCCTCTAGTCCTATGCTCTTATAAACATGATTGCACATGATTTACGCAGACTTCTCTAGTGATTAGAGCAATAAACAGACTCGTTTCTTCACTTGACTAAGCCGGAACTTTCCATGTACCACTACGTAAAATACTAACACAATTAAATTGTTCAGATAGAGTTCTGGCGGTTTAAAACAACATTAGTCCACATTTTAAAAAATTCATACTTTGTCTTTTGTGTGCTTTTAAATTCCACTGCTATAATACATTGTTATACTACTTTTTATATGACTATAAATAATTTATAACACACGTGCATGTGTAATGAGTTTTGTTTCCGGTGTTTACCTAATAGAACGATGCCGTAAAGAACACACTTCACTAAGAGTGAACGTAGAGGATTATTCACATGAAATATCCGAGCACAGCAATAATATTGCAAACGAATCTAATATAAATGCCAGCATGCCACGAGGTAATAAAAAACAAGTTCAACGTGAAAATACAGAATATAGTTCCGTGGAGAATTACTTTAATAAAACAGTAAACATTACTTTTCTTAACAATGTTGTTATCAGTAATCTTTCTTCCACATGTAAAGTAAACACCATCGTTTTCCATCAAAAATTTTGTTTGTCATCAAACAGACTATAGATTTCAAACGGAATATTTGACCATTCTTGATATTTTTTATTGAAGAACGTCATCGATGGAAGCTAGGAAGCTTTACAGGAGGACTTAGATACTGGCTGACTGCTTTAAAACATGCTTCAGTGGACCAAATATCTTTAAGATGCAACACTCTTTGCCACACTGACATTAAGTTCATGTCCACGTGAATGTTCGGCATCTGTTCACCGTTGGTTGAATAACTACTGAGGTGTACACAAACCGAAGAAAAACTGAGTGCTCTGACTTTAATACATTATCATTACATCAATGCTGTCAGTATTGAATCTTTAGGTAAGTTATTTACGGAAAAGTACACCAGATTAAAACATGCTTGCATTTTATTCCAGTAGTGAATATATGTACATATATAAGAGCCAATGATTGAAATAGCCAATACTTCATTGTTGTGCATAATTGTTTAAATTACTAAAATAATTTAACAATTAATAACTTACTCTATGTAGATAGTACAGTATTTTACTATAATAAAATATACATATTTAAGCTAGTTCAGTTTTAACTTTTCATGCAGTGTTACGACAGAATGATGATTTGTTGAGTTTTCAATGGATATGTGTGGGTTTTATGTGAACAACCAACCACGCTATTGTTTAAGGCATACTTTATGTAAAACTGCTTGCTTGTTTATTTGTTTTTGAATTTCGCGTAAAACTACACGTTCCGGCCTGTATAATAGCATTAACAAAGTGAAATTATGAGAATACATCAGTTATTCAGGTATGAATGGATTTGTTACAATAAATAATATTTATCATACCTAAACCTAGTGAAGAAATTCCTATTGTCGCTTAATCAAACTTAGCATAAAGGTAGTCTAAAATTTATAAATCAAAACATGTCAGATATTATATTATATTATATTTAACTAACCATACAATAGAAATTATCCAGAAAATTTCAATCCCTTATATATATATTGGTTATTTTTAATCTAAAGGGTATGTTTTCTTATAGCAAAGCCACATCAGGCTATCTGCTGAACCCACCGAGGGAATTGAATTCCTTATTTTAGCGTCGTAAATCCGCAGACATACCACTGTACTAGCGGGGTGCAAAAATGTCATCATCACCCGTAATCTAAAGGAAAATATCGTGTAGTTCCCATTTGTAAATGTTTTTCTTACTTTAAAAACAAAATGGGGACTGGCATGGACAGATGGTTAGAGCGCTCGACTTGTAATGTGAGGGTCGTGAGCTTGAATCCCCCTCACACCAAACATGCTCGTTCTGTTACCCATGGAAACGTTATAATGTCACGGTCAATCCCACTACTCGTTAGTAAAGTGTAATCCAAGAGTTGGCGGTTTGTGGTGATGACTAGCTGTCTTTCTTCTGGCCCGGCATGGCCAAGCGTGTTAAGGCGTTCGACTTGTAATCCGAGGGTCGCAGGTTCGAATCCCGGTCGTACCAAACGTGCTCGTCCTTTCAGCCGTGAAGACGTTATAGTGTGACGGTCAATCCAACTATTTGTTGGTAAAAGAGTAGCCTAAGAATTGGTGGTGGGTGGTGATGACTAGCAGCCTTCCCTCTAGTCTTACACTGCTAAATTAGGGACGAGTAGCGCAGATAGTTCTCGTGTAGTTTTTGGTGATGAGAAACCCATTTGAAATAAAAATGTATCTTAGAACATCTGGTACGGGTATTGACACTTTCATTAATAAGCAGAAAACAGATTACCCTTAAGATGACCTAGGAAGTTCGAGACGTTGTTCTCTGCTTATCAATAAAAGTGTTAATACCCATACCAGCCCTTCTGAGATACAGTTTACGTGTAGTTTTGCGCAAAATTCAAAACAAACAAATGAAAACAAACTTTTCATGTTTTATTTTCTCAATTTCTATAATACTTCATTCTGGTCTCTTTCCCCATTCTCCAACACTACACTGTGCTGCTTACGTTATCACAAGTATGCTGCTTTATGATGTATAGTTTGTTTATTTTTAATGCATAGTTCTGTACCTAACTGTACTGTTTTCGTTGCGTGGATCGATTCCCAATTCTAGCGTTATAAGCATTGAGCCTTAAAACCGAGCTATTAGGAGCATGACATACGGAAATAAATATTAGTAACGTTTTTGGAAGTTTAAAGACACTTGAATTTTTAATAGAGATAAATCAAATGTTATTAGGCAAATAACTGTAGTTAAAAACATTTCTTTTTGCGGATTTGTCTGTACATTTCTTTTTCGTCAGCTTTCTGTGGTTTGTATTGAAATTCGCGCAAAGCTACACGAGGGATATCTTCGCTAGTCGCCCTATTGGAGCAATGTGAAGCTAGAGGGAAGGAAGCTACTCATCACCACCCACCGCTAACTCTTTTACTACTCGTTTGTGAACGAATAATGGGATTAACAGTCATATTGTAATGCCATGTTTGGTGTAACGGGGATTCGAACCCAGACCCTGCAGATTATGAGTTGAGTGCCTTAACCACCTAGCCATGTCGGGTCGCCCATTTTGGCCTCAACAAAATAAACCTATTACAAAAAAAAAGCAGAAGAAAGTGGTTTTAATCACGTACGTACTTTCTCGATCACGAACATTTAATCAGCTTCAAAATATAGCGAAGCTTTTCCACCAAGTTCCAAATCTCAAATAAATAAAGACATAAGATCACAAAAATAAAAATAGCTGTTCGTGCAATAAAAACCCTTAGCAACGTTCCATTTTAAATCTTTAAATAAATTTACGTTATTTTTTTAGTCAGACCATTGTGGGTTTCAAGCCCTTGATTAGTTAATTAAAGATAATGTATTAAAAACGTGAGCAGCGTAAAGTTTCTAAACTCTGTGAACATTGAACATTCTTCTTACAGAACTTCGAGTGCATCGCAAATAACCAGCAGTAGAAGACGAGTGTTAACAAGCACCTACAAATACCTGACACCCTCTTTACTTGTCTAAAGTGTCTGTAACAGCTTCCCATTACAGCCAGGAATCCTCCAAAAATATAGGTATGGAAAGTCAGTTATACGCTGTTAAACGTTTTATTAAACCAACTGTGGAGCACACGTGACGCGAACTCTTTGTCTACGTTTTTTGGAAAATGAAAAGAAAGATCTCTAATTATTTTCCTACCAAACACAGAGCTAATCACTAATAATAATGTTATTACCCATCAAACGTTATTTAAGAGTATATAATTAAGGCCTGGTGAAAGAATAATAGGGTTACACCATTACATCCGGTACAGTTAAGAAGTGCCAACATTATGACAAGCAAAATAATTCTTACAACGAAGATTTTCTTTAAAAAACGTTACAAATTTCGTAGACATTTTCAAAACACAAGAACTGAGAAAAAAAAGTATTTCGTTTCCCATTATCCGGGCTTTGAAACTCTTTTCAAATTTACGAATGTAAACTTGGTTTCTCTACTGTACATTAAACGTATTAGTATGTTTTGTTGGCACATATTAATTTAGGATATTATCTATAATGCTCATATGATTGATTTAGACTATTTCAGTGCTTATTACCACATTTTATTATTCCTGCGTAAATTAAGTACAGAAGAACGTGTATCACGAGCTTTGCTTCTAACTATTTGAACATCGTTTGGGCGAGTTGTTTGATTTGTGAAAAATAAAAGAAATCTTCTAACTGTATTAGTTTAAAAACAAGTGTAAGAAATGGGTTAAATCCCGTTTTTCAATACGTTTTATAGATCCACCAGTTATGTAAAATATTCATCTCCTTTCAAGTATTCATGTTAAAGTATACTGATGACAGAATTATACATAATATAATTAACTGGAAAACTGGTTCACGTTTTGTTTATAAAAACACAGTAAGAGAGTGCCATATAATCACGTACACCACCATGTCTTGCAATTTGATGCACCATTTGATGCAATTCTGATTTAGTTTCAAATAAAGTGTAAATGTTGCCGTCAGTGCTTGAAACATGCCGGACACATGGAACAAGAAAATGTTACATAACTGACTTACCGTGAGTGTTTTTATTTGAGTTGTCGCTTGAAACATTGAGTCACAAAAATTATAATTATTCATTAACTAAATATATAGCCAGGACGCAATTAATTTCATACATTTTGAAGAGTGTAGAGATTAATTTATAATCAATGAATTGCTTTGTTGTTTTTTAGCGCAAAACTCCACAGTGGGCTGACTGTCTGTGCTCTATCCACTGAGAAAGAACGAACTTCGAATTTTAGAGTTGTAATTCCATACACTTGCCGCTAACATATCCAGGGGAGGGTTTTAAGAAGTGGAAAGGCTTGGCTGGTCTAATAATTATTGAAGCATGCAGCATAAGTAATAAGTTATTCGTGTTTAACACACACACGCATATGTGTAGGTGCATATTCATATAACATATATATACTGGTTAATACACCACATCACAGTAAAATTACAAATATTGCAAGCTATTATTTTTTAGGATTTCAGTTAATAATTTTTAAATAAGAATGCTGAATAAAATTAATTTTATAAATGATAGACTTAAATATTTCATACAAATATCAAAGTCACATTTCTGCAATATTACCAGCACGAGATATAACTAAATAAACCAGTGCACTAGTATCTTCCACGTGTCTTTTTAATGTCAATAACATAAACTTCCCGCGCTCCTCTGCAGAGTACAAAGATTGTTTCATGACTTACAGAAACCCTAATGTGCAGATCTAGGTCCTCCATTTTGACTACTTACTTCAAAAGCTAAGTTAGGGCACCAGTCCGTGGTACCTGAGTGCTTGTGCTATTTTTGGTCACGCTAGATCATGAGCGTGGAAACAAAACCCAGTTTCAAACATGGATCCCGGAAATGTAAAGGGTCCAGAAATCCTGAACCTTATCTGAACTACTGTGATGCTTGGGTGACCTTCCAGACGCTTTTGGTTCCTCTTGGTGGAAGTAGTTGAAAGGGTGGCTACCCTATTTTATATAGAACACATTCATACACACACAATCGAGGTATCCAGAGCACAACTAATTCCAAAGTAGTGGTAGGATTTCGCGGAAAATTAAAGACACAATATGAATTAATATAGGATGTGTGATATATACCATGTAAAGTTGATCTCTTAAACGCAAGTCACTGGAGGTTATGGCGATTGGTCTGGTTTCCCAACAATTTCGTTTTGTAAAATGGAGTTAAAGAGGAAAAAGTTAATTATAGTTCACCCGTATAATAACAGGGCTAAAGGGAAGATAATAGAAGTTCTGAATAATCATATCAAGTTATATAATTATTCTACTAGCACAAAATAATGTTGAATTTGGTAATACTTTTCCACATTCACTTAAGTTGATAAAGATATTTTCAAGTTAGAAAAACCCTGAATAAATATCCAAATGAAAGAGTACTTTATTGTTTTGAATGGAAATTCGTCTACAAATCGATAGAAAAATATGCATTCAGAAGAAATTTCAGGTTGACCATTGATGTTTCTGTAATTATTCACAAACCACCAGTGGCACAGCGGTACGTCTGCAGATTTTAACGCTAGAATCCCGGTTTCGATATCCGTGGTGAGTAAAGAACAGATAGCCCATTGTATAACTTTATGCTTGTCTTCAAACAACAACAAATTACTCACACATTTCGATGTTTTTTTTACTGTTTTTTTTGTTTTTTGAGACAGATTTTTTAGAAGTTAATCCGGCTCTTTATAGCCAGTTGGTTAAGGCACTCGACTTGTAATCCGAAGGTCGCGTGTTTGAATCCCCGTCACAATAAGCATGCTCGCCCTTACGACCCTGGGAGAGTTATAATCTTACGGTCAATCCCACTATTCGTTTGGAAAAGAGTAGCTCAAGAGCCGTCTCTAGTTTAGAAGTGTAAGACTAGCGGGAAGGCAGCTAGTCATTACCACTCACCGCCAGCTCTTAGGCTACTTTTTTTACCAAAGAATAGTGGGATTGACCGTCATATTATAACGCCCCCACAGCTGAAAGGGCGAGTATGTTTGGTGTGACGGGGATTCGAACCCTTGGATTGCTAGTCGAACATCTTGATCATCTGGTGATCCCGGGCCGTCAGAAAATGAATTGTACTAAATTTAATAGCTGAAGTCTTCTTCTAATGACTTCTTGTTAGTAGTTTCAAACCCCTTATTCTCGTGATTTTTATTTTATAACCAGTTAAAACTACGTTGTTCATGTACATATTCATGAACAATGTATTTTTAATAAAAATAAGCTGCTTTATACTCAACATACTTCTGCCAACTAGTTGAAAGTTAGTAAATGTCATCTTTAAAGAATTAATTGTCCTTTGATACAATGAAGTATACGAAGGTGCTTTCAATTAAATTTTGGTTTGCAATTTTTTTCTCTTTAAGAAATGTCCAAATGTTTAAAGAAGTGATAATCTGTAGGGAAAGATCTGGTGAATATGGTGAACGAGGTAAAGTTCATATTGAAGTTTTAGACCGTAACACGTGAGACATGAGGTCTAACATTGTTATGAAGCAGTGTGGGTCCACGATGATTGAATATTGTTGAATATTTTTGTGATAACTTTTAACGCATTATTTCATGTTCACAACAGTAATTCTCTGCTGTGGCTGTTTTTTCTTGGTGTGAGAATGAATAATGGATCTTACCTGCTAACGACAACCAAACACTGAACATAAGCTTCTCAGGGTGAAGAACTGGTTTTAGTGCTTTTTCAAAGTCAAACTGCTGTTCTGGTTGTTTTCATCACAGTTTTCATCACATATGACAATTCTATGGAGAAACGGGTCGTTTTTCTTGATGATGATTTTCATGACGGTTCGTTTTTGTTGCGAGTAAGGAGTAGGGAGCAGATTTAAACTCGTCTTGTTTGATGGTTTTTCAGTTGGTTCGTGAGGTACCCATTTATCGATTTTTTCACCTTACCAATTACTTCAAGATGTCGTGAAACTATTGAATAACGAACATTAAGTTTGTTGGCAAGTTCCCTCACGGCTTGGCGGGTAATTGATTCAACTAAGGTCTTCAGTTCTTCCTCATTAATGGCTGTCTGACAGCGACCCCACAGCTCATTTTCAAGGTTTGTGTTACCAGAGGAAAATATAGTAAATCAACGCTGTGCTGTGCGTTTATTAGCTGTGTCATCACCAAATGCATGATGGATATTACCAGCTGCTGTCGCCGCATTGTGACCAAACTTGAACTCGTACAATAAAATTACGAGAATATTAATTTTATGGTAACAAAAATCAATATAAATATAATTAAATTTCTGAAATAAAAAATAAAGTAAGCTGGAAATGAACTAGACAGCTATATTATTCTGACATGGCTATGCGATTAGGGCGCTCGACTCGAAATCCGAGGGTCGCAGCTTCGAGTCACCGTCACATCACACAGGCTCGTCCTTTCAGCAGTGAGGGCGTTATAAAGCGATGCTCAATCCCACTATTCGTTGGTAAAAGAGTAGCCCTAGAGTTGGCGGTGGGTTGTAATGACTAACTGCCTTCCCTCTAGTCTTACACTGCTAAATTAGGGATGGCTAGCGCAGATAGCCCTCATGTAGCTTTGCGCGAAATGCAAAACAAACGAAACCAATCCACCCAGTATAGTTCCGTAGATAGTTCTCGTGTTGTTTTGCGCAAAATAAAAAAATCAAACAAACTTAAATATTCAAACAGTCTTTTCATCATTCATTTTCACATTTCTTGTCGATCACAGTTTACAGTGGCCCGGCATGGCCAAGCGTGTTAAGGCGCGCGACTCGTAATCTGAGGGTCGCGAGTTCGCATCCCCTTCGCGCCAAACATGCTCGCCCTTTCAGCCGTGGGGGCGTTATAATGTGACGGTCAATCCCAATATTCGTTGGTAAAAGAGTAAACTAAGAGTTGGCGGTGGGTGGTGATGACTAGCTGCCTTCCCTCTGGTCTCACACTGCTAAATTAGGGACGGCTAGCACAGATAGCCCTCGAGTAGCTTTGTGCGATTTTACATGCAATTTTGTCACTAAGTGGAGGTGCCCGGGTTCATGTGGTGGCTGAAACAACTTTGTTGTGACTTCTTCTTGACCGTAAGTTCACATTAGTTCAACACATTAAGCAGTGTTGAATGAATTATACAAGAACAGTAAATATTTTCCGCCTCTTCTTTTCCGCACCCTGGAGAGCAGATTGTTTTTTATGCTGAAAGTTTAACATGCTCTCATTTCATCTAAGTTTGACTATGGATCTCTCGTCTATTGTTTAGTCATGAAATCTGCACTGGAGACGTTGAATCATATATTGAGGTTTCCCGCGAGTTTGTAAACTGAGAATCATGAACCTCCCTTCACTTCAGACCTTGCAACTTTCTTGGCAGTGCAAATGCGAAACTTTGATTCTTACAATAGTGTCCCACATATCTTATATCCTCTGTGAGATGATATCTTAGTTGCAAATAGACCGTCTGTTGTTTTTACCTTTGACCTTCATCTCTAGTCACCATTTACTGATAGAGGATAATATTGCAGAATCCATTTATCTGTTAGTATCGTCATAACTTGTTACCTTCACCACTTGTGATTCTTCTTTAAGACATCTGAAAAGTCAAATACTCTCGACTGGAAGTACCAACTTATATTTTATGAGCACCTATCAACACCATTCTTCTAATCCAGTTTTTACGGATGACTTGTGGGCTCCGCCATGGTTTACTGTGGCTGTATGGTTGTTCCCAGAATCCCTTCTATATGAATCTGTGTTCATTGCTAAGTCATATGCCATTTCATTTGCCTTGGATCACGTAACATTATACTCGCTGTACAGTCTCTACTTATTCGATCAGCTCTTTGAAAGCCCTAGACTCTATTAATGTCAGTTCCAATCCAGTTCTCTTGGACATTCAAAAACGACTCGCTCAATTTTCCTTGTCACCAACGCTCCAGAGCGGATTTCAATGTCTATGGTGAAAAAAGCGCAGTTAAAGTACAGCTTTTGTGCTTTAGAACTAAAAAAGGAATAAAATTTTACAATGTTTGGATTTTTATTCATTTGTTTTATTGTTACATAGAGCTACAAAACACTTATCGGCGTGTGGTCTTCCATAACTCTGAAATGACAGATTAGAGAAAAGACAGCTAGTCAAAAGCATTTACCGGTAACTCTTGGGCTACTTTGACCCACAGTTCCAATGGCCAAATACTTTTTTTATGGTTAAAGGTCACGAATCATGAATCGTCAAAAACCGCCATTCAATGTTTATTATATTTATGGGGGACATTACTCAGATGCGTCATAGTTTTCCAATATAAATTATATTGTTTTTATTTAGTGTACATATTCATTGAATTACATTGTTTCGTTTTCAACATCTTCAAACATGATTCCGTCCTATTAGTTCAATCTAAAAACCGTACTGAACTAAATGTATGTAATAAGAACTGATGCGTTATTGATCTGCATATTCCTTGTGTTAATACATCTTCCATATCTCATATCTTCTAATTAACTAGCTTCATAGTTTACTGCAAACTTACCTTTAACTACACGTACTGAAAATCTAATTCCCTTAATGAAATGGCTCATGTCAGTCGAATACCGTGTTTGTATGAAATAAATCCTTTTCCAATAACTGACGTCAAGGATAGTATGTTGCACACAAACATTAAACGTTCCCAGCGATTTTATTATTTTTTTATCTACATACTTGGAATATTGGCTTAAGAAAGAAGTTCTACTTTCTACCTTTTTCTTCATCACACGGTATATCTATCATTAATCAAGATATCAGTTGGAATAGCTAGTTCCTATTGGTTGTGTTTCGTTCTAGAGAACTCGATAGAAACGACTAGTATAAAAGCTTTTAAACGCGCTAAGACTATACGTATTACCTAAAATACGATAGTCGTGCATAAACTGAAATAAATCCGATCTATTACTGGCAAGGTCGGTTTCTTAGATGATTAGTAGAAATATGATATTATAAAACTGACGTTCAAGTACTGTATGCTTAATATTTGTCACGTGCTTTATCTAGTTTCAGTGAAACGAAAAATTGCAATTACAAACCTTTGGATCGTTTAAATAACATTACATTTTGTGGATAAAACATTGAATTCCAGTTTTGGAGAATTATATTTTTAATTCCAAAACTTCAGTTGTTATAAATACTTAACTGCTTAAAATAAGCTCATCCACAAATTAAATTTTCAACATCGTAATTATTGGAAAAACACAATTACGTGTGATAGAACTCAAATAGGACTTCCAGTACTAAGCAAATAACAAATCATTAGAGAAAGTTTGGTATCTTATACTAAATCATTATGTATGGCTTCCTAAGGAATATTATGAATTCTCGCTTAGTCCTTCAGGATTTCGATTACCGTCGGTGGACACAGCAGATAGCTTGATGTGACTTTGCTCTAAGAAAACACACACGCCATACTGGTAAAGTCATCAGATAAAGCACTTATGGATTTCTATGCCATCAGACTGTTAAAATCGGCCATAGGAAACTTTCGTCCTCTTATAATAGATATAATATGGAAAGTTTGATTGTTTCTTTGTTGAATTTCTCGCACAACTACTCGAGAGCTATCTAAGCTACCCGTGCATAATTTTGAAGTGACAGACTAGAGGGAAGACAGCTAAGTAACACTAGTCACTACCAGCTCCTGAGTTACACCTTGCCAACGAATAATTCAATTGACCATCAGATTATAATGTCTTAACGGCAAAAAGAGCGAACATATTCAGTGAGAGAGGTCAATCCGCGACCTGCAGATTGCGAGTCAGATAATGGAACGCTCGTTAGGAGGAGTGGTGTTCTTTCTACATGACAGTCTTACGCAAGTCAATTCTAGGTAACCCACTCATAAAGGAATTTTTTATTAATAAAGGTATTTCCAAATAACAAACAAAAAATCAGGTAGATATTACTGTGTACAGCATCTAAAAATTCTCTGTCATTTAGTTGTTTTCTGGAACATTAAGTGTTATTAAAACAATATACCTGTGCGTTAAAATCCAAAAAGACTGTTTTCAAAATCAAATCACACTTTTCCGAGTACGAGTAACTAATATTATGATAATAAAGAAACGTTATGCAAAATAGATATATACAAAGTTAATCCAGTTCTACTGTTGTTGTTTTTGCGTAAAACTACAAAATGGGCTCTCTAAACTCTATTTACCATTAGGGAATCGAACCCTAAATTTTTGCATTGTAAGTTCAGAAACTTACTGCTGACCCACCAGATGACTAATTCAATTTGTTTTTATCTAATTTGCATTTAATTTTGATAATTAATAATGTTATAACACTAACATTCCATTTTGTGCTGCTTCCGCTGAAGCCCGGCATGACCAGGTGGCTAAGACACTCGATTCGTAATCTGAGGGTCATGGATTCGAATCCCCGTCACACCAAACATGCTCGCCCCTTTCAGCCGTGGGGGCGCTATAACGTTATGGTCAATCCCACTATTCGTTGGTAAAAGAGTAGCCCAAGAGTTGGCGGTGGGTGGTGATGACTAGCTGTCTTTCCTCTAGTCTTACACTGCTAAATTAGGGACGGTTAGCGAGGTAGCCCTCGTGTAGATTTGCGCGAAATTCAAAAACAAACAAACAAGAAGCTAACGCTGAAAAAATAGTACGATGATATTTATATAAAGTACCTAAATCTATCAATTATAAAACGACTTCATTCAGTGTTCTGATGTCATTTCTTCAAAATATTATTAACATTGAAACTACATAAAAATAAGTATTTGAAACATTTGTAATTTTATATATGTTATAAAACTATTTACACGCATGCATATATACACGGGTTAAATTCATATGATTTACAATTTAGGATATCAATTCCAATAAATCAGAGACCAAGACTGTGCTTGCATTTCTCATAATTTCCCACCGAATAGCAGCAACCTACGCCTAAGGTTTTCTTACAAAGACTCAATATATTCACTTCTTTATCACTTCTCTTAATTATGTCTGTATGTTGAATGTGTTGTACGTTTAATCTGTATTTTCCTTCCATGTAATTCCTCCTTCCCGGTGGGTCACGGCAATATTACGGACTTAAAACATTAAAATTCAGGGCTCGATTCCTCTTGATAGACAAAGTACAGAGAGCCCACTGTGTCACTTTGGTGGGCTAAAACAACAAGGACGTTATTTCTTGATTATCATCTCAATATACTTCAAAACTGAATGAAAATATCACATATCCTCGCCATACCCTTCATTAATATTAACTAATGTAAAAGCTGACATCTTTGTGATTTAAGGTTCCAAGTTACAAAACAAACGCAAAATACTGACAGTATGTGGGTCATATAACGTTTCCTTATTCTCTTTGTATTCGTTATGTTGTAAACGTCGACTAGAATGTCTATGAATGTCTATAAATCTCTCACATTTACGATGGATTGAGACAAAAGGAAGCCTGACAAACCTTAGAAACTTGAGAATAGTCGACAAGGGGAGAGACATACAATTTACATGTAATTTGTTTGAACTATCCGGATATTGCACTATTTTGTTATATTAACGAAAAGGGGAGAGACGTGCAATTTACATGTAATTTGTTTGAACTATCCGGAGTTTGCACTATTTTGTTATGTTAACGAAAAGGGGAGAGACGTGCAATTTACACGTAATTGGTTTGAACTATCGGGGTTTTGCACTATTTTGTTATTTTAACGAAAAGGGGAGAGACGTGCAATTTACATGTAATTGGTTTGAATTATCGGGGTTTTGCACTATTTTGTTATTTTAACGAAAATGGGAGAGACGTGCGATTTACATGTAATTTGTTTGAACTACAGGGGATTGCACTATTTTGTTCTGTTAACGAAAAGGGGAGAGACGTGCGATTTACATGTAATTTGTTTGAACTAGAGGGGATTGCACTATTTTGTTATATTAACAATATCAATCAGTCAGAACCGTAACTACAATTATACGGAAATAAATGTTGGGGTCTACTCGTTTATTATACGAGGGGATCCATCTTTTGTAGTTACACAATAGCACTTCAGTTTGATTTGAACAGAGTAGCCTTATATTCCGACGTACGTGATTATATGACACTCTGTAAATGTGTGTTTTTAAAAGGGAAACGTAAACCAGTTCCCAAATTAATTATATTATTAATAATCGTATGTATAATTCTGTCATCAGTATACTTTAACATGAATACTTGAAAGGAGATGAATATTTTACATAACTGGTGGATCTATAAAACGTATTGAAGAACAGGATTTAACCCATTTCTTACACTTGTTTTTAAACTAATACAGTTAGAAGATTTCTTTTATTTTTCACAAATCAAACAACTCGCCCAAACGATGTTCAAATAGTTAGAAGCAAAGCTCGTGATACACGTTCTTCTGTACTTAATTTACGCAGGAATAATAAAATGTGGTAATGAGCACTGAAATACCCTAAATTAATCATATGAGCATTATAGATGATATCCTAAATTAATAACTGTGAACAGCGAATGCTATTCATCAGTTACTGTATTTAAATGTTTAACTTTTTTCTGAGTTTTTTTTTTACAGTTGTTAAATAGCGAACAAAAGGTGAAACTACTTAATATGTTTTAATGAAGTTTATTCTACTGACATTTAAAAAATGCCCAGGGTGTATACACAACACCTATTCACTACCATGTAAAAGTGTATCAGCAGCTGAACAAGCTTACGCCTCCCGAAACGTAACTGGACCACTGAGAGAGCGAGCGCTGACATATAATCCTTCCACTTCCGGCGCTAGGTGTCACTACCAGGATTGGGGTAAACAGTTGAACAGGTACTACCAACAGTAGCAGGTGAAAAAAGACGAAAGGGAAAACTGGCAACATGGTTCTTGGTTCAAACCGTATCTTCAGGAAAAGTGCGATAGATGGTAGTGTAAGTACAGTTGTTTCTATTTATTGTACGGTGATTTTTACATTTAAATATACCAGTACCTCTATACATTTAAAACTACCAGTACTTTTGTAGCGTCAGTTTTGTTAAAACTCTAAGATAATAATGGTTTGTTTGTTTGTTTTTAAGCTCGAAACTATGCAATAGACTATCTGTACTCTTCCTACTACTGCTATCGAAACTCGATTTTTTACGTTATGAGCCATCAAACTTATCACTGTACAACCAGGAGACTAAGATAAATATTTTTACGTGCCCATCATAACGAAGGCATTTCTAGAGACGGTTACAAGTCTTAAAAAGAGAATCATTAGAATACGCGAACTTAATACATTTGTTTTGTAAAATAGCCTTTCTGTGGATTACTAGCTTATAATGCCATTTACAAATATATGTGATCACACTTTTCAATCGCTTTGAATTTAGCTATCTCCGAATCTACAGAGGGTTAAATTTCTTAACAGCAACTTTTGTAAAATATCCTTGCTAATATAGAACATTATTTATTAACATTTGGGTCTTAGAGGAAAGGGAGCGAGTTACCAACACGCACCGCCAACTCTTGGGATACTCTTTTACCAATGAATAGTGAGATTGACGGTAACATTGTAATATCCCCACGGCGTAAAGGACGAATATGTTTGATGCGACGGGGATTCGAACCAGCAACCCTCAGATAACGAGACAAACTCCCTTACCACCTGGCCATGTCGGGCTCTTAGGGTAGTAGCCGTCTTAAAAGGACGAGTTAGTAATTAGGGACTTCTAAAATAGCTAGTCTATAAGTAACTTTGTGCTCATATCTGAAAATACCAACAAAAGAATAAATATTCTTGTTTATAAAGTCGTTTCGAAAGAACGTTGCTCAGAAATACAACATTCGCTGCGATTTTTTGCAGTTGGGAAATGAATGTTGATTTTAACTTCTTGCAACCACAACAGGCTAACATATAACGAGGCTTTTTGTCTGAAAGCATACACTTGCGTGTAATTATTTTGTGTAGCTTTTCGGTCTCAGCAGCGACTCAACTATCAAGGAGTTTCTTAACGTTTCTCTCGAAGACGACTACGCAGGAAATCCTCCATATGAAGAGCAATTATGTCGTTTTAATTAACTCGGAGCAAAGCACATTTGCACATCTCCAGAACGCTGTAATTTCGAATAAATTGTTTGTTCTGCTCATTGGTAACACTGATCAGTTGTCCCGGTTTCTGAAAACATTAAAAGTTTTAGAATATTTCTGTGATGTATAGTAGTCTTTAAGCAAACTGGCAGTGATGTTTTAGGATTTGTTTTCTAAAAGTTATCAACGAGCGATTGTAGTAAGATTTACTGCACAGTATTTCTGTTCAAGTATAGATTTCGGTACATACCGCCTTCAACTTTATGTCTAAATAAATTATAAGGTGGAATCTAACAAACACGAATGGTTCTTTTACTAGTTCAACAACAACAACAAAACAAAAAATATAGTAGGCTCCTATTGTTTTCCATCACTGGTCAGGCGATTCGGGCACTCGACTCGCAATCTGAGGGTCGCTGGTTCAAATCTCCATCCCACCAAATATGCTCGCCCTTTCAGGCTTCCCAGTGGCACAGCGGTATGTTTACGGACTTATACCGCAACAAACCGGGTTTCGATACCCGTGGTTGGCATAGCAAAGATAGCCATTTTATATAACTCTATGTTTAACTACAAAACAAACAACGCCCTTTAAGTCGTGGGGGTGTTATAATGTGACGGCCAGTCATACTATTCGTTGGTAAAAGAGTAAGTAGCCCAAGAGTTGGCGGTAGGTGGTGATGACCAGCTTCTTTCATTGCTAAAAATTAATAAAAGAGTAAAATTCCCAAGAAATGGATGGCTTACTGAACGAATACGACCGTCATATAATTAGCAAGTAAAGTCTTGCAACAACCAGCCAGGTACAAAAAGAAATCTGTTCAATGGAAAAACGCTAGATTTAGTGCAAAACTTATATATTTGTATCAACAGTTCTCGTTTATTTGTTTTTGAATTTTGCGCAAAGCTACTCGAGGACTATTTGCGCTAGCCGTCCCTAATTTAGCGGTGTAAGACTAGAGGGAAGGCAGCTAATCATCACCAACAACCGCCAATTCTTAGGCTACTCTTTTACCAACGAATAGTTGGATTGACCGTCACATTACAATGCGTCTACGGATGTAAGGGCGAACATGTTTGATGTGACGGTGAGTTAAACCTGTGACTCTCAGATTACGAGTCGAACGCCTTAACCCACCTGGCCATGCCTGGCCGTAACAGTTCTCGTATTAACTAATAGTATCTACAGAAATAGAGTAAAATAATCACTTTTCCTATCTTAACTGAAATTGAAAAGCTTTATTACAATAACCATTAGTAATAAAACCTTGCAAATAGAATATATTTTCATTTTGTTAATCTTAAATCACAGATGAGGGAGGGTTCTAGTTTTTGTTTTTAATTTTTCGCGCCCCCAGTTTATCGTTTATAGACAAGAGGGATTCAGCTAGTCAACACTACTCGTCGCTAAAGAATTTATGGACAAAGTTAGATGAGGATCCACGAATTTGTTGAATGCTAGATCCTTAATAACATAACATGACTCACACACAAAAGTGTAAACAAAACCTATGTCAATAACATAACATGAGTCGCACATAGGTATGTAAGTAAAAATTACTTTAATAACATAACATCATGGCACTTAAACATGTAAACAATATTGCATTAAATTCCATTAATTCCTGTTGGAGTCCCCTGACTGTATTTTACAAAAAAGATGATTGATTTTACCGAATTAGTTTGGTTAGCTTTTGTTGTTGTTCTTTTTACTTTAACGTCAAAATTGTATAATTACTCAACTTGATGCACAAAGTTGATCACATCAGTAAAAACGATGTGAACCAATATGTTATAACGTGTTAAATAATATCATAGTGTGAAATGGAAACGACAAAAGCAAGAAAAGGTCGGATACTATCATTAATTCTTTGAAAACTTTTTTTTTAAAATAATAAATTCATAGATACTTTAAATTTCAGTAAAACTATTACTTTTACATGGTCAGAGTTTAACGAATAAAATAAACACGTTTATCTCAGAACGGCTGGTATGGGTATTAACCATAATTTTGAATAGTGCTCTATTTTAGAAATGGGCCAATTTAGATTCAGATTATTCGTGGAAAGAAAACATGATCTATAAAATTAAGTAAATGAACGTGACAAACCTTTTTTTTTTTTTTGTAAATAAACACAATTCATTACAATATATCAAATCCTTGAACATATAAATATTCGCATGTTCAGAGGCATAAAGAACACGCTTGAAACCCTCGCTTGGAGAATTTTTTTTCAATAACAAGTCGCTTTGTGTAAAATAATATCAAAAAATACTTGTCTGTATGTAACAGTTTCACTCGTTCACTCAAGTCCTCATAATCCTGGTTCGAAAAATCTATTCTGCTTTTATTCTTCAACAATGGACCTGTTTGTGAAGAACCAAACTTTCCAATTTACCGGAGGTGGTCTACTTCTTTCTTTATAATATTCAGTATACATTAAACCCAATGGTAGATCAGTATGTCCGCGGGCTCACACCACTAAAAACTGGGTTTCGATACCCGTGGTAGGCAGATCGCAGAGAAACCATTTTGTAGCTCTGTGCTTAATTCTAAACAAACAAACCATTCTGTCTCATGACAGTTTTACGCTTTAACTAACTATTCATCCTGTTGGAGTTTTTACGAACTAATCACCTGACAGTTTTTATTTTTTAATAACTATTAATCCTGTAGGAAGTTTTACCTGCTAACCACATGACAGTTTTACTTTTTCAGTAACTAGTCATTCTGTAGGTAGATTAACTTTGGTAATCGCATGGCAACTTTGCTCTTTCGTTAACTAGTCACTTTGTGGGAAATTATACTTACTAATCGAATAGCAGGCCTACTCTTTTAATAACACCCCACTTGAGAAGGGCCCGGCATGGCCAAGCGCGTTAAGGCATGCTACTCGTAATCCGAGGGTCGCGGGTTCGCATCCGCGTCGCGCCAAACATGCTCACCCTCCCAGCCGTGGGGGCGTTATAATGTGACGGTCAATCCCACTATTCGTCGGTTTAAGAGTAGCCCAAGAGTTGCGGTGGGTGGTGATGACTAGCTGCCTTCCCTATAGTCTTACACTGCTAAATTAGGGACGGCTAGCACAGATAGTCTTCGAGTAGCTTTGTGCGAAATTCAAAAAGAAGAACAAACCCACTTGAGAAAACGTGATGTATTTACGAAACGTCTTAGTGTGTTTTTAAGTAAGTAACCAAGAGAAGTCATTATTTGAGTCGGTCATACAAACCTCACATTCTTAATTCATTCGTTAAGGAAGATGAACAATTTTCACAACGACTAACCTGTCTTAAAAACCGTGTGGTTCAGCGTTAAATATATGAACTTGTAACCCTAAAAATTAGATATTAATGATCCTGGTGAGCACAGCACAGATGTACCGTCATATAGCTTCGCGCTTAACAACAAACAAACGAACCAAGGACGTTTTGAAAGACCACTATCAATCAATCTGTCGTGCCTTGTTGTAAAACAATATTTATACACTAGTTTCTAAATAGATTGCATGTGAAATATTTA
The DNA here is from genome assembly GCF_004210375.1 of Tachypleus tridentatus. Lineage (NCBI taxonomy): Eukaryota > Metazoa > Arthropoda > Merostomata > Xiphosura > Limulidae > Tachypleus > Tachypleus tridentatus. The sequence continues at coordinate 104,297,185 of NC_134831.1, forward strand.
AATAATTATTCAGTTGTTAGAATCGGATTATTTCTAGCAGTCTAGCAAAGTAAGTAGACTGTCGAACCTAATTTACAAAAATAATAACCGTACTTAATTTTATAATATAAAATTCTCGTATACACAAACCGAACAATATATTCGAATGTCTAAAGACTTAATCATATTATTCTCTCAAAAGTCGAATAAATCCCTTGTGGATATTACTAGTTTAATAATCAAACTGGATTACATTTCGATATAAAACCCTGTACGTGGTCCGACATGGCCTGGTTGTCAGGCACTCGACTCGCAGTGTGAGGGTCGCGGACTTGAATGTCCGTCACACCAAAAACGCTCGCTCTTTCAGCCGTGGGGACATTATAATGTTATGATCAATACCACTATTCGTTGGTAAAAGAGTAGCTCAAGAGTTGGCAGTGAGTGGTAATGATTAGCTGCGTTCTCTATAGTCTGACGCTGCTAAATTAGGGACAACTAGCTCTGATATCCCTCGTATAGTTTTTCGCAAAATCCAAAAACAAAACAAACCTCCCAAGACCAAATCGAAGTAACATGTTTTCATGTGACTCGCGGTAGAATAACAGATTTAATAAAATGTGGTGAAAGTAACAACTACTTCATTATACCAAATGTTTATAACTGATTTTACTGTATTAACCAATGCAAGTAATTTAGCAAAAATATTGCGAAACAATTAAAGCTGAGGTGACCTAGTTTTGATATTGATCAAAAAAATCGAAACAGAGGTTTGAATTTCTACTTTTACAAAATCAAAGTTGTGTTAAAAATATATATTATTTGCAACGACACCTGATTCTTGTTAACTTTGTTAGCTTGAAAGTGTTTGTGTATTTTAGCTTTGCTAGCTTAGGAAGAAAGGGAAGTTTATCTTACCTTTGCTTTGACTTTATTACACAGTATATAAAACTGTATAAAACTATTTAAAGGTTATTTAAACTCTCTCTAAGGTTTGATGGGAAAAAAAGAGCGTAACTGATGAAAGAATGTTCAAGTAAATTCTCATCTAGGGTAAATGTTTGTCTCTATCAAATAATTGTAAGCATCTCCACCCTCCTAGTCGTCTCCGCAACACTACTATTGATTTTGTACGATCGAACTATTTTTCAACTATTTTTTCTCTCTACTGAATAAGCGCATTTTAAGCTATTCTCTCTCTCTCATCACGCTGTAGAGAAGCCCAGAAATCTGTATTTTGTTTCTTCTCTTCAAATAAACTTGGCGCTTTCAGAAAAAGCACTGTTATTTTATCGATAATACATAATATATTTCTGGAATCCGCAGTCACATATTCAGATGGTAGAATTTAAAGTTATACGAGAGTACATGTTTGAAATCGCTTTTTGGTTTTCCTTTTTTTATCTTTCCATTATTTTCCAACTTCTCTGACATATCACAGTAAAATTTTGGCGGGAAGTCATGAACGAGCGCCAATGATAACTTAATGGCTCCATTGAAATTTTTGTTCTATTGGTCAGTTGTTATTTCTCATACGATACTGTCACATTCCTAGCAGAAGCTTTCCTTCACTACCTGATTCCTTGCAACAACTTGGCTAAAAATAAATAGCACCGCAGATGCAAGACAAACCAACAAAATCCAAATATCAGCTACACTATGGAAGTAGTAAAGAAAAATACATCCTTATAGGAGGGATAGCTGAAAGATAGAACTCGCACGGTAATGAAGATACAATTCCTATAAGAGAACCTTCATTCGTATGAAATAAAACCTAAGATTTAGGAGAACATATGGGTGTTTAAACTCAAAACGTCTCATACATAAACCCATCGCTTACTCTTTTTTTTTTTAATGAGTTTTGTTTATTTATTTGTTTTTAATTTCGCGCAAAACTACACGAGGGCTATCTGCGTTAGCCGTCCCTAATTTAGCAGTGTAAAATTAGAGGGAAGACAGCTAGTCATCACCACCCACCTCTAACTGTTGGGCTATTCTTTTATCAACGAATAGTGGGTTTGACCGTAAAATTATAACGCCCTCACGGCTAAAAGACGAGCACGTTTGGTGGGAGAGGGATTCGAACCCGCAATCCTCAGATTACGAGTCGCACGCCTTAGCCGGTGAATTTTGTCGAAACGCTATCACATAATTATTTTTACTCTTATAACGGTTTTATCTATATAATGTTCTCGGTTACACTGATTTATTTGTCGGGTTGTATTCATAAATAACTATAATATGAAATTAAAACTTAAAATATGATTTGGCTGATTTTAAAAAACAGAAGAATGAATGCAATATCAAACAAAATCAAATCAATATTTACAGAGAAACAACATACCTAGACATTGAGGATTACACTAATTACTGGACAGTGTTTCTGAAAACAAGAACAAAATGTGGTAGATATCCTGATAAGATTCTCCAGTGGTTCTAAATGTAATCTGCTCCAGTCCGAGACACCATAACTTTTATGTAAACTAAAACAATAAAGTCATCACTCTCATAGCTCAGGCATTACCCACATTACTGGTCATCCCAAGTTTGTTTGTTTAGAATTAAGCACAATGAACTATCTGTGCTCTGCCTACCACGGGTATCGAAACCCGTTTTTAGCGATGTGAGTCCGCAGACATCCCGCTGTGCCACTGGGGGGCATCGCAAGTGGAAAGGAAGAGAATTTGTCCTCTAATTATTTCTAAATATAAACACGATGATGTCACCAGAGTCAGCGGAGCAAGACCTGTAGACAGATATCTGTTAATCTCGTCTCAAGATCCTTGATCATCTGTAACGACAGCACAAAGTAAATTCACTACTGCACAACACATGTTCCACACGGGAAAAAACGATTGTATTCATTCTGAAAATATATTCCTTAGAAAAATTTTGGTTCAATAAAGCGTACCTTTCTTGGAAAGAAAATGCACAACGTTTCCAAGTACCACAAACATTTCTACATATTTTCAGATTTTCTATCGGTCCATAAATGTATTTGTTTGTTATTTGTTACGCATGTAATATTTTGTTAGGACATATAATCGTGTATAAATGGTTCTGTGACAATTTAAATAAATAAAAAATACACGACAGAAACATTCAGAAAAGTACATTTTAGTATACACATTTTTCATATGACAACTGCCACTTGTTGAACACATGCTGAAAATCTAATTATTACATCAGTGCTTCTTGACACTATACTTAAGGCTGACATGTGGTACTAGACGTGGAGTACATGGATAAGTACCCACAACAAATCAGTGAGGATCGTTAGGGCTGGGATGGCAGGGACCATGGTTAAAGTGGTACTCAGTCAAACAAGCAGACCTGTAAACATTATCTAGTGCCTCAAAAACACGCAGTTAAGAATGACATGTGAGTCGAGTGATTGTTTTCCAATAAAATGAAAAGAATGGTGATTGGATGTAAAACAAAATATTGGTTTTCAACGAATTTCGCGGTTACTTCTGAGCGGTGGTGTTTCAGTTCACATCTTCTCAAACTTAACAGTTACGTCTCTAACATGAAACATTACATAATCAGATCTGATAATCCAAATGAAAAGACTATCGTTACGATCTCCCTAGTTGTTTAAAACAGTGGTCAACAGGTGTCGTAGTTTTCTTAAAGTAGCTGTTACAATGTACACATTTTTCATCCACACAAAATTTCAGATGTTTCAGAATTTTTAAACACTATTTGGTTTGAATTTCCTTTAAATTTCGCGCTAGCCGTCCATAATTTAGCAGTGATAGGCTAAAGGGAAGGTTTGTTTGTTTGTTTTTGAATTTCGCACAAAGCTATTCGAGGGCTCTCTGTGCTAGCCGCCCCTAATTTAGCAGTGTAAGACTAGAGGAAAGGCAGCTAGTCATCACCACCCACCGCCAACTCTTGGGCTACTCTTTTATTAACGAATAGGGGGATTGACCGTCACATTATAATGCCCCCACGGCTGAAAGGGCGAGCATTTTTGGCGCGACGGGGATGCGAACCCGCGACCCTCAGATTTTGAGTCGCACGCCTTAACACGCTTGGCCATGCCGGGTCTAAAGGAAAGGTATCTGGTCAGTACCGCCCACCGCCAACTCTGGGGCCGATCTTTTGCCAACGAATAATGGAATTGGTCGTTACATTATAACATTCCCACAGATAAAAGAGACGAGCATATTCGATGATGGAGATTCGAATTCGCGTTCCGCAGATTGCGAGTCGAGCGCCCTAACCATATGGTCATGACTGGTCTTTCAAATAATATAATCCACCATACAGCAAATTCAACAGAAACCCATTTCACAAATTTTCCCGAATTACGTTGAATGACATTAGTTGCTGAGGCAACAGTGTCTTCACTTACACTGGTTAATCTAATACTCTTATTAGGACGTTTTACGTTGTCTAATAATGTTCGTATATGACAGACTTATTGAAATTATAATGGCACAAAAAGGAACAGACTTTAATTCCGTGTACCAAGAAACAGTCTGTGCTTTGTGTTGAACAGTCATTACCTTAATTCTATCTTTTATCTTAAATCTCGATTTTGAGCGAAATTGGAGAAAAAAATCGGCGTTTATTTTACTAAAGGCCTTTATTTTTTTAGTTGAAAAGTCCTTACGTTTTACCCTTAAGGTTAGGATTCGGTCATTTAGAAGTTTCCAAACGAAAAACTCCTCTAGACCACCTTCTATCAAAAAAACTTTATATAAGTCTGGGTTTCGATTTCTTGCTTCGAAAAGCCCAAAGAAACTCCTAAATGATGTTTTCGTGTTGATGAAAAGCTCTACCAAAATAAGATTGCTTTTGCCCAGGGCCATTTCATTTTGAGCTTGATTTGAGGTTTCAAAAAGTGTTTTCCAACACGTCCATGACAATAGCGCGGGTAGCCCTCGTGTAGCTTTGCGCGAAATTAAAAAAAAAAAGAAAACATCTAGAAACAACGATAAATATTTTCCGTCATTTTTAATGAGTCAATGTGGAAGTGTAGTGAATTATATATCAGTCTGTCACTCATTGGACGACAGTAAAAGTGGTTACAATAAAAACACAACATCTTATTCTTACTATTCCTAAATTTTCTTATTTGACAAACGTTCAAAACGTTGAATTATAACGTTTTTGAACAATCCCTCTTTCTCTCTGATCGACTTAACTTTAGCAGGAACTTCATCATGTCCTGCAAGTGTTACCTTTTCAATCTTGCACTTAAAACAAGGACATGAGTAAACACGACTTTCGGGCACTCTCCTTGCGTATTGACTAGTTTAGCACTAAAATAGGTCTTTTATGAGCATATTATGTTGCAAAATTCGACGAGTTTTCATCAAAATCTCCATATAATTAAACAGGGTAAAGAACTGGTCTTCAAACGAATATTTCTCTGCAAGAGGCGAACCAGCAAACACAATGTCAAATTTGAACTAAATTACTGCTGAAAAGTAATCGTACTGCTTTTGTAACAACTATGATGCCAAAAAGAAGCCACTTTTCGTTTACCAGTTTTAGGGTTAAAATCTGTACAGTCATTTATAAAACATCTTATGTCTTAGTTTTCCTTTTCATAGGCCACCGTGAACGATTGTATATTCAATTTTTATGAACACACGATTAACACAGTTTTATCCTCAACTTGATATCTAAACTAACACCAGTTTTATAGGCTAACTTACAGTATCTATTGTCCCCCCAGTGGCTCAGCGGTATGTCTGCGGACTTCCAACGCTAAAAACCGGATTTCGATACCCGTGGTAGGCAGAGCGCAGATTACCCATTGTGTGGCTTTGTGATTCATCCAAAACAACAAAAAACAACAACAACAACTACAGTATGTATTAATAACGTATTTGCAATTATTAATTATTGTGTCAATCCTCATGTCTCATCTACTATGAGTTTTATCTGTGAGTATTATGTCATCAGAAATTAATTACTGTGAAGATTATATTCCTCTACTAAATACAACGAACAAATTTAATTAGCACTTTTACAGGTTATGTTTAATTTCATCATATACTAATTATTATAGTATATCCTTTATGATTTTTACAGGTAACCGTCTATCTTGGAACCAGAGATTTTGTTGATTATTTTACGCATTGTGATCCAGTCGGTAAGTTTGAAGCATGTTCTAGGTGAATTTCTCGTTTGTTTCTTTGTAGTTAAGCACAGAGTTACAAAATTGGCTTTCTGTGTTCTGCCGATCGAGGGTATCGAAACCATATTTCTAGAAGTATAATTTCGCAGACATCGCTGTGTCAGTGAGGAAGGAGTAGTTTCTAGGAGAATCTTAAAATATAAAAAAGAATGAAATTTAAATTACTCTGCGTTTTTATTACTTCCGACTCTGTTAGTTCTGGCAAGGCCTGTATGGTCTAACGTTTAGTGTTCTTGGACTTTGAATCCAGGGTTTATGGTTCGTGACTTGTTGTCGCAAAAAATTATTGCATGTTAAAGTTTGGGGTTGTAAGTGTCATATGGATAACCGTCAAATCTCACAATTCATAAAACAAGAGTAAACGAAAAGTTGACGGTGGGTTAGTTATGTTTTTATTATATAATTAATTATACAACAGCTTAATATGATAACAGAATTGACAGAATTCTAAGACAAGCAGAAAGTTATTAATCAATATGTCGCTTATGTTACAAATTGCAAAATGCAAGCCCTTTGTAACAGCCGTTTCAGCTAATTTTAAAGTTATAAAAACAACAAATATTTTCATCATTCGAACTACTTGTGATATATTTACATCCGTTGAATATTTAATTTATTACTGACTCTTCTCACACGCACAACAACTAACAAGCTACAATATTTTAATAAATTAACATGTTTTTCAAGAATCCTTGATCCGACGAGGTAGCAACATCTCTCTGCAGCTTGCATTTTAATTACATTTCTCTCAAATTAATATTTATATTACAACAAACTTTGAACTAGTCTGGTAATTGTACTTTTGGGTGACTCTCAAGAAATATTTCATACTCTATTGTACATATTCTTATTGTAAAATTATGATTTATATTTCTGGATGTTTTTTTTTTCATTTCGCGCAAAACTACACGAGGGGTATCTGCGCTAGCCTTCCCTAATTTAGTAGAATAAAACTAGAGGGAAGGCGACTAGTAATCACCACCCACCGCCAAATCTTGGGCTACTCTTTTACCAACGAATAGTGGGATCGACCGTCACATTATAACGCTCCCACAGCTGAAAGTACGAGCATGTTTGGTGCGACGGGAATTCGAACCCGCGATCCTCAGATTACGAGTCGAATGTCTTAACCCACCTGGCCATGCCAGGCCTATTTCTGAATGACTTTCAAGCAATGCTTCATATCTGATGTACATTTTCTTATTTTGTGTGTGTGTGTGTGTGTGTGTGTGTGTGTGTGAGAGAGAGAGAGAGAGTGTATGTGTTTCTTTATAGCAAAGCCACGTTGAGCTATCTGTTGAAGCCACGGAGGGGAAATGAACCCCTAATTGTATGGTTGTAAATCCGTAGACTTACCGTTGACTAGTGGTGAATGTTCTTGTTGTAAAATTGAAAATAATATTTTTGAGTGACTTTCAAGCAGTGTTTTATACTATACTGTACATTTTCTTATGGTAAAAATCAATAACTAAAACAACCTCATATGATCCTATTAAGAGAAAATATAACAACTTGCTTCGACATATTCACATTCACAAACATAATTGGACTTTATAAACCATCCACTTCAAAAGCTTCCTCTAACGATGAACGAATAGAACTAAATAATTTTGTCAAAGGTAATGATATAAACTTGAATTGAAAGTTTCTTAGTTGCAGTATATATGAATTAAACGGTTTCTTTTGCCCCAATTATTTTATATCTATGGTCAGATCAGAAAAATGAAAACTCAAATAATTTAATCTTGAAGTTGTAACTAAAATTATTTTGAAAGAAGTTACTGCAATCGATGCACCGGTTAAGTTTGTTAATTACTGAACTGTTACTGAAAAAAAAGCGAAAGTACACATTAAGAAGACTGTTTATATCCTGTTTATAGACCACAATGCTTTGAAAATACGTGTTTTAACTTCGGAATTGATGATTTCATGTGTGGCATTTTGGTGGCGTAATACCTTCCAGATTTCAGGTTCGTGTGTAAAGTTACTGTTTTGAATGCAAGAACAATAATGCAGTGTATTACCTCTGTCACTTAAGTATGGTGTATAATCACATGTCCGTATTGATTTGTAGTACATGCACCAATGTACAGTTTTAAGTATTAATCCGTATTGCTGTGTGCTAAACGAAAGAAGTTTGAAGGACCTGCTGTTATCACACTTTTGAAGATATTTGAAATGTTCTTGAGGATATAGTTTTTGTTTTTCTTTGGTTGTTTTTGTTCTTTAACAAAAAGTTATCTGCGCTCTGCCCACCGCAATTATCGAAGTCATACTTTTAGCATTATAAGTGCGCACACTTGCCGATAAACCTTAAGAATACTGACATCTTCGCTGGCTTTAGCAAACTTAAATACGTAAATAGGAGTTGTGTGCGACAGAAACTTCCTTATTACAATAAAAAATGTAGGCCCGGAATGGCCACGTGGGTTAAAGCGTTCGACTCGTAAACCGAGAGTCGCGGGTTCGAATCCCCTTCGCACCAAACACGATCGCCCGTTCAGCCGTGGGGGCGTTATAATGTGACAGTCCCACTATTCGTTGGTAAAAGGGTAGCCCAAGAGTTGGCGGTGGGTGGTGATGACTAGCTGCCTTCCCTCTAGTCCTACACTGCTAAAGTAGGGCCGGCTAGCACAGATAGCTCAAGTGTCGCTTTGGCGAAATTCAAAAACAAGCAATAAAACTGTGACTTAGTGATGATGTGCTAAGACAGTGCTTACGTTGTATGGCTTAAAATATATGAATAAATGTATTTTTATGAAAGAGGTGAAAGTTATTGTTTTTCTTGTTATAAAATAATATATTTGTCTTCTAAATAATGTAATTTATATATGTAGTTTGGCACAATATTTAGATTCAAGATCGATCGTTTAAAGTCATGTGCAAAAATCTTTTTAGCGATCTAAACGTTTTTATTAACATTCTATCTAAGTTATGTCTTCCCCAACTCTTCCAGTGGCTAAGCGGTAAATCGGAAGGCTTATGATCCTGAACCCATTTTATATATTGTGTTTAGCATAGCACAGATATCCTTTGTATAGCTTTGTGCTTAACTGCAAACAAATACAAATACATACTCTCCATGTAAGCGAGATATAAGCGTTAGGATGATATATTATAATTTCATTAATTGACCTTTCCCCTTTCGTCAATATTCACAAAAGTTTTGGTGAGTTAGTTTTTCAAATCTTCTTAAAATCATGCACAAGGACCATCTATGCCAAACGTCTCTAATTTAGATTTGACAGACTGGAGGAAAGGCACTTAGTCAACAATACCCGCCGCCAACCCTTTTGTACACGACACATTTTACTCAATCCAGAGTTCTTCAGATTGGCTGGACACAATGAACACACTTGTGGTGAGAATGCTGTTCGTATAGGCCATTAGTTACAACAATTAGTGTTGTGAGGACCCCTTTTTACAAGTAAATAAAGTATGATTGTAGTGATACTTGCCATTACATAAGTATTAGGCCTATTATAATTGTGAACACTATATATTGTTTACCTAGTCCCTTAGGGACTTTAAATAATTAGAAAAGTACATCTTTATAACATTCATTATATCCATTGCCAACGACGCGTTTCGCTCAATCCACATCTCCTGTGAGAGGTCTCATTACAAGAGTAACCATAATCACGCTTCACTAACTTGTGAAAGACATTCACAACAAAGCAGTTGTTTTACAATAACTTGTACATTTTGTCTTTAATAGATAAAATTGAGTTTAATAGTGAACAATTAACAATGACGCAATATTTTGTTTTAACTCATTTTTTTTTGTAAAATACGTTTTGCCAAATGCAATCGTAAAAGAAATTCTTCTCTAACATATCTTTGTAGTTATGCATTCGAATCGCGAGATCAAAACACGTCGTCGAACATACTTGCTCTTCTGACTGTAAGAGTGTTATCATATCGTTATTCCTTGATAAAGAGCCACCGAAATATTGGAAATTGTAGTATTGACTAACTGCTTTCCTTCTAATCTATCACTTCAAAATTTAGGACAGCTAGCGCAGATAGCCCTCGATTAACTTTGCGCTTAATTAACTAACCCAAACAAATTAAAGAAATGTTATATTGGTAAAAACTCACTTTTGACATTATTGCTTCTAGCATGTCTTTATTAGCTTCATAATAGTATTTCTTGACATAAACTAACACTTTATTTATTTCCGCGTGTTATGGTGTAGACTGGTCTTCGATACCATAGTCTTTAGTGTAATATCACATAATGGTAACCAACACGCTTACTTCTTGTAAAATGAACACCTATCAAAATATCTTATGATTCGTGGATACATTTTAAAATGTATTTTCAAATACCTAGGCACTACTAAAAATCGCCAAATGCAGAGGATGAAATTACATTCGAAAACTAACATTTTTAATAAGCATCCAAGTTCAGAAAATCAAAGTTTATTAAGCACAAAGCTACAAAATGAGCTATCTGTGCTCCGCCCACCACGGGTATAGAAACCCGATTTCTAATGTTGTTAATCCTCAGATATTCTACTGCGTCACTGGCGGTACAACATCAGTCTAAGATATTTGTAATTGTGTTCCACTTGTGTAAAAGTGTGTATTGACCTGAAAAATCTATCAGATCTAACTCCCAGATGTGAATAGGTGTATATTGACTTGAAAGTCTATCAGATCTTACTTTCAAAAGTTTTATGAACACTTGCTGCTGCACAACATTTAAACATCAAAATCTGCCTCTGAAAATTTATAATTAACAAACTTATCATAATAGATCTAATATTTATATTATATTAATATTCATAATAAACATCGTTCTTCATATTGCGTGTTTTGTTAGTTTTTAACACTCCGTTTTGCTTTACATTATACCTTATTCCGTTATACCTTACATTACGTCAATGCCCAGGAAACCTTTCATATGTACTTAAACTCATCAGCTGGGCTAGCAGGTACAGGTTGACGTTTCTTTCTAACGTCGTTTGTATGTGTAATATAACAGATTAAGTTTTATGACAGGAGACGATGTTTTGGAAAGCAGTAGGCTTAACATTCGTAATACAAATTGAATTTTTATCCATCTCTGATTTTAAATTCGTAATGGACAACTTAAAAGCTTTGCAGAGAAATAAAATTTGCAGTAGTCTAGCGTTATTTTTATCACAAACATTAAAGTTTAATGTCTCTCAGTATTTCGCCAGGTTTCGAATTTCATCGCCATGACATTAAATATTACATTTATGTTTAAAATAGGAATTTAGATAATGCCCCACAGTATGTATTTTGTTTTACCAACACTACATAGGCCCGGAATGGCCAAGTGCGTTAAGGCGTTCGACTTGTAATCCGAGGGTCGCGGGTTCGAAGCCCGGTCGCACCAAACATGCTCGCTCTTTCAGCCATGGGGTGTTATAATGTGACGGTCAATCCCACTATTCGTTGGTAAGAGTAGCCCAAGAGTTGGCGGTGGGTGGTGATGACTAGCTGCCTTCTCTCTAGTCTTACACTGCTAAATTAGGGGCGGCTAGCGCAGATAGCCCTCGAGTAGCTTTGTGCGAAGTTCAAAAACAAAACACAAAAAAAGTGATAATGTTCAGCTTTAAGTTTGTTGTTTTTTCGGTCGCCTTTCCTTCTACATTCAGAATCTTAAACTTATTCCCTTGAATAGAAGGAGTCGTTCTATTGAACCCAATGGCTGTCGAAAATAAAAATATTTACGTGGGAATTGTAGCAATATTTCGTTATGGTCGCGAAGAAGACGAAATTCTGGGAATGAGTTTTTGTCGAGAACTTTATATAACCCACAAGCAGATCTACCCACGTGTTCCTGAACCTACTTTAACTCCTGGCGATAACACCACACAACTTGGATTAGCTGGTGGATGGCTCCATGAAAAACTTCTTAAGAAACTTGGAGCAGAGGCATTACCATTCCGTTTTATCGTAAGTACACAGTATTACTAAAATTGTTTTATTCTATTCCAAGTTCAGAATATACGCAATAAACAACATTAAACAACACTTAAAGAAAGACAAATAAAATGTTTTTGACAAACGTTTGCATAAATGTGTAACGTATTATACTTGATTCAAACATTTCGGACAGCTCGTGTGACGTTTCGTAGTGTAACAGTCTGTACTAAAAATGTAAACAACTGTAGCTTACAAAATTGTTTCACGTATTTTTTATGTGTCGCTAATATATAATGAAATTTTATTTCTAAAAGATGTTGTTGCTACCAACAAGACGCTTTACAAATGAAACAAATTAAATATTCTTAATGACACTATTATTTGTTTGAAATGTATTTATTAGCAAAAAATCGAAACTTGTTAACCAACCAATATTGTGTACAACTAGAAACTAGATTACATTCTAAATAGATTTGATTTGTTCTAATAGAACAGCAGATTATACTACCATCAGAACAATGATTTTTGTTGAGTGTTCTTTGAAACAGTCTTTTCTTTTGTTTAATTTTGTTACACGAGCATTTAGTGTGTCCCAGTGTAACGAAATTTTCATTGGTTAGCCGGTCAGTGTCTTCTTATGTCCTTTAACTTAACAAACGAATCGTTCACAATCGCATTGAATTAATAAGTACGCTATATAGTAGCACCATAGTCTTTCCCTTCGACTTAGTTTAATAAACCTTGTATAAACTATCAAAGACTTGGGAGTAGTAATACATTTGGAATTAAAGAGTATGTTTTGAACACTAAACATTATCTGATTTATTTATAAAAATAAGTTACCCACCAGCTACTCACAGGTACAAACATAAGCAAATTAAAAAAATTAATTACAAAAAAACGTGGATAAAGCAATTAGACGTACATTGATACCTTCATTTTTGTTGCATATTATAGTTACCCACTGCTACGCCTGTATCCGTTGTCATGTTACAGGGAATGGATTCTACGGACACTTGCGGTGTCCGATATTGCGTTCGTTGTTACGCCTCTTCTACTCCTGAAAAACCTTCTATTCGGTAAGGTGTGTGTGTGTGTGTGTGTAATGTTAACCATTTATCACTTTTGGTCATCTGAGCGTCTTAAGACTTGCTGCCTTATGTCGTAAAAATATTAAACTATTAGCAGTAAAATATATGCTGTTTTAGGTTCTGTGTTGGGAAAATAGTTCTCTCTATATTGATTTTTATCCTACTGATACATCTGGGTATGATTTATAGCAACTGATTTGATTTTTAACAGCTTTGGCATTGTTTTACTGTTGAAGTCTAAGTCTTTGCAGTGTTTAAAAACATGTGACGCTAAGAGAGAGATGATAAAAAAAAAAATATAAGGCTTACAAAAGAATTGAGAACTGAAATAAATTTGATTGAAGACAAGATGGAAAACGTTATTGGAGATTATAATAACAAAACTAATTAAATCCCAAAAAGTCTTCAAACTGTAAGCTCCCCCAGTGGCACAGTGGTATGTCTGCGGATTAAGAGCGCTATAAAATAGGTTTCGATACTCTTGGTGGGCAGAGCACAGATAGCCTAATAAAAGAGTAAAAATGGTTTGGTTTGTTTTGAATTTCGTGCAAAGTTACACCAGGAATATCTTCGTTAGCCGTCCCTAACTTAGCAGTGTAAGACTAGAGAAAAGGCAGCTAGTCATCACCACCCACCGCCAACTCTTGGACTGCTCTCTCACCAACAAGGCCCGGCATGGCCAGGTGGGTTAAGGCGTTCGACTCGTAATCCGAGGGTTGCGGGTTCGAATCCCCGTCACACCAAATATGCTCGCCCTTTCAGTCGTGGATGCGTTATAATGTGACGGTCAATCCCACTATTCGTTGGCGGTGGGTGGTGATGACTAGCTGCCTTTCCTCTAGTCTTACACTGCAAAATTAGTGACGGCTAGCACAGATAGCCCTAGTGTAGCTTTGCACGAAATTCAAAAACAAACAAACGAACATTTTACCAACAAATAGTGAGATTGACCGTAACATTATAACGCCTTCGGGTCAGTAAAAAGGAAAGCGTGAAAAAGAGATCTATAGAATACAGAAATATAATGACAGCAAAATCACTGAGGCACAGAAGAACATCAGGAAAACGAATCTCTATGTGCAAGGACCTAATCAGCCACACTCGAAAGTCAAGGGGCGTAGACTTTTCACACCCGATAGGGGGATGATATTTGCAACCACTTATGTGGACTGTTCAATTTGCAAATTCGTAATCTCTGATTACGTGAACCTGAAAGCTGTAAACATGCAGTCACAGAGTAATCTTATTGCCACAATACTTGCATGTATACTTAGGCCTACTGACTGATACTTACGAACTATCGCTGAGATCGAAAAGCTTAGAAGCACGCCTATATTAAAGATGTACATTTCGGCTACTAAAAAAGCCTACATAGAGGCCTAATTATGTAATTCGATTGGTAAGAACACGAGAATCACAAGAACAAACACACAATTTGTAGGCCTGTGATGCAATAAAACAATTCAACAGACCAAACTGTAAAGGGGATGATTGTATGCACCATACCCCCCTCACCTAAAATGAAGGGGGTGTATCCCCTTCACCAGGATCTACGCCCCTGCTCAAAACATTTTCTGTGAGTTTCAATTCCAAGTAACACTAAATTTGAAATACGGAACAAAGAACCCGTGTGATACTTATTACCACAGAACGTTTAAGGACTGCACTTGTTATATCACTAGCCAATCTTGTACCTAAATTTAGCTAACCATCTGAGACATGTCAAACTCAGTTAAAAATAATTTCGAAATTAAACAGATGAAGGACTCGGCAGCAAGTCTTTTACATTGCTTCTCATTTAAATAGACAACTTTTAGCAGACTGCACAGTAATAATTATCAAGCATTAATGGCTCCCTCATCAACCAAGTTTGGAATAGTACACCATTTTTCAAAACAATTCAGGAGCACAATTCTGATGAAAGACGAGATCCACACGTTGGAAAAATGTGTAAAGACCTGCTTCACTCAAAATGGCGGATTTTTCTCTCGGTACCATAACAGATGAGGCCAAAGTTAAGCATGTGTACATCTTTAAAAAATATCTCTAGCTGACAATGGAATTTGGATAATTTAATACCATAGATAAACAAATAAATATGTTGTTCAGGAATTCTCAATTTATCAAATCAAATAGTGTAAAACTGGGGATGTTAGGCATTCTAATGGAGGCCCAGAAAAATGGAAGACGCTTGCCTAATAGCTGATTCTACAACAATTTCAACACAGCCTCGGACCCTGCCACAGCCCCACAGAAAATTTCTTGGAAACCTGGTGGGTCTATCCGCCCCTGATGTATAAAGACCAGCTCTATCAGATAGAAGGCTGAAAGAACTCCAACGTTTAATCATCCAGTTTGTTAAATCTGAATGAAAGAAGTAAGACACGTGACAATAAGTGTTTCAACTGAAACTTAATATACCATATCGCAAGACAGAAGCCTTTTAATTAGACAACTTCTCACACAAGATAGAGAAGAAAACATCATGATAAAACGTGTTTCAACTGAAACTTAAAGAAAC
The DNA here is from genome assembly GCF_004210375.1 of Tachypleus tridentatus. Classification (NCBI taxonomy): domain Eukaryota; kingdom Metazoa; phylum Arthropoda; class Merostomata; order Xiphosura; family Limulidae; genus Tachypleus; species Tachypleus tridentatus. The sequence goes on from NC_134831.1 coordinate 104,312,834, forward strand.
ATATTGATAAAGACTGCTTACAAAGGTGTGAGAAGAGTAATAAACTACTGTCAGTGTGAAGGACATGGAAATTACATGGGTTGACTGTAAGGGATCATTAACTTATAATAAAACAAGGAAAAAACCCCAGCTTACCCAATAGAAACAATTAACATACTATTTAAAGAAGCCAGTTCACGAGTCAATGAATTTATTGGTGAAAAGTCGTACAGTATGTTAATAAAATTTTGTTCTACAACTATAACTGTTTGTCTTAATTTGGTAATAACAGGTGGACAATCGCCTCCAAAGATGAACCAAGAAGATGGATTGGCTTGAACATTGAGCGGTCATATGGTTTCAGTAAAATTGAAACCTGGAAGTTATCCCCGCTGTTGGAAACTGTTCTACACAACATAATGTGTGGGAACTTTATTCTAAGGAGTACTGGGATCCAATCTTATGCAGAAACACATGCGTGGCTTTAGGAAAGGTTTAAAGTCTTCAAAAATTAGTCTATCTGGGCTACAGAATACTTATACTGCCAAAGTTTGGACTTTCAGTGATCACAAGGATTGATGCCAACCTCAAGCGAAACAAAGCATAATCCAAAAGTAAAGTTGATTTAGATTAAAGGTCTTCCAACGTGACAATCTTTAAAACGCATCAAATGGAAAACAAACAACTGGCTAACTTCAATGAAACTTTCATATGATATAATGGAATCTATATGAAAGCCAGAGGTTCCGATTAGATTACTTCCAGAGTATTGCCAGATTATTCATCTGATGAGAGTTTCCATTGTGTCATAATTGTAAGTGAAAATAAAAAATAGATGGTTAGTGGGCAGTTGATAGGCAGTAAATAAGATGAGGAAGTATATTTCATTTTGTTCATCAAATTTTCGATTCAACTTTGTTTAACTCTTTAAATTAATGAATTAGTTATTATAATGTTTATCCATGAATAATAATAGCTTTCATTTTTATCGCATAGCCACTCATTGAACTATGTGCACTCACTCCACCCCGAAGAATTAAACCCCGGATTTGAACATTAAAGTCTTCTGATCCACTGAGGGACGTTAACTTTATTAATTTAAAAAGTTACGTTTTTGTCATTTATAGACTTCACAATCCAGGGAGGGGGCAATGTCGTAAGCTATGTTGTTATTGCTTTAATTCAGGTGTTTTATTGTTGGCTAGAAGGGTGTTTCAGTTTTGAAATAAAGTAATGAGCACATGACACGGAATTTTAGTGACATTTGGGGAGAAGCTTTAGAACAATATTAACATGATATTAACTAATCATACCAAGCAAGGTCAATCTTAGAAAACATATCCTAACAAAACGTTGTTCAAACATATTTAGATTTTAGTGTTCAAAACCATGTTTTAAGTGTAAAAAAAATATAAAATTGACAAGTTACACGGAAAAACCTGACGAGTATCTCATCAAATGTAAATGATGTAAGCTACGTTTCTTGTTTTCAGGCCCAGCATGGCCAGGTGGTTAAGGCACTCGACTCGTAATCTGAGGGTCACAGGTTCGAATCCCTGTCACATCAAACATGCTTGCCCTTTCATCCGTGGGGGCGTTATAATGTGACGATCAATCTCACTATTCGTTGGTAAAGAGTAGCTTAAGAGTTGGCGGTGGGTCGCGATGACTAGCTGTCTTCTCTCTAGTTTTACACTGCTAAATTACAGACGGCTAGCGCAGATAGCCCTCGTGTAGCTTTGAGCTAAGTTCAAAACAAACCAAATCAAGTGTTTTACCCCGGAGAAGACAGCTTTTGATATCAATGTGTGAATTGCAAGATGTTTCCTCCTTTACCCAAACGTTTTTTTTTTTTTAAAGATCATCAGAAAGTAGGAAGGTCTGGTAACAATTTATTGAGTTATGTGGTCTCAAATTGATATCACTGCCTTAGTAAAAGGTATGAATTGCTGAACTGTAATTATCGTACATTGGTTATAATGGCTCATATCTATGATTATATGCTATTGTATTAGTTTATGTGAATTAATTTTTATATAATTATAAAATTTTTATATAATTTTATATAAATTTTTCAACAATTTTTTGAAAAGTTTTGGTTCCTGAAAAGTTTTGCTGATTGTGACAGGTACCTGGTGGGTATGCACAAATATAGTTTTGGTTTTGCTTCATCATGTAGGAACTCTGAGAAATAGACAGTTAACTGTTTACCGGTAATAACGTATTTAATTGCGTTTATGTTTCTAATACGCTATTAAGTTCAACATAATTAAAAGTGTTTTCCTCCTGATTTCCGTTTGTATTCAATGTCCGGTGCATCACGTTGCAATGTCCGACAGTAGTTAGCAAGCATTGATGGATTCCAGTTGCCCTAATATCGTTTTTCCATTGTAGCAAAACTGAATATTTCAATGAAACAATATGTGATGGGCAAATTTGGATGTGATTTTCGTGATCAGCAGCCAAAAATCTATAAGGAACACCCAACAGTGTTCAAGAAGCAAACACTTTGTTGTGCAGTGTAAATGGTTATAATAAATATAGTAGGTGAGGGTTTACGTACTTCACCAACAGTGTGAATATTTTTCTTACATTAAATCTACATCAGGCTATACACTGTCTACTGAGATGATTTGAGCCCTTAATATTAGCGTTGTAAATTCACAGACTTCTTGCTCTTCCAGCGGGTGACACTTTTACATCAGTCTAACAGCTGTTCAGTCCTGGGCAATAAAAACAATTTATTAACGATAAATAGCATGTGATTAGAGACGCTATTGCCATCAAAATGTGTTAATTAATTTTCAAAACTTCTTCTCAGCTTAATTAAACATAATATACTAGTGTTCCGACAAAGGATTTTCCAATAAGTACCGTATTTCGTCAAATACACGAACATATGATTAAAGTCTAGAAAGTCGTAAAAAATACAACCGAAAACATCCAACGTAATTAGGCTGAGTTTCTTTGGAATATAATAACATTTGCAATGCTTTAATCAACAACCACGTTCTGAATGACGTTACGTGTAATGTGTTGATATAAAGGGTAATGTATTTTGTCTAAATCTCTAGAGGTTATCAGTTAGATCGATATTTCCAGAAATACAATGTCTCCAAGTCAGTTGTTACAATTGTATTTGGCATTTGTGAGGTCATTTTAATCTCAGGTGCTACGTAATAAGTCACTGCTTAAAACATACTGAAATAACACGAAAACACTACTATACAATGTTAAGATTTTGCTGAGAAATACTGTATATAATATAGTTTACAAACTACTAACTCGAAATATGGATATTTAAAACAACGTTAAAAAAGGTGTAAAAACATTAATACAAAATCTTTTCACACAACAATAAAGTTGCGTTAAATTGTTTTCTCGACAGTTTCTTTGTTAGAATGAGAAGAAGAATAACGAAGATAATTAACATTACAAACATGTATCATCCAAGCCACTATGACTCAAACCTTAACTAATAACGAAGATAATGAACCTAACAAACATGTCTCATCCAAGCCACTATGACTCAAACCTTAACCAATAACGAAGAAAATGAACCTGACAAACATGTCTCATCCAAGCCACTACGACTTAAACCTTAACTAATAAGGAAGATAATGAAACTGACAAACATGTCTCATCCAAGCCACTATGACTCAAACCTTAACTAATAACGAAGATAATGAACCTGACAAACATGTCTCATCCAAGCCACTATCACTCAAACCTTAACTAATAACGAAGATAATGAACCTAACAAACATGTCTCATCCAAGCCACTATGACTCAAACCTTAACTAATAAGGAAGATAATGAACCTGACAAACAGGTCTCATCCAAGCCACGAAAACTCGGACCTAAACTAATAACGAAGATAATAAACATAACAAACATGTTTCGTCCAAGCCACTAAAACTCGGACCTTAACTAATAACGAGATAATAAACATGACAAGCATGTCTCATCCAAGCCACTATGATTCGGACATTAACTAAACACAAAAATAAGGAACATGACAAACACGTCTCATCACACCCACTATGACTCGGAACCTAAATAATAACGATAACAATTAACATGACAAACATGTATCATCGAAACCACTATAATTCAGAACTTAACTAATAGCGAAGATAATGAAAATGACAAATATGTCCCATCCAAGCCACTATGACTCAGACCTTAACTAATAACTAAGATAATTAATATAACAAACATGTCTCATCCAAGCCACTATGACTCAGACCTTAACTTATAACGAAGATAATAAACATGACAAACATGTGTCGTCCAAGCAACTAGGACTCAGACTATAACGAATAACGAAAATAATGAACATGACAAACACGTCTCGTCCTAGCGAGTATAACTCAGTCCTTAACTAATAACGAAGGTAATGAAAATGACAAACATGTCTAATCCAAACCACTATGATTCGGAACGTAACTAATAACAATTATAATAAACATGACAAACATATCTCGTCCAAGCCAATATGACTCGGACCTTAACTAATAAGGAAGATAATGAACCTGACAAACATGTCTCATCCAAGCCACTATGACTCAAACCTTAACTAATTACTAAGATAATAAACATGACAAACAGGTCTCATCCAAGCCACGAAAACTCGGACTTTAACTAATAACGAATATAATAAACATGACAAACACGTCTCGTCCAAGCCACTATGACTCGGAACTTAACTAATTACGAGATAATTAACATGACAAATATATCTCATCCAAGCCACTATGACTCGGATTTTAACTTTAACGAAGATAATAAACATAACAAATATGTTTCGTCCAAGCCACTATGACTCGGACCTTAACAAATAACGAAGATTATAAACATGACAAACATGTGTCATCCAAGCCACTATGACTCAGACCTTAACTAATAACGAAGATAATGAACATGACAAACATGTCTAATCCAAGCCACTATGACTCGGACATTAACTAATAGCGAAGATAATTAACATGACAAACACGTGTCGTCCAAGCCACTATAACTCGGACCTTAACTAATAACGAAGATAATTAACATGACAAATATATCTCATCCAAGCCACTATGACTCGGATTTTAACTTTAACGAAGATAATAAACATTACAAATATGTTTCGTCCAAGCCACTATGACTCGGACCTTAACTAATAACGAAAATAATTAACATAACAAACATGTCTCTTTCAAGCCACTATTACTCGGACATTAACTAATAACGAAAATAATAAACATGACATACATGTTTCGTCCAAGCCTCTAAAACTCGGACCTTAACAAATAACGAGATAATAAACATGACAAACATATTTCATTCAAGCCTCTATGACTCGGTCCTTAACTAATAACGAAGATAATGAATATGACAAACATTTCTCATCTAACCAACTATGACTCGGACCTTAACAAATAACGAAGATTATAAACATGACAAACATGTGTCATCCAAGCCACTATGACACACAGACCTTAACTAATAACGAAGATAATGAACATGACAAACATGTCTAATCCAAGCCACTATGACTCGGATATTAACTAATAACGAAGATAATTAACATGACAAACATGTCTCATCCGAGTCACTATGACTCGAAACATAACTAATGACGAAGATATTAAACATGACAAGCATGTCTCATCCAAGCCACTATGACTCGGACCTTAACTAATAACGAAGATAATTAGCATGACAAACATGTTTCGTCCAAGGCGCTATGACTCGGACCTTAACAAATAACGAAGATAATTAACATTACAAACATATCTCATTCAAGCCACTATGACTCGGAACTTAACTAATGACGAAGATAATAATAATGACAAAAATTTCTTATCCAAGCCACTATGACTCGGACGTTAACAAATAACGAAGATTATAAACATGACAAACATGTATCATCCTAGCCACTATTACTCGAACATGAACTAATAACGAAGATAATAAACATGACAAACATGTTTCGTCCAAGCCACTAAAACTCGGACCTTAACTAATAACGAGATAATAAACATGACAAACATATTTCATTCAAGCCTCTATGACTCGGACCTTAACTAATAACGAAGATAATGAATATGACAAACATTTCTCATCTACGCAACTATGACTCGGACCTTAACTAATAATGAAGATTATAAACATGTCTCATCCAAGCCACTATGACTCGGACCTTAACTAAAAACAAAGATAATGAACATGACAAACACGTCTCATCCAACCAACTATGACTCGGAACCTAAATAATAACGATGACAATTAACATGACAAACATGTATCATCGAAACCACTATAATTCAGAACTTAACTAATAGCGAAGATAATAAAAATGACAAATATGTCCTATCCAAGCCACTATGACTCGGAACATAAATAATAACGAAAATAATAAACATGACAAACATGCCTCTTTCAAGCCACTATGACTCTGACCTTAACTAATAACGAAGATAATAAACAAGACAAACATGTCTCGTCCAAGCGAGTATAACTCAGACCTTAACTAATAACGAAGATAATGAACATGACAAACATGTCTAATCTAAATCACTATGATTCGGAACCTAACTAATAACAATTATAATAAACATGACAAACATTTCTCGTCCAAGCCAATATGACTCGGACCTTAACTAATAACGAAGATAATAAACGTGACAAACAAATCTCGTCCAAGCCACTATGACTCGCAATTTAACTAATAACGATGATAATTAATATGACAAACATGTCTCATCCAAGACACTGTGACTAGGAATTTAACTAATGACGAAAATAATTAACATGACAAACATGTCTTATTTAAGCCACTATGACTCGGACCTTAAATACTAACGAAGATAATAAACATGACAAACATGTCTCATCCCAGCCACTATAACTCCGACCTTAACTAATAACGAAGATAATTAACACGACAAACATATCTCATCCAAGCCACTATGACTAGGAACTTAACTAATGACGAAAATAATTAACATGACAAACATGTCTCATCCAAGCCTCTATGACTCGGACCTTAACTACTAACGAAGATAATAAACATAACAAACATGTCTCATCCCAGACACTATGATTTCGACCTTAACTAATAACGAAGATAATGAACATGACAAACATGTTTCATCCAAACCACTATGACTCGGAACTTAACTAATGACGAAGATAATTAACATGACAAACATGTCTCATCCAAGCCTCTATGACTCGGACCTTAACTACTAACGAAGATAATAAACATAACAAACATGTCTCATCCCAGCCACTATGACTCCGACCTTAACTAATAACGAAGATAATGAACATGACAAACATGTTTCATCCAAGACACTATCACTCGGAACTTAACTAATGACGAAGATAATAAGCGTGACAAACATATTATATTCAAGCCACTATGACTCAGACCTTAACAAATACGAAGATTACAAACGTGACAAACATGTGTCATCCAAGCCACTATGACTCAGACCTTAACTAATAACGAAGATAATGAACACGACAAATATGTCTCATCCAAGCCACTATGACTCAGACCTTAAATAATAACGAAGATAATAAACACGACAAACATGTCTCATCCTAGCCACTATGACTCGAACCTTAACTAATAACGAAGATAACTAGCATTACAAACATATCTAATATAAGCCACTATGACTCGGACCTTAACTAATAACAAAGATAATAAACATGACAAACATATCTCGTCCAAGCCACTATGACTCGGAACTTATCTAATGACGAAAATAATTAACATCACAAACATGTCTCATCCAAGCCAATATGACTCGGATCTTAACTAATAACGAAGATAATAAACGTGACAAACAAATCTCGTCCAAGCCACTATGACTCGCAATTTAACTAATAACGATGATAATTAGCATGACAAACATGTCTCGTCTAAGCCAATATGACTCAGACCTTAACTAATAACGAAGA
>NC_134831.1:104321271-104368369 GCF_004210375.1 Tachypleus tridentatus
CATGTTTGTCATGTTAATTATTTTCGTCATTAGTTAAGTTCCGAGTCATAGTGGCTTGGATGAAACATGTTTGTCATGTTCATTATCTTCGTTATTAGTTAAGGTCGAAATCATAGTGGCTGGGATGAGACATGTTTGTTATGTTTATTATCTTCGTTAGTAGTTAAGGTCCGAGTCATAGTGGCTTGGATGAGACATGTTTGTCATGTTAATTATTTTCGTCATTAGTTAAGTTCCTAGTCATAGTGGCTTGGATGAGATATGTTTGTCATGTTAATTATCTTCGTTATTAGTTAAGGTCGGAGTCATAGTGGCTGGGATGAGACATGTTTGTCATGTTTATTATCTTCGTTAGTAGTTAAGGTCCGAGTCATAGTGGCTTGGAATAAGACATGTTTGTCATGTTAATTATCTTCGTCATTAGTTAAATTCCTAGTCACAGTGTCTTGGATGAGACATGTTTCTCATATTAATTATCATCGTTATTAGTTAAATTGCGAGTCATAGTGGCTTGGATGAGATTTGTTTGTCACGATTATTATCTTCGTTATTAGTTAAGGTCCGAGTCATAGTGGCTTGGACGAGAAATGTTTGTCATGTTTATTATAATTGTTATTAGTTAGGTTCCGAATCATAGTGATTTAGATTAGACATGTTTGTCATGTTCATTATCTTCGTTATTAGTTAAGGTCTGAGTTATACTGGCTTGACGAGACATGTTTGTCTTGTTTATTATTTACGCTATAATTTATGTTCCGAGTCATAGTGGCTTGGATGAGACATGTTTGTCATCTTCATTATTTTCGTTATTAGTTATATTCCGTGTCATAGTGGCTTGGATAGGACATATTTGTCATTTTTATTATCTTCGCTATTAGTTAAATTCTGAATTATAGTGGTTTCGATGATACATGTTTGTCATGTTAATTGTCATCGTTATTATTTAGGTTCCGAGTCATAGTTGGTTGGATGAGACGTGTTTGTCATGTTCATTATCTTTGTTTTTAGTTAAGGTCCGAGTCATAGTGGCTTGGATGAGACATGTTTATAATCTTCGTTATTAGTTAAGGTCCGAGTCATAGTTGCTTAGATGAGAAATGTTTGTCATATTCATTATCTTCGTTATTAGTTAAGGTCCTAGTCATAGAGGCTTGAATGAAATATGTTTGTCATGTTTATTATCTCGTTATTAGTTAAGGTCCGAGTTTTAGTGGCTTGGACGAAACATGTTTGTCATGTTTATTATCTTCGTTATTAGTTAATGTTCGAGTAATAGTGGCTAGGATGATACATGTTTGTCATGTTTATAATCTTCGTTATTTGTTAAGGTCCGAGTCATAGTGGCTTGGATAAGAAATTATTGTCATTATTATTATCTTCGTCATTAGTTAAGTTCCGAGTCATAGTGGCTTGAATGAGACATGTTTGTAATGTTAATTATCTTCGTTATTTGTTAAGGTCCGAGTCATAGCGCCTTGGACGAAACATGTTTGTCATGCTAATTATCTTCGTTATTAGTTAAGGTCCGAGTCATAGTGGCTTGGATGAGACATGTTTGTCATGTTTAATATCTTCGTCATTAGTTATGTTTCGAGTCATAGTGACTTGGATGAGACATGTTTGTCATGTTAATTATCTTCGTTATTAGTTAATATCCGAGTCATAGTGGCTTGGATTAGACATGTTTGTCATGTTCATTATCTTCGTTATTAGTTAAGGTCTGTGTGTCATAGTGGCTTGGATGACACATGTTTGTCATGTTTATAATCTTCGTTATTTGTTAAGGTTCGAGTCATAGTTGGTTAGATTAGAAATGTTTGTCATATTCATTATCTTCGTTATTAGTTAAGGACCGAGTCATAGAGGCTTGAATGAAATATGTTTGTCATGTTTATTATCTCGTTATTTGTTAAGGTCCGAGTTTTAGAGGCTTGGACGAAACATGTATGTCATGTTTATTATTTTCGTTATTAGTTAATGTCCGAGTAATAGTGGCTTGAAAGAGACATGTTTGTTATGTTAATTATTTTCGTTATTAGTTAAGGTCCGAGTCATAGTGGCTTGGACGAAACATATTTGTTATGTTTATTATCTTCGTTAAAGTTAAAATCCGAGTCATAGTGGCTTGGATGAGATATATTTGTCATGTTAATTATCTTCGTTATTAGTTAAGGTCCGAGTTATAGTGGCTTGGACGACACGTGTTTGTCATGTTAATTATCTTCGCTATTAGTTAATGTCCGAGTCATAGTGGCTTGGATTATACATGTTTGTCATGTTCATTATCTTCGTTATTAGTTAAGGTCTGAGTCATAGTGGCTTGGATGACACATGTTTGTCATGTTTATAATCTTCGTTATTTGTTAAGGTCCGAGTCATAGTGGCTTGGACGAAACATATTTGTTATGTTTATTATCTTCGTTAAAATTAAAATCCGAGTCATAGTGGCTTGGATGAGATATATTTGTCATGTTAATTATCTCGTAATTAGTTAAGTTCCGAGTCATAGTGGCTTGGACGAGACGTGTTTGTCATGTTTATTATATTCGTTATTAGTTAAAGTCCGAGTTTTCGTGGCTTGGATGAGACCTGTTTGTCATGTTTATTATCTTAGTCATTAGTTAAGGTTTGAGTCATAGTGGCTTGGATGAGACATGTTTGTCAGGTTCATTATCTTCCTTATTAGTTAAGGTCCGAGTCATATTGGCTTGGACGAGATATGTTTGTCATGTTTATTATAATTGTTATTAGTTACGTTCCGAATCATAGTGGTTTGGATTAGACATGTTTGTCATTTTCATTACCTTCGTTATTAGTTAAGGTCTGAGTTATACTCGCTAGGACGAGACGTGTTTGTCATGTTCATTATTTTCGTTATTCGTTATAGTCTGAGTCATAGTGGCTTGGATGAGACATGTTTGTCATGTTTATTATCTTCGTTATATTATCTTCGTTATAAGTTAAGTCTGAGTCATAGTGGCTTGGATGAAACATGTTTGTCATATTAATTATCTTCGTTATTAGTTAAGGTCCGAGTCATAGTGGCTTGGATGGGACATATTTGTCATTTTCATTATCTTCGCTATTAGTTAAGTTCTGAATTATAGTGGTTTCGATGATACATGTTTGTCATGTTAATTGTTATCGTTATTATTTAGGTTCCGAGTCATAGTGGGTGTGATGAGACGTGTTTGTCATGTTCTTATTTTGTGTTTAGTTAATGTCCGAATCATAGTGGCTTGGATGAGACATGCTTGTCATGTTTATTATCTCGTTATTAGTTAAGGTCCGAGTTTTAGTGGCTTGGACGAAACATGTTTGTTATGTTTATTATCTTCGTTATTAGTTTAGGTCCGAGTTTTCGTGGCTTGGATGAGACCTGTTTGTCAGGTTCATTATCTTCCTTATTAGTTAAGGTTTGAGTCATAGTGGCTTGGATGAGACATGTTTGTTAGGTTCATTATCTTCGTTATTAGTTAAGGTTTGAGTCATAGTGGCTTGGATGAGACATGTTTGTCAGGTTCATTATCTTCGTTATTAGTTAAGGTTTGAGTCATAGTGGCTTGGATGAGACATGTTTGTCAGTTTCATTATCTTCCTTATTAGTTAAGGTTTAAGTCGTAGTGGCTTGGATGAGACATGTTTGTCAGGTTCATTTTCTTCGTTATTGGTTAAGGTTTGAGTCATAGTGGCTTGGATGAGACATGTTTGTTAGGTTCATTATCTTCGTTATTAGTTAAGGTTTGAGTCATAGTGGCTTGGATGATACATGTTTGTAATGTTAATTATCTTCGTTATTCTTCTTCTCATTCTAACAAAGAAACTGTCGAGAAAACAATTTAACGCAACTTTATTGTTGTGTGAAAAGATTTTGTATTAATGTTTTTACACCTTTTTTAACGTTGTTTTAAATATCCATATTTCGAGTTAGTAGTTTGTAAACTATATTATATACAGTATTTCTCAGCAAAATCTTAACATTGTATAGTAGTGTTTTCGTGTTATTTCAGTATGTTTTAAGCAGTGACTTATTACGTAGCACCTGAGATTAAAATGACCTCACAAATGCCAAATACAATTGTAACAACTGACTTGGAGACATTGTATTTCTGGAAATATCGATCTAACCGATAACCTCTAGAGATTTAGACAAAATACATTACCTTTTATATCAACACATTACACGTAACGTCATTCAGAACGTGGTTGTTGATTAAAGCATTGCAAATGTTATTATATTCCAAAGAAACTCAGCCTAATTACGTTGGATGTTTTCGGTTGTATTTTTTACGACTTTCTAGACTTTAATCATATGTTCGTGTATTTGACGAAATACGGTACTTATTGGAAAATCCTTTGTCGGAACACTAGTATATTATGTTTAATTAAGCTGAGAAGAAGTTTTGAAAATTAATTAACACATTTTGATGGCAATAGCGTCTCTAATCACATGCTATTTATCGTTAATAAATTGTTTTTATTGCCCAGGACTGAACAGCTGTTAGACTGATGTAAAAGTGTCACCCGCTGGAAGAGCAAGAAGTCTGTGAATTTACAACGCTAATATTAAGGGCTCAAATCATCTCAGTAGACAGTGTATAGCCTGATGTAGATTTAATGTAAGAAAAATATTCACACTGTTGGTGAAGTACGTAAACCCTCACCTACGATATTTATTATAACCATTTACACTGCACAACAAAGTGTTTGCTTCTTGAACACTGTTGGGTGTTCCTTATAGATTTTTGGCTGCTGATCACGAAAATCACATCCAAATTTGCCCATCACATATTGTTTCATTGAAATATTCAGTTTTGCTACAATGGAAAAACGATATTAGGGCAACTGGAATCCATCAATGCTTGCTAACTACTGTCGGACATTGCAACGTGATGCACCGGACATTGAATACAAACGGAAATCAGGAGGAAAACACTTTTAATTATGTTGAACTTAATAGCGTATTAGAAACATAAACGCAATTAAATACGTTATTACCGGTAAACAGTTAACTGTCTATTTCTCAGAGTTCCTACATGATGAAGCAAAACCAAAACTATATTTGTGCATACCCACCAGGTACCTGTCACAATCAGCAAAACTTTTCAGGAACCAAAACTTTTCAAAAAATTGTTGAAAAATTTATATAAAATTATATAAAATTTTATAATTATATAAAAATTAATTCACATAAACTAATACAATAGCATATAATCATAGATATGAGCCATTATAACCAATGTACGATAATTACAGTTCAGCAATTCATACCTTTTACTAAGGCAGTGATATCAATTTGAGACCACATAACTCAATAAATTGTTACCAGACCTTCCTACTTTCTGATGATCTTTAAAAAAAAAAAAACGTTTGGGTAAAGGAGGAAACATCTTGCAATTCACACATTGATATCAAAAGCTGTCTTCTCCGGGGTAAAACACTTGATTTGGTTTGTTTTGAACTTAGCTCAAAGCTACACGAGGGCTATCTGCGCTAGCCGTCTGTAATTTAGCAGTGTAAAACTAGAGAGAAGACAGCTAGTCATCGCGACCCACCGCCAACTCTTAAGCTACTCTTTTACCAACGAATAGTGAGATTGATCGTCACATTATAACGCCCCCACGGATGAAAGGGCAAGCATGTTTGATGTGACAGGGATTCGAACCTGTGACCCTCAGATTACGAGTCGAGTGCCTTAACCACCTGGCCATGCTGGGCCTGAAAACAAGAAACGTAGCTTACATCATTTACATTTGATGAGATACTCGTCAGGTTTTTCCGTGTAACTTGTCAATTTTATATTTTTTTTACACTTAAAACATGGTTTTGAACACTAAAATCTAAATATGTTTGAACAACGTTTTGTTAGGATATGTTTTCTAAGATTGACCTTGCTTGGTATGATTAGTTAATATCATGTTAATATTGTTCTAAAGCTTCTCCCCAAATGTCACTAAAATTCCGTGTCATGTGCTCATTACTTTATTTCAAAACTGAAACACCCTTCTAGCCAACAATAAAACACCTGAATTAAAGCAATAACAACATAGCTTACGACATTGCCCCCTCCCTGGATTGTGAAGTCTATAAATGACAAAAACGTAACTTTTTTAAATTAATAAAGTTAACGTCCCTCAGTGGATCAGAAGACTTTAATGTTCAAATCCGGGGTTTAATTCTTCGGGGTGGAGTGAGTGCACATAGTTCAATGAGTGGCTATGCGATAAAAATGAAAGCTATTATTATTCATGGATAAACATTATAATAACTAATTCATTAATTTAAAGAGTTAAACAAAGTTGAATCGAAAATTTGATGAACAAAATGAAATATACTTCCTCATCTTATTTACTGCCTATCAACTGCCCACTAACCATCTATTTTTATTTTCACTTACAATTATGACACAATGGAAACTCTCATCAGATGAATAATCTGGCAATACTCTGGAAGTAATCTAATCGGGAACCTCTGGCTTTCATATAGATTCCATTATATCATATGAAAGTTTCATTGAAGTTAGCCAGTTGTTTGTTTTCCATTTGATGCGCTTTAAAGATTGTCACGTTGGAAGACCTCAATCTAAATCAACTTTACTTTTGGATTATGCTTTGTTTCGCTTGAGGTTGGCATCAATCCTTGTGATCACTGAAAGTCCAAACTTTGGCAGTATAAGTATTCTGTAGCCCAGATAGACTAATTTTTGAAGACTTTAAACCTTTCCTAAAGCCACGCATGTGTTTCTGCATAAGATTGGATCCCAGTACTCCTTAGAATAAAGTTCCCACACATTATGTTGTGTAGAACAGTTTCCAACAGCGGGGATAACTTCCAGGTTTCAATTTTACTGAAACCATATGACCGCTCAATGTTCAAGCCAATCCATCTTCTTGGTTCATCTTTGGAGGCGATTGTCCACCTGTTATTACCAAATTAAGACAAACAGTTATAGTTGTAGAACAAAATTTTATTAACATACTGTACGACTTTTCACCAATAAATTCATTGACTCGTGAACTGGCTTCTTTAAATAGTATGTTAATTGTTTCTATTGGGTAAGCTGGGGTTTTTTCCTTGTTTTATTATAAGTTAATGATCCCTTACAGTCAACCCATGTAATTTCCATGTCCTTCACACTGACAGTAGTTTATTACTCTTCTCACACCTTTGTAAGCAGTCTTTATCAATATGTTTCTTTAAGTTTCAGTTGAAACACGTTTTATCATGATGTTTTCTTCTCTATCTTGTGTGAGAAGTTGTCTAATTAAAAGGCTTCTGTCTTGCGATATGGTATATTAAGTTTCAGTTGAAACACTTATTGTCACGTGTCTTACTTCTTTCATTCAGATTTAACAAACTGGATGATTAAACGTTGGAGTTCTTTCAGCCTTCTATCTGATAGAGCTGGTCTTTATACATCAGGGGCGGATAGACCCACCAGGTTTCCAAGAAATTTTCTGTGGGGCTGTGGCAGGGTCCGAGGCTGTGTTGAAATTGTTGTAGAATCAGCTATTAGGCAAGCGTCTTCCATTTTTCTGGGCCTCCATTAGAATGCCTAACATCCCCAGTTTTACACTATTTGATTTGATAAATTGAGAATTCCTGAACAACATATTTATTTGTTTATCTATGGTATTAAATTATCCAAATTCCATTGTCAGCTAGAGATATTTTTTTAAAGATGTACACATGCTTAACTTTGGCCTCATCTGTTATGGTACCGAGAGAAAAATCCGCCATTTTGAGTGAAGCAGGTCTTTACACATTTTTCCAACGTGTGGATCTCGTCTTTCATCAGAATTGTGCTCCTGAATTGTTTTGAAAAATGGTGTACTATTCCAAACTTGGTTGATGAGGGAGCCATTAATGCTTGATAATTATTACTGTGCAGTCTGCTAAAAGTTGTCTATTTAAATGAGAAGCAATGTAAAAGACTTGCTGCCGAGTCCTTCATCTGTTTAATTTCGAAATTATTTTTAACTGAGTTTGACATGTCTCAGATGGTTAGCTAAATTTAGGTACAAGATTGGCTAGTGATATAACAAGTGCAGTCCTTAAACGTTCTGTGGTAATAAGTATCACACGGGTTCTTTGTTCCGTATTTCAAATTTAGTGTTACTTGGAATTGAAACTCACAGAAAATGTTTTGAGCAGGGGCGTAGATCCTGGTGAAGGGGATACACCCCCTTCATTTTAGGTGAGGGGGTATGGTGCATACAATCATCCCCTTTACAGTTTGGTCTGTTGAATTGTTTTATTGCATCACAGGCCTACAAATTGTGTGTTTGTTCTTGTGATTCTCGTGTTCTTACCAATCGAATTACATAATTAGGCCTCTATGTAGGCTTTTTTAGTAGCCGAAATGTACATCTTTAATCTAGGCGTGCTTCTAAGCTTTTCGATCTCAGCGATAGTTTGTAAGTATCAGTCAGTAGGCCTAAGTATACATGCAAGTATTGTGGCAATAAGATTACTCTGTGATTGCATGTTTACAGCTTTCAGGTTCACGTAATCAGAGATTACGAATTTGCAAATTGAACAGTCCACATAAGTGGTTGCAAATATCATCCCCCTATGCGGTGTGAAAAGTCTACGCCCCTGGACTTTCGAGTGTGGCTGATTAGGTCCTTGCACATAGAGATTCGTTTTCCTGATGTTCTTCTGTGCCTCAGTGATTTTGTTGTCATTATATTTCTGTATTCTATAGATCTCTTTTTCACGCTTTCCTTTTTACTGACCCGAAGGCGTTATAATGTTACGGCCAATCTCACTATTTGTTGGTAAAATGTTCGTTTGTTTGTTTTTGAATTTCGTGCAAAGCTACACTAGGGATATCTGTGCTAGCCGTCACTAATTTTGCAGTGTAAGACTAGAGGAAAGGCAGCTAGTCATCACCACCCACCGCCAACGAATAGTGGAATTGACCGTCACATTATAACGCATCCACGACTGAAAGAGCGAGCATATTTGGTGTGACGGAGATTCGAACCCGCAACCCTCGGATTATGAGTCGAACGCCTTAACCCACCTGGCCATGCCGGGCCTTGTTTGTGAGAGAGTAGTCCAAGAGTTGGCGGTGGGTGGTGATGACTAGCTGCCTTTCCTCTAGTCTTACACTGCTAAGTTAGGGACGGCTAGCGAAGATATCCCTTGTGTAACTTTGCACGAAATTCAAAACAAACCAAACCATTTTTACTCTTTTATTAGGCTATCTGTGCTCTGCCCACCAAGAGTATCGAAACCTATTTTATAGCGCTCTTAATCCGCAGACATACCACTGTGCCACTGGGGGAGCTTACAGTTTGAAGACTTTTTTGGGATTTAATTAGTTTTGTTATTATAATCTCCAATAACTTTTTCGATCTTGTCTTCAATCAAATTTATTTCAGTTCTCAATTCTTTTGTAAGCCTTATATTTTTTTTTATCATCTCTCTCTTAGCGTCACATGTTTTTAAACACTGCAAAGACTTAGACTTCAACAGTAAAACAATGCCAAAGCTGTTAAAAATCAAATCAGTTGCTATAAATCATACCCAGATGTATCAGTAGGATAAAAATCAATATAGAGAGAACTATTTTCCCAACACAGAACCTAAAACAGCATATATTTTACTGCTAATAGTTTAATATTTTTACGACATAAGGCAGCAAGTCTTAAGACGCTCAGATGACCAAAAGTGATAAATGGTTAACATTACACACACACACACACACACACACCTTACCGAATAGAAGGTTTTTCAGGAGTAGAAGAGGCGTAACAACGAACGCAATATCGAACACCGCAAGTGTCCGTAGAATCCATTCCCTGTAACATGACAACGGATACAGGCGTAGCAGTGGGTAACTATAATATGCAACAAAAATGAAGGTATCAATGTACGTCTAATTGCTTTATCCACGTTTTTTTGTAATTCATTTTTTTAATTTGCTTATGTTTGTACCTGTGAGTAGCTGGTAGGTAACTTATTTTTATAAATAAATCAGATAATGTTTAATGTTCAAAACATACTCTTTAATTCCAAATGTATTACTACTCCCAAGTCTTTGATAGTTTATACAAGGTTTATTAAACTAAGTCGAAGGGAAAGACCATGGTGCTACTATATAGCGTACTTATTAATTCAATGCGATTGTGAACGATTCGTTTGTTAAGTTAAAGGACATAAGAAGACACTGACCGGCTAACCAATGAAAATTTCGTTACACTGGGACACACTAAATGCTCGTGTAACAAAATTAAACAAAAGAAAAGACTGTTTCAAAGAACACTCAACAAAAATCATTGTTCTGATGGTAGTAGAATCTGCTGTTCTATTAGAACAAATCAAATCTATTTAGAATGTAATCTAGTTTCTAGTTTTACACAATATTGGTTGGTTAACAAGTTTCGATTTTTTGCTAATAAATACATTTCAAACAAATAATAGTGTCATTAAGAATATTTAATTTGTTTCATTTGTAAAGCGTCTTGTTGGTAGCAACAACATCTTTTAGAAATAAAATTTCATTATATATTAGCGACACATAAAAATACGTGAAACAATTTTGTAAGCTACAGTTGTTTACATTTTTAGTACAGACTGTTACACTACGAAACGTCACACGAGCTGTTCGAAATTTTGAATCAAGTAAAATACGTTACACATTTATGCAAACGTTTGTCAAAACATTTTATTTGTCTTTCTTTAAGTGTTGTTTAATGTTGTTTATTGCGTATATTCTGAACTTGGAATAGAATAAAACAATTTTAGTAATACTGTGTACTTACGATAAAACGGAATGGTAATGCCTCTGCTCCAAGTTTCTTAAGAAGTTTTTCATGGAGCCATCCACCAGCTAATCCAAGTTGTGTGGTGTTATCGCCAGGAGTTAAAGTAGGTTCAGGAACACGTGGGTAGATCTGCTTGTGGGTTATATAAAGTTCTCGACAAAAACTCATTCC
Organism: Tachypleus tridentatus; assembly: GCF_004210375.1. NCBI lineage: Eukaryota > Metazoa > Arthropoda > Merostomata > Xiphosura > Limulidae > Tachypleus > Tachypleus tridentatus. The sequence goes on from NC_134831.1 coordinate 104,332,218, forward strand.
CAGAATTTCGTCTTCTTCGCGACCATAACGAAATATTGCTACAATTCCCACGTAAATATTTTTATTTTCGACAGCCATTGGGTTCAATAGAACGACTCCTTCTATTCAAGGGAATAAGTTTAAGATTCTGAATGTAGAAGGAAAGGCGACCGAAAAAACAACAAACTTAAAGCTGAACATTATCACTTTTTTTTGTGTTTTGTTTTGAACTTCGCACAAAGCTACTCGAGGGCTATCTGCGCTAGCCGCCCCTAATTTAGCAGTGTAAGACTAGAGAGAAGGCAGCTAGTCATCACCACCCACCGCCAACTCTTGGGCTACTCTTACCAACGAATAGTGGGATTGACCGTCACATTATAACACCCCCATGGCTGAAAGAGCGAGCATGTTTGGTGCGACCGGGCTTCGAACCCGCGACCCTCGGATTACAAGTCGAACGCCTTAACGCACTTGGCCATTCCGGCCTATGTAGTGTTGGTAAAACAAAATACATACTGTGGGGCATTATCTAAATTCCTATTTTAAACATAAATGTAATATTTAATGTCATGGCGATGAAATTCGAAACCTGGCGAAATACTGAGAGACATTAAACTTTAATGTTTGTGATAAAAATAACGCTAGACTACTGCAAATTTTATTTCTCTGCAAAGCTTTTAAGTTGTCCATTACGAATTTAAAATCAGAGATGGATAAAAATTCAATTTGTATTACGAATGTTAAGCCTACTGCTTTCCAAAACATCGTCTCCTGTCATAAAACTTAATCTGTTATATTACACATACAAACGACGTTAGAAAGAAACGTCAACCTGTACCTGCTAGCCCAGCTGATGAGTTTAAGTACATATGAAAGGTTTCCTGGGCATTGACGTAATGTAAGGTATAACGGAATAAGGTATAATGTAAAGCAAAACGGAGTGTTAAAAACTAACAAAACACGCAATATGAAGAACGATGTTTATTATGAATATTAATATAATATAAATATTAGATCTATTATGATAAGTTTGTTAATTATAAATTTTCAGAGGCAGATTTTGATGTTTAAATGTTGTGCAGCAGCAAGTGTTCATAAAACTTTTGAAAGTAAGATCTGATAGACTTTCAAGTCAATATACACCTATTCACATCTGGGAGTTAGATCTGATAGATTTTTCAGGTCAATACACACTTTTACACAAGTGGAACACAATTACAAATATCTTAGACTGATGTTGTACCGCCAGTGACGCAGTAGAATATCTGAGGATTAACAACATTAGAAATCGGGTTTCTATACCCGTGGTGGGCGGAGCACAGATAGCTCATTTTGTAGCTTTGTGCTTAATAAACTTTGATTTTCTGAACTTGGATGCTTATTAAAAATGTTAGTTTTCGAATGTAATTTCATCCTCTGCATTTGGCGATTTTTAGTAGTGCCTAGGTATTTGAAAATACATTTTAAAATGTATCCACGAATCATAAGATATTTTGATAGGTGTTCATTTTACAAGAAGTAAGCGTGTTGGTTACCATTATGTGATATTACACTAAAGACTATGGTATCGAAGACCAGTCTACACCATAACACGCGGAAATAAATAAAGTGTTAGTTTATGTCAAGAAATACTATTATGAAGCTAATAAAGACATGCTAGAAGCAATAATGTCAAAAGTGAGTTTTTACCAATATAACATTTCTTTAATTTGTTTGGGTTAGTTAATTAAGCGCAAAGTTAATCGAGGGCTATCTGCGCTAGCTGTCCTAAATTTTGAAGTGATAGATTAGAAGGAAAGCAGTTAGTCAATACTACAATTTCCAATATTTCGGTGGCTCTTTATCAAGGAATAACGATATGATAACACTCTTACAGTCAGAAGAGCAAGTATGTTCGACGACGTGTTTTGATCTCGCGATTCGAATGCATAACTACAAAGATATGTTAGAGAAGAATTTCTTTTACGATTGCATTTGGCAAAACGTATTTTACAAAAAAAAAATGAGTTAAAACAAAATATTGCGTCATTGTTAATTGTTCACTATTAAACTCAATTTTATCTATTAAAGACAAAATGTACAAGTTATTGTAAAACAACTGCTTTGTTGTGAATGTCTTTCACAAGTTAGTGAAGCGTGATTATGGTTACACTTGTAATGAGACCTCTCACAGGAGATGTGGATTGAGCGAAACGCGTCGTTGGCAATGGATATAATGAATGTTATAAAGATGTACTTTTCTAATTATTTAAAGTCCCTAAGGGACTAGGTAAACAATATATAGTGTTCACAATTATAATAGGCCTAATACCTATGTAATGGCAAGTATCACTACAATCATACTTTATTTACTTGTAAAAGGGGTCCTCACAACACTAATTGTTATAACTAATGGCCTATACGAACAGCATTCTCACCACAAGTGTGTTCATTGTGTCCAGCCAATCTGAAGAACTCTGGATTGAGTGAAATGTGTCGTGTACAAAAGGGTTGGCGGCGGGTATTGTTGACTAAGTGCCTTTCCTCCAGACTGTCAAATCTAAATTAGAGACGTTTGGCATAGATGGTCCTTGTGCATGATTTTAAGAAGATTTGAAAAACTAACTCATCAAAACTTTTGTGAATATTGACGAAAGGGGAAAGGTCAATTAATGAAATTATAATATATCTTCCTAACGCGTATATCTCGCTTACATGGAGAGTATTTATTTGTATTTGTTTGCAGTTAAGCACAAAGCTATACAAAGGATATCTGTGCTATGCTAAACACAATATATAAAATGGGTTCAGGATCATAAGCCTTCCGATTTACCGCTTAGCCACTGGAAGAGTTGGGGAAGACATAACTTAGATAGAATGTTAATAAAAACGTTTAGATCGCTAAAAAGATTTTTGCACATGACTTTAAACGATCGATCTTGAATCTAAATATTGTGCCAAACTACATATATAAATTACATTATTTAGAAGACAAATATATTATTTTATAACAAGAAAAACAATAACTTTCACCTCTTTCATAAAAATACATTTATTCATATATTTTAAGCCATACAACGTAAGCACTGTCTTAGCACATCATCACTAAGTCACAGTTTTATTGCTTGTTTTTGAATTTCGCCAAAGCGACACTTGAGCTATCTGTGCTAGCCGGCCCTACTTTAGCAGTGTAGGACTAGAGGGAAGGCAGCTAGTCATCACCACCCACCGCCAACTCTTGGGCTACCCTTTACCAACGAATAGTGGGACTGTCACATTATAACGCCCCCACGGCTGAACGGGCGATCGTGTTTGGTGCGAAGGGGATTCGAACCCGCGACTCTCGGTTTACGAGTCGAACGCTTTAACCCACGTGGCCATTCCGGGCCTACATTTTTTATTGTAATAAGGAAGTTTCTGTCGCACACAACTCCTATTTACGTATTTAAGTTTGCTAAAGCCAGCGAAGATGTCAGTATTCTTAAGGTTTATCGGCAAGTGTGCGCACTTATAATGCTAAAAGTATGACTTCGATAATTGCGGTGGGCAGAGCGCAGATAACTTTTTGTTAAAGAACAAAAACAACTAAAGAAAACCAAAAACTATATTCTCAAGAACATTTCAAATATCTTCAAAAGTGTGATAACAGCAGGTCCTTCAAACTTCTTTCGTTTAGCACACAGCAATACGGATTAATACTTAAAACTGTACCTTGGTGCATGTACTACAAATCAATACGGACATGTGATTATACACCATACTTAAGTGACAGAGGTAATACACTGCATTATTGTTCTTGCATTCAAAACAGTAACTTTACACACGAACCTGAAATCTGGAAGGTATTGCGCCACCAAAATGCCACATATGAAATCATCAATTCCGAAGTTGAAACACGTAGTTTCAAAGCATTGTGGTCTATAAACAGTATTCTTAATGTGTACTTTCGCTTTTTTTTCAGTAACAGTTCAGTAATTAACAAACTTAACCGGTGCATCGATTGCAGTAACTTCTTTCAAAATAATTTTAGTTACAACTTCAAGATTAAATTATTTGAGTTTTCATTTTCCTGATCTGACCATAGACATAAAATAATTGGGGCAAAAGAAACCGTTTAATTCATATATACTGCAACTAAGTAACTTTCAATTCAAGTTTATATTATTACCTTTAACAAAATTATTTAGTTCTATTCGTTCATCGTTAGAGGAAACTTTTGAAGTGGATGGTTAATAAAGTCCAATTATGTTTGTGAATGTGAATATGTCGAAGCAAGTTGTTATATTTTCTCTTAATGGGATCATATGAGGTTGTTTTAGTTATTGATTTTTACCATAAGAAAATGTACAGTATAGTATAAAACACTGCTTGAAAGTCACTCAAAAATATTATTTTCAATTTTACAACAAGAAAATTCACCACTAGTCAACGGTAAGTCTACGGATTTACAACCATACAATTAGGGGTTCATTTCCCCTCCGTGGATTCAACAGATAGCTCGACGTGGCTTTGCTATAAAGAAACACATACACTCTCTCTCTCTCTCTCTCTCTCTCTCACACACACACACACACACAAAATAAGAAAATGTACATCAGATATGAAGCATTGCTTGAAAGTCATTCAGAAATAGGCCTGGCATGGCCAGGTGGGTTAAGACATTCGACTCGTAATCTGAGGATCGCGGGTTCGAATTCCCGTCGCACCAAACATGCTCGTACTTTCAGCTGTGGGAGCGTTATAATGTGACGGTCGATCCCACTATTCGTTGGTAAAAGAGTAGCCCAAGATTTGGCGGTGGGTGGTGATTACTAGTCGCCTTCCCTCTAGTTTTATTCTACTAAATTAGGGAAGGCTAGCGCAGATACCCCTCGTGTAGTTTTGCGCGAAATGAAAAAAAAAAACATCCAGAAATATAAATCATAATTTTACAATAAGAATATGTACAATAGAGTATGAAATATTTCTTGAGAGTCACCCAAAAGTACAATTACCAGACTAGTTCAAAGTTTGTTGTAATATAAATATTAATTTGAGAGAAATGTAATTAAAATGCAAGCTGCAGAGAGATGTTGCTACCTCGTGGGATCAAGGATTCTTGAAAAACATGTTAATTTATTAAAATATTGTAGCTCGTTAGTTGTTGTGCGTGTGAGAAGAGTCAGTAATAAATTAAATATTCAACGGATGTAAATATATCACAAGTAGTTCGAATGATGAAAATATTTGTTGTTTTTATAACTTTAAAATTAGCTGAAACGGCTGTTACAAAGGGCTTGCATTTTGCAATTTGTAACATAAGCGACATATTGATTAATAACTTTCTGCTTGTCTTAGAATTCTGTCAATTCTGTTATCATATTAAGCTGTTGTATAATTAATTATATAATAAAAACATAACTAACCCACCGTCAACTTTTCGTTTACTCTTGTTTTATGAATTGTGAGATTTGACGGTTATCCATATGACACTTACAACCCCAAACTTTAACATGCAATAATTTTTTGCGACAACAAGTCACGAACCATAAACCCTGGATTCGAAGTCCAAGAACACTAAACGTTAGACCATACAGGCCTTGCCAGAACTAACAGAGTCGGAAGTAATAAAAACGCAGAGTAATTTAAATTTCATTCTTTTTTATATTTTAAGATTCTCCTAGAAACTACTCCTTCCCCACTGACACAGTGCGAAATTATACTTCTAGAAATATGGTTTCGATACCCTCGATCGGCAGAACACAGAAAGCCAATTTTGTAACTCTGTGCTTAACTACAAAGAAACAAACGAGAAATTCACCTAGAACATGCTTCAAACTTACCGACTGGATCACAATGCGTAAAATAATCAACAAAATCTCTGGTTCCAAGATAGACGGTTACCTGTAAAAATCATAAAGGATATACTATAATAATTAGTATATGATGAAATTAAACATAACCTGTAAAAGTGCTAATTAAATTTGTTCGTTGTATTTAGTAGAGGAATATAATCTTCACAGTAATTAATTTCTGATGACATAATACTCACAGATAAAACTCATAGTAGATGAGACATGAGGATTGACACAATAATTAATAATTGCAAATACGTTATTAATACATACTGTAGTTGTTGTTTTTTGTTGTTTTGGATGAATCACAAAGCCACACAATGGGTAATCTGCGCTCTGCCTACCACAGGTATCGAAATCCGGTTTTTAGCGTTGGAAGTCCGCAGACATACCGCTGAGCCACTGGGGGACAATGGATACTGTAAGTTAGCCTATAAAACTGGTGATAGTTGAGATATCAAGTTGAGGATAAAACTGTGTTAATCGTGTGTTCATACAAATTGAATATACAATCGTTCACGGTGGCCTATGAAAAGGAAAACTAAGACATAAGATGTTTTATAAATGACTGTACAGATTTTAACCCTAAAACTGGTAAACGAAAAGTGGCTTCTTTTTGGCATCATAGTTGTTACAAAAGCAGTACGATTACTTTTCAGCAGTAATTTAGTTCAAATTTGACATTGTGTTTGCTGGTTCGCCTCTTGCAGAGAAATATTCGTTTGAAGACCAGTTCTTTACCCTGTTTAATTATATGGAGATTTTGATGAAAACTCGTCGAATTTTTCAACATAATATGCTCATAAAAGAACTATTTTAGTGCTAAACTAGTCAATACGCAAGGAGAGTGCCCGAAAGTCGTGTTTACTCTTGTCCTTGTTTTAAGTGCAAGATTGAAAAGGTAACACTTGCAGGACATGAAGAAGTTCCTGCTAAAGTTAAGTCGATCAGAGAGAAAGAGGGATTGTTCAAAAACGTTATAATTCAACGTTTTGAACGTTTGTCAAATAAGAAAATTTAGGAATAGTAAGAATAAGATGTTGTGTTTTTATTGTAACCACTTTTACTGTCGTCCAATGAGTGACAGACTGATATATAATTCACTACACTTCCACATTGACTCATTAAGAATGACGGAAAATATTTATCGTTGTTTCTAGATGTTTTCTTTTTTTTTTAATTTCGCGCAAAGCTACACGAGGGCTACCCGCGCTATTGTCATGGACGTGTTGGAAAACACTTTTTGAAACCTCAAATCAAGCTCAAAATGAAATGGCCCTGGGCAAAAGCAATCTTATTTTGGTAGAGTTTTTCATCAACACGAAAACATCATTTAGGAGTTTCTTTGGGTTTTTCGAAGCAAGAAATCGAAACCCAGACTTATATAAAGTTTTTTTGATAGAAGGTGGTCTAGAGGAGTTTTTCGTTTGGAAACTTCTAAATGACCGAATCCTAACCTTAAGGGTAAAACGGAAGGACTTTTCAACTAAAAAAATAAAGGCCTTTAGTAAAATAAACGCCGATTTTTTTCTCCAATTTCGCTCAAAATCGAGATTTAAGATAAAAGATAGAATTAAGGTAATGACTGTTCAACACAAAGCACAGACTGTTTCTTGGTACACGGAATTAAAGTCTGTTCCTTTTTGTGCCATTATAATTTCAATAAGTCTGTCATATACGACCATTATTAGACAACGTAAAACGTCCTAATAAGAGTATTAGATTAACCAGTGTAAGTGAAGACACTGTTGCCTCAGCAACTAATGTCATTCAACGTAATTCGGGAAAATTTGTGAAATGGGTTTCTGTTGAATTTGCTGTATGGTGGATTATATTATTTGAAAGACCAGTCATGACCATATGGTTAGGGCGCTCGACTCGCAATCTGCGGAACGCGAATTCGAATCTCCATCATCGAATATGCTCGTCTCTTTTATCTGTGGGAGTATTATAATGTAACGACCAATTCCATTATTCGTTGGCAAAAGATCGGCCCCAGAGTTGGCGGTTGGCGGTACTGACCAGATACCTTCCCTTTAGGCCCGGCATGGCCAAGCGTGTTAAGGCGTGCCACTCAAAATCTGAGGGTCGCGGGTTTGCATCCCCGTCGCGCCAAACATGCTCGCCCTCCCAGCCGTGGGGGCGTTATAATGTGACGGTCAATCCCCCTATTCGTTGATAAAAGAGTAGCCCAAGAGTTGGCGGTGGGTGGTGATGACTAGCTGCCTTCCCTCTAGTCTTACACTGCTAAATTAGGGGCGGCTAGCACAGATAGCCATCGAATAGCTTTGTGCGAAATTCAAAAACAAACAAACAAACCTTCCCTTTAGCCTATCACTGCTAAATTAGGGACGGCTAGCGCGAAATTTAAAGGAACTTCAAACCAAATAGTGTTTAAAAGTTCTGAAACATCTGAAATTTTGTGTGGATGAAAAATGTGTACATTGTAACAGCTACTTTAAGAAAACTACGACAGTGGATTCCTGTTGACCACTGTTTTAAACAATTAGGGAGATCGTAACGATAGTCTTTTCATTTGGATTATCAGATCTGATTATGTAATGTTTCATGTTAGAGACGTAACTGTTAAGTTTGAGAAGATGTGAACTGAAACACCACCGCTCAGAAGTAACCGCGAAATTCGTTGAAAACCAATATTTTGTTTTACATCCAATCACCATTCTTTTCATTTTATTGGAAAACAATCACTCGACTCACATGTCATTCTTAACTGCGTGTTTTTGAGGCACTAGATAATGTTTACAGGTCTGCTGGTTTGACTGAGTACCACTTTAACCATGGTCCCTGCCATACCAGCCCTAACGATCCTCACTGATTTGTTGTGGGTACTTATCCATGTACTCCACGTCTAGTACCACATGTCAGCCTTAAGTATAGTGTCAAGAAGCACTGATGTAATAATTAGATTTTCAGCATGTGTTGAACAAGTGGCAGAGGTCATATGAAAAATGTATGGACTAAAATGTACTTTTCTGAATGTTTCTGTCGTGTTTTTTTATTTATTTAAATTGTCACAGAACCATTTATACACGATTATATGTCCTAACAAAATATTACATGCGTAACAAATAACAAACAAATACATTTATGGACCGATAGAAAATCTGAAAATATGTAGAAATGTTTGTGGTACTTGGAAACGTTGTGCATTTTCTTTCCAAGAAAGGTACGCTTTATTGAACCAAAATTTTCCTAAGGAATATATTTTCAGAATGAATACAATCGTTTTTTCCCGTGTGGAACATGTGTTGAGCAGTAGTGAATTTACTTTGTGCTGTCGTTACAGATGATCAAGGATCTTGAGACGAGATTAACAGATATCTGTCTACAGGTCTTGCTCCGCTGACTCTGGTGACATCATCGTGTTTATATTTAGAAATAATTAGAGGACAAATTCTCTTCCTTTCCACTTGCGATGCCCCCCAGTGGCACAGCGGGATGTCTGCGGACTCACATCGCTAAAAACGGGTTTCGATACCCGTGGTAGGCAGAGCACAGATAGTTCATTGTGCTTAATTCTAAACAAACAAACTTGGGATGACCAGTAATGTGGGTAATGCCTGAGCTATGAGAGTGATGACTTTATTGTTTTAGTTTACATAAAAGTTATGGTGTCTCGGACTGGAGCAGATTACATTTAGAACCACTGGAGAATCTTATCAGGATATCTACCACATTTTGTTCTTGTTTTCAGAAACACTGTCCAGTAATTAGTGTAATCCTCAATGTCTAGGTATGTTGTTTCTCTGTAAATATTGATTTGATTTTGTTTGATATTGCATTCATTCTTCTGTTTTTTAAAATCAGCCAAATCATATTTTAAGTTTTAATTTCATATTATAGTTATTTATGAATACAACCCGACAAATAAATCAGTGTAACCGAGAACATTATATAGATAAAACCGTTATAAGAGTAAAAATAATTATGTGATAGCGTTTCGACAAAATTCACCGGCTAAGGCGTGCGACTCGTAATCTGAGGATTGCGGGTTCGAATCCCTCTCCCACCAAACGTGCTCGTCTTTTAGCCGTGAGGGCGTTATAATGTGACGGTCAATCCCCCTATTCGTTGATAAAAGAGTAGCCCAAGAGTTGGCGGTGGGTGGTGATGACTAGCTGCCTTCCCTCTAGTCTTACACTGCTAAATTAGGGGCGGCTAGCACAGATAGCCATCGAATAGCTTTGTGCGAAATTCAAAAACAAACAAACAAACCTTCCCTTTAGCCTATCACTGCTAAATTAGGGACGGCTAGCGCGAAATTTAAAGGAACTTCAAACCAAATAGTGTTTAAAAGTTCTGAAACATCTGAAATTTTGTGTGGATGAAAAATGTGTACATTGTAACAGCTACTTTAAGAAAACTACGACAGTGGATTCCTGTTGACCACTGTTTTAAACAATTAGGGAGATCGTAACGATAGTCTTTTCATTTGGATTATCAGATCTGATTATGTAATGTTTCATGTTAGAGACGTAACTGTTAAGTTTGAGAAGATGTGAACTGAAACACCACCGCTCAGAAGTAACCGCGAAATTCGTTGAAAACCAATATTTTGTTTTACATCCAATCACCATTCTTTTCATTTTATTGGAAAACAATCACTCGACTCACATGTCATTCTTAACTGCGTGTTTTTGAGGCACTAGATAATGTTTACAGGTCTGCTGGTTTGACTGAGTACCACTTTAACCATGGTCCCTGCCATACCAGCCCTAACGATCCTCACTGATTTGTTGTGGGTACTTATCCATGTACTCCACGTCTAGTACCACATGTCAGCCTTAAGTATAGTGTCAAGAAGCACTGATGTAATAATTAGATTTTCAGCATGTGTTGAACAAGTGGCAGAGGTCATATGAAAAATGTATGGACTAAAATGTACTTTTCTGAATGTTTCTGTCGTGTTTTTTATTTATTTAAATTGTCACAGAACCATTTATACACGATTATATGTCCTAACAAAATATTACATGCGTAACAAATAACAAACAAATACATTTATGGACCGATAGAAAATCTGAAAATATGTAGAAATGTTTGTGGTACTTGGAAACGTTGTGCATTTTCTTTCCAAGAAAGGTACGCTTTATTGAACCAAAATTTTCCTAAGGAATATATTTTCAGAATGAATACAATCGTTTTTTCCCGTGTGGAACATGTGTTGAGCAGTAGTGAATTTACTTTGTGCTGTCGTTACAGATGATCAAGGATCTTGAGACGAGATTAACAGATATCTGTCTACAGGTCTTGCTCCGCTGACTCTGGTGACATCATCGTGTTTATATTTAGAAATAATTAGAGGACAAATTCTCTTCCTTTCCACTTGCGATGCCCCCCAGTGGCACAGCGGGATGTCTGCGGACTCACATCGCTAAAAACGGGTTTCGATACCCGTGGTAGGCAGAGCACAGATAGTTCATTGTGCTTAATTCTAAACAAACAAACTTGGGATGACCAGTAATGTGGGTAATGCCTGAGCTATGAGAGTGATGACTTTATTGTTTTAGTTTACATAAAAGTTATGGTGTCTCGGACTGGAGCAGATTACATTTAGAACCACTGGAGAATCTTATCAGGATATCTACCACATTTTGTTCTTGTTTTCAGAAACACTGTCCAGTAATTAGTGTAATCCTCAATGTCTAGGTATGTTGTTTCTCTGTAAATATTGATTTGATTTTGTTTGATATTGCATTCATTCTTCTGTTTTTTAAAATCAGCCAAATCATATTTTAAGTTTTAATTTCATATTATAGTTATTTATGAATACAACCCGACAAATAAATCAGTGTAACCGAGAACATTATATAGATAAAACCGTTATAAGAGTAAAAATAATTATGTGATAGCGTTTCGACAAAATTCACCGGCTAAGGCGTGCGACTCGTAATCTGAGGATTGCGGGTTCGAATCCCTCTCCCACCAAACGTGCTCGTCTTTTAGCCGTGAGGGCGTTATAATTTTACGGTCAAACCCACTATTCGTTGATAAAAGAATAGCCCAACAGTTAGAGGTGGGTGGTGATGACTAGCTGTCTTCCCTCTAATTTTACACTGCTAAATTAGGGACGGCTAACGCAGATAGCCCTCGTGTAGTTTTGCGCGAAATTAAAAACAAATAAATAAACAAAACTCATTAAAAAAAAAAAGTAAGCGATGGGTTTATGTATGAGACGTTTTGAGTTTAAACACCCATATGTTCTCCTAAATCTTAGGTTTTATTTCATACGAATGAAGGTTCTCTTATAGGAATTGTATCTTCATTACCGTGCGAGTTCTATCTTTCAGCTATCCCTCCTATAAGGATGTATTTTTCTTTACTACTTCCATAGTGTAGCTGATATTTGGATTTTGTTGGTTTGTCTTGCATCTGCGGTGCTATTTATTTTTAGCCAAGTTGTTGCAAGGAATCAGGTAGTGAAGGAAAGCTTCTGCTAGGAATGTGACAGTATCGTATGAGAAATAACAACTGACCAATAGAACAAAATTTCAATGGAGCCATTAAGTTATCATTGGCGCTCGTTCATGACTTCCCGCCAAAATTTTACTGTGATATGTCAGAGAAGTTGGAAAATAATGGAAAGATAAAAAAGGAAAACCAAAAAGCGATTTCAAACATGTACTCGTATAACTTTAAATTCTACCATCTGAATATGTGACTGCGGATTCCAGAAATATATTATGTATTATCGATAAAATAACAGTGCTTTTTCTGAAAGCGCCAAGTTTATTTGAAGAGAAGAAACAAAATACAGATTTCTGGGCTTCTCTACAGCGTGATGAGAGAGAGAATAGCTTAAAATGCGCTTATTCAGTAGAGAGAAAAAATAGTTGAAAAATAGTTCGATCGTACAAAATCAATAGTAGTGTTGCGGAGACGACTAGGAGGGTGGAGATGCTTACAATTATTTGATAGAGACAAACATTTACCCTAGATGAGAATTTACTTGAACATTCTTTCATCAGTTACGCTCTTTTTTTCCCATCAAACCTTAGAGAGAGTTTAAATAACCTTTAAATAGTTTTATACAGTTTTATATACTGTGTAATAAAGTCAAAGCAAAGGTAAGATAAACTTCCCTTTCTTCCTAAGCTAGCAAAGCTAAAATACACAAACACTTTCAAGCTAACAAAGTTAACAAGAATCAGGTGTCGTTGCAAATAATATATATTTTTAATACAACTTTGATTTTGTAAAAGTAGAAATTCAAACCTCTGTTTCGATTTTTTTGATCAATATCAAAACTAGGTCACCTCAGCTTTAATTGTTTCGCAATATTTTTGCTAAATTACTTGCATTGGTTAATACAGTAAAATCAGTTATAAACATTTGGTATAATGAAGTAGTTGTTACTTTCACCACATTTTATTAAATCTGTTATTCTACCGCGAGTCACATGAAAACGTGTTACTTCGATTTGGTCTTGGGAGGTTTGTTTTGTTTTTGGATTTTGCGAAAAACTATACGAGGGATATCAGAGCTAGTTGTCCCTAATTTAGCAGCGTCAGACTATAGAGAACGCAGCTAGTCATTACCACTCACTGCCAACTCTTGAGCTACTCTTTTACCAACGAATAGTGGTATTGATCATAACATTATAATGTCCCCACGGCTGAAAGAGCGAGCGTTTTTGGTGTGACGGACATTCAAGTCCGCGACCCTCACACTGCGAGTCGAGTGCCTGACAACCAGGCCATGTCGGACCACGTACAGGGTTTTATATCGAAATGTAATCCAGTTTGATTATTAAACTAGTAATATCCACAAGGGATTTATTCGACTTTTGAGAGAATAATATGATTAAGTCTTTAGACATTCGAATATATTGTTCGGTTTGTGTATACGAGAATTTTATATTATAAAATTAAGTACGGTTATTATTTTTGTAAATTAGGTTCGACAGTCTACTTACTTTGCTAGACTGCTAGAAATAATCCGATTCTAACAACTGAATAATTATTTAAATATTTCACATGCAATCTATTTAGAAACTAGTGTATAAATATTGTTTTACAACAAGCCACGACAGATTGATTGAGAGTGGTCTTTCAAAACGTCCTTGGTTCGTTTGTTTGTTGTTAAGCGCGAAGCTATATGACGGTACATCTGTGCTGTGCTCACCAGGATCATTAATATCTAATTTTTAGGGTTACAAGTTCATATATTTAACGCTGAACCACACGGTTTTTAAGACAGGTTAGTCGTTGTGAAAATTGTTCAGCTTCCTTAACGAATGAATTAAGAATGTGAGGTTTGTATGACCGACTCAAATAATGACTTCTCTTGGTTACTTACTTAAAAACACACTAAGACGTTTCGTAAATACATCACGTTTTCTCAAGTGGGTTTGTTCTTCTTTTTGAATTTCGCACAAAGCTACTCGAGGACTATCTGTGCTAGCCGTCCCTAATTTAGCAGTGTAAGACTATAGGGAAGGCAGCTAGTCATCACCACCCACCGACAACTCTTGGGCTACTCTTAAACCGACGAATAGTGGGATTGACCGTCACATATAACGCCCCCACGGCTGGGAGGGTGAGCATGTTTGGCGCGACGCGGATGCGAACCCGCGACCCTCGGATTACGAGTAGCATGCCTTAACGCGCTTGGCCATGCCGGGCCCTTCTCAAGTGGGGTGTTATTAAAAGAGTAGGCCTGCTATTCGATTAGTAAGTATAATTTCCCACAAAGTGACTAGTTAACGAAAGAGCAAAGTTGCCATGCGATTACCAAAGTTAATCTACCTACAGAATGACTAGTTACTGAAAAGTAAAACTGTCATGTGGTTAGCAGGTAAAACTTCCTACAGGATTAATAGTTATTAAAAAATAAAAACTGTCAGGTGATTAGTTCGTAAAAACTCCAACAGGATGAATAGTTAGTTAAAGCGTAAAACTGTCATGAGACAGAATGGTTTGTTTGTTTAGAATTAAGCACAGAGCTACAAAATGGTTTCTCTGCGATCTGCCTACCACGGGTATCGAAACCCAGTTTTTAGTGGTGTGAGCCCGCGGACATACTGATCTACCATTGGGTTTAATGTATACTGAATATTATAAAGAAAGAAGTAGACCACCTCCGGTAAATTGGAAAGTTTGGTTCTTCACAAACAGGTCCATTGTTGAAGAATAAAAGCAGAATAGATTTTTCGAACCAGGATTATGAGGACTTGAGTGAACGAGTGAAACTGTTACATACAGACAAGTATTTTTTGATATTATTTTACACAAAGCGACTTGTTATTGAAAAAAAATTCTCCAAGCGAGGGTTTCAAGCGTGTTCTTTATGCCTCTGAACATGCGAATATTTATATGTTCAAGGATTTGATATATTGTAATGAATTGTGTTTATTTACAAAAAAAAAAAAAAGGTTTGTCACGTTCATTTACTTAATTTTATAGATCATGTTTTCTTTCCACGAATAATCTGAATCTAAATTGGCCCATTTCTAAAATAGAGCACTATTCAAAATTATGGTTAATACCCATACCAGCCGTTCTGAGATAAACGTGTTTATTTTATTCGTTAAACTCTGACCATGTAAAAAGTAATAGTTTTACTGAAGTTTAAAGTATCTATGAATTTATTATTTTAAAAAAAAAGTTTTCAAAGAATTAATGATAGTATCCGACCTTTTCTTGCTTTTGTCGTTTCCATTTCACACTATGATATTATTTAACACGTTATAACATATTGGTTCACATCGTTTTTACTGATGTGATCAACTTTGTGCATCAAGTTGAGTAATTATACAATTTTGACGTTAAAGTAAAAAGAACAACAACAAAAGCTAACCAAACTAATTCGGTAAAATCAATCATCTTTTTTGTAAAATACAGTCAGGGGACTCCAACAGGAATTAATGGAATTTAATGCAATATTGTTTACATGTTTAAGTGCCATGATGTTATGTTATTAAAGTAATTTTTACTTACATACCTATGTGCGACTCATGTTATGTTATTGACATAGGTTTTGTTTACACTTTTGTGTGTGAGTCATGTTATGTTATTAAGGATCTAGCATCCAACAAATTCGTGGATCCTCATCTAACTTTGTCCATAAATTCTTTAGCGACGAGTAGTGTTGACTAGCTGAATCCCTCTTGTCTATAAACGATAAACTGGGGGCGCGAAAAATTAAAAAACAAAAACTAGAACCCTCCCTCATCTGTGATTTAAGATTAACAAAATGAAAATATATTCTATTTGCAAGGTTTTATTACTAATTGTTATTGTAATAAAGCTTTTCAATTTCAGTTAAGATAGGAAAAGTGATTATTTTACTCTATTTCCGTAGATACTATTAGTTAATACGAGAACTGTTACGGCCAGGCATGGCCAGGTGGGTTAAGGCGTTCGACTCGTAATCTGAGAGTCACAGGTTTAACTCACCGTCACATCAAACATGTTCGCCCTTACATCCGTAGACGCATTGTAATGTTACGGTCAATCCAACTATTCGTTGGTAAAAGAGTAGCCTAAGAGTTGGCGGTTGTTGGTGATGGTTAGCTGCCTTCCCTCTAGTCTTACACCGCTGAATTAGGGATGGCTAGCGCAAATAGCCCTCGAGTAGCTTTGCGCAAAATTCAAAAACAAATAAACGAGAACTGTTGATACAAATATATAAGTTTTGCACTAAATCTAGCGTTTTTCCATTGAACAGATTTCTTTTTGTACCTGGCTGGTTGTTGCAAGACTTTACTTGCTAATTATATGACGGTCGTATTCGTTCAGTAAGCCATCCATTTCTTGGGAATTTTACTCTTTTATTAATTTTTAGCAATGAAAGAAGCTGGTCATCACCACCTACCGCCAACTCTTGGGCTACTTACTCTTTTACCAACGAATAGTATGACTGGCCGTCACATTATAACACCCCCACGACTTAAAGGGCGTTGTTTGTTTTGTAGTTAAACATAGAGTTATATAAAATGGCTATCTTTGCTATGCCAACCACGGGTATCGAAACCCGGTTTGTTGCGGTATAAGTCCGTAAACATACCGCTGTGCCACTGGGGAGCCTGAAAGGGCGAGCATATTTGGTGGGATGGAGATTTGAACTGCCCGAATCGCCTGACCAGTGATGGAAAACAATAGGAGCCTACTATATTTTTTTGTTTTGTTGTTGTTGTTGAACTAGTAAAAGAACCATTCGTGTTTGTTAGATTCCACCTTATAATTTATTTAGGCATAAAGTTGAAGGTGTTATGTACCGAAATCTATACTTGAACAGAAATACTGTGCAGTAAATCTTACTACAATCGCTCGTTGATAACTTTTAGAAAATAAATCCTAAAACATCACTGCCAGTTTGCTTAAAGACTACTATACATCACAGAAATATTCTAAAACTTTTAATGTTTTCAGAAACCGGGACAACTGATCAGTGTTACCAATGAGCAGAACAAACAATTCATTCGAAATTACAGCGTTCTGGAGATGTGCAAATGTGCTTTGCTCCGAGTTAATTAAAACGACATAATTGCTCTTCATATGGAGGATTTCCTGCGTAGTCGTCTTCGAGCGAAACGTTAAGAAACTCTTTGATAGTTGAGTCGCTGCTGAGACCGAAAAGCTACACAAAATAATTACACGCAAGTGTATGCTTTCAGACAAAAAGCCTCGTTATATGTTAGCCTGTTGTGGTTGCAAGAAGTTAAAATTAACATTCATTTCCCAACTGCAAAAAATCGCAGCGAATGCTGTATTTCTGAGCAACGTTCTTTCGAAACGACTTTATAAACAAGAATATTTATTCTTTTGTTGTAATTTTCAGATATGAGCACAAAGTTACTTATAGACTAGCTATTTTAGAAGATCCCTAATTACGAACTCGTCCTTTTAAGACGGCTACTACCCTAAGAGCCCGACATGGCCAGGTGGTAAGGGAGTTTGTCTCGTTATCTGAGGGTTGCTGGTTCGAATCCCCATCGCATCAAACATATTCGTCCTTTACGCCGTGGGGATATTACAATGTTACCGTCAATCTCACTATTCATTGGTAAAAGAGTATCCCAAGAGTTGGCGGTGCGTGTTGGTAACTCGCTCCCTTTCCTCTATTAACCCAAATGTTAATAAATAATGTTCTATATTAGCAAGGATATTTCACAAAATTTGCTGTTAAGAAATTTAACCCTCTGTAGATTCGGAGATAGCTAAATTCAAAGCGATTGAAAAGTGTGATCACATATATTTGTAAATGACATTATAAGCTAGTAATCCACAGAAAGGCTATTTCACAAAACAAATGTATTAAGTTCGCGTATTCTAATGATTCTCTTTTTAAGACTTGTAACCGTCTCTAGAAATGCCTTCGTTATGATGGGCACGTAAAAATATTTATCTTAGTCTCCTGGTTGTACAGTGATAAGTTTGATGGCTCATAACGTAAAAAATCGAGTTTCGATAGCAGTAGTAGGAAGAGTACAGATAGTCTATTGCATAGTTTCGAGCTTAAAAACAAACAAACAAACCATTATTATCTTAGAGTTTTAACAAAACTGACGCTACAAAAGTACTGGTAGTTTTAAATGTATAGAGGTACTGGTATATTTAAATGTAAAAATCACCGTACAATAAATAGAAACAACTGTACTTACACTACCATCTATCGCACTTTTCCTGAAGATACGGTTTGAACCAAGAACCATGTTGCCAGTTTTCCCTTTCGTCTTTTTTCACCTGCTACTGTTGGTAGTACCTGTTCAACTGTTTACCCCAATCCTGGTAGTGACACCTAGCGCCGGAAGTGGAAGGATTATATGTCAGCGCTCGCTCTCTCAGTGGTCCAGTTACGTTTCGGGAGGCGTAAGCTTGTTCAGCTGCTGATACACTTTTACATGGTAGTGAATATGTGTTGTGTATACACCCTGGGCATTTTTTAAATGTCAGTAGAATAAACTTCATTAAAACATATTAAGTAGTTTCACCTTTGTTCGCTATTTAACAACTGTAAAAAAAAAACTCAGAAAAAAGTTAAACATTTAAATACAGTAACTGATGAATAGCATTCGCTGTTCACAGTTATTAATTTAGGATATCATCTATAATGCTCATATGATTAATTTAGGGTATTTCAGTGCTCATTACCACATTTTATTATTCCTGCGTAAATTAAGTACAGAAGAACGTGTATCACGAGCTTTGCTTCTAACTATTTGAACATCGTTTGGGCGAGTTGTTTGATTTGTGAAAAATAAAAGAAATCTTCTAACTGTATTAGTTTAAAAACAAGTGTAAGAAATGGGTTAAATCCTGTTCTTCAATACGTTTTATAGATCCACCAGTTATGTAAAATATTCATCTCCTTTCAAGTATTCATGTTAAAGTATACTGATGACAGAATTATACATACGATTATTAATAATATAATTAATTTGGGAACTGGTTTACGTTTCCCTTTTAAAAACACACATTTACAGAGTGTCATATAATCACGTACGTCGGAATATAAGGCTACTCTGTTCAAATCAAACTGAAGTGCTATTGTGTAACTACAAAAGATGGATCCCCTCGTATAATAAGCGAGTAGACCCCAACATTTATTTCCGTATAATTGTAGTTACGGTTCTGACTGATTGATATTGTTAATATAACAAAATAGTGCAATCCCCTCTAGTTCAAACAAATTACATGTAAATCGCACGTCTCTCCCCTTTTCGTTAACAGAACAAAATAGTGCAATCCCCTGTAGTTCAAACAAATTACATGTAAATCGCACGTCTCTCCCATTTTCGTTAAAATAACAAAATAGTGCAAAACCCCGATAATTCAAACCAATTACATGTAAATTGCACGTCTCTCCCCTTTTCGTTAAAATAACAAAATAGTGCAAAACCCCGATAGTTCAAACCAATTACATGTAAATTGCACGTCTCTCCCCTTTTCGTTAACATAACAAAATAGTGCAAACTCCGGATAGTTCAAACAAATTACATGTAAATTGCACGTCTCTCCCTTTTCGTTAATATAACAAAATAGTGCAATATCCGGATAGTTCAAACAAATTACATGTAAATTGTATGTCTCTCCCTTGTCGACTATTCTCAAGTTTCTAAGGTTTGTCAGGCTTCCTTTGTCTCAATCCATCGTAAATGTGAGAGATTTATAGACATTCATAGACATTCTAGTCGACGTTTACAACATAACGAATACAAAGAGAATAAGGAAACGTTATATGACCCACATACTGTCAGTATTTTGCGTTTGTTTTGTAACTTGGAACCTTAAATCACAAAGATGTCAGCTTTACATTAGTTAATATTAATGAAGGGTATGGCGAGGATATGTGATATTTTCATTCAGTTTTGAAGTATATTGAGATGATAATCAAGAAATAACGTCCTTGTTGTTTTAGCCCACCAAAGTGACACAGTGGGCTCTCTGTACTTTGTCTATCAAGAGGAATCGAGCCCTGAATTTTAATGTTTTAAGTCCGTAATATTGCCGTGACCCACCGGGAAGGAGGAATTACATGGAAGGAAAATACAGATTAAACGTACAACACATTCAACATACAGACATAATTAAGAGAAGTGATAAAGAAGTGAATATATTGAGTCTTTGTAAGAAAACCTTAGGCGTAGGTTGCTGCTATTCGGTGGGAAATTATGAGAAATGCAAGCACAGTCTTGGTCTCTGATTTATTGGAATTGATATCCTAAATTGTAAATCATATGAATTTAACCCGTGTATATATGCATGCGTGTAAATAGTTTTATAACATATATAAAATTACAAATGTTTCAAATACTTATTTTTATGTAGTTTCAATGTTAATAATATTTTGAAGAAATGACATCAGAACACTGAATGAAGTCGTTTTATAATTGATAGATTTAGGTACTTTATATAAATATCATCGTACTATTTTTCAGCGTTAGCTTCTTGTTTGTTTGTTTTTTGAATTTCGCGCAAATCTACACGAGGGCTACCTCGCTAACCGTCCCTAATTTAGCAGTGTAAGACTAGAGGAAAGACAGCTAGTCATCACCACCCACCGCCAACTCTTGGGCTACTCTTTTACCAACGAATAGTGGGATTGACCATAACGTTATAGCGCCCCCACGGCTGAAAGGGGCGAGCATGTTTGGTGTGACGGGGATTCGAATCCATGACCCTCAGATTACGAATCGAGTGTCTTAGCCACCTGGTCATGCCGGGCTTCAGCGGAAGCAGCACAAAATGGAATGTTAGTGTTATAACATTATTAATTATCAAAATTAAATGCAAATTAGATAAAAAACAAATTGAATTAGTCATCTGGTGGGTCAGCAGTAAGTTTCTGAACTTACAATGCAAAAATTTAGGGTTCGATTCCCTAATGGTAAATAGAGTTTAGAGAGCCCATTTTGTAGTTTTACGCAAAAACAACAACAGTAGAACTGGATTAACTTTGTATATATCTATTTTGCATAACGTTTCTTTATTATCATAATATTAGTTACTCGTACTCGGAAAAGTGTGATTTGATTTTGAAAACAGTCTTTTTGGATTTTAACGCACAGGTATATTGTTTTAATAACACTTAATGTTCCACAAAACAACTAAATGACAGAGAATTTTTAGATGCTGTACACAGTAATATCTACCTGATTTTTTGTTTGTTATTTGGAAATACCTTTATTAATAAAAAATTCCTTTATGAGTGGGTTACCTAGAATTGACTTGCGTAAGACTGTCATGTAGAAAGAACACCACTCCTCCTAACGAGCGTTCCATTATCTGACTCGCAATCTGCAGGTCGCGGATTGACCTCTCTCACTGAATATGTTCGCTCTTTTTTTGCCGTTAAGACATTATAATCTGATGGTCAATTGAATTATTCGTTGGCAAGGTGTAACTCAGGAGCTGGTAGTGACTAGTGTTACTTAGCTGTCTTCCCTCTAGTCTGTCACTTCAAAATTATGCACGGGTAGCTTAGATAGCTCTCGAGTAGTTGTGCGAGAAATTCAACAAAGAAACAATCAAACTTTCCATATTATATCTATTATAAGAGGACGAAAGTTTCCTATGGCCGATTTTAACAGTCTGATGGCATAGAAATCCATAAGTGCTTTATCTGATGACTTTACCAGTAGGGCGTGTGTGTTTTCTTAGAGCAAAGTCACATCAAGCTATCTGCTGTGTCCACCGACGGTAATCGAAATCCTGAAGGACTAAGCGAGAATTCATAATATTCCTTAGGAAGCCATTCATAATGATTTAGTATAACATACCAAACCTTCTCTAATGATTTGTTATTTGCTAAGTACTGGAAGTCCTATTTGAGTTCTATCACACGTAATTGTGTTTTTCCAATAATTACGATGTTGAAAATTTAATTTGTGGATGAGCTTATTTTAAGCAGTTAAGTATTTATAACAACTGAAGTTTTGGAATTAAAAATATAATTCTCCAAAACTGGAATTCAATGTTTTATCCACAAAATGTAATGTTATTTAAACGATCCAAAGGTTTGTAATTGCAATTTTTCGTTTCACTGAAACTAGATAAAGCACGTGACAAATATTAAGCATACAGTACTTGAACGTCAGTTTTATAATATCATATTTCTACTAATCATCTAAGAAACCGACCTTGCCAGTAATAGATCGGATTTATTTCAGTTTATGCACGAGTATCGTATTTTAGGTAATACGTATAGTCTTAGCGCGTTTAAAAGCTTTTATACTAGTCGTTTCTATCGAGTTCTCTAGAACGAAACACAACCAATAGGAACTAGCTATTCCAACTGATATCTTGATTAATGATAGATATACCGTGTGATGAAGAAAAAGGTAGAAAGTAGAACTTCTTTCTTAAGCCAATATTCCAAGTATGTAGAGAAAAAAATAATAAAATCGCTGGGAACGTTTAATGTTTGTGTGCAACATACTATCCTTGACGTCAGTTATTGGAAAAGGATTTATTTCATACAAACACGGTATTCGACTGACATGAGCCATTTCATTAAGGGAATTAGATTTTCAGTACGTGTAGTTAAAGGTAAGTTTGCAGTAAACTATGAAGCTAGTTAATTAGAAGATATGAGATATGGAAGATGTATTAACACAAGGAATATGCAGATCAATAACGCATCAGTTCTTATTACATACATTTAGTTCAGTACGGTTTTTTAGATTGAACTAATAGGACGGAATCATGTTTGAAGATGTTGAAAACGAAACAATGTAATTCAATGAATATGTACACTAAATAAAAACAATATAATTTATATTGGAAAACTATGACGCATTGACGCATCTGAGTAATGTCCCCCATAAATATAATAAACATTGAATGGCGGTTTTTGACGATTCATGATTCGTGACCTTTAACCATAAAAAAAGTATTTGGCCATTGGAACTGTGGGTCAAAGTAGCCCAAGAGTTACCGGTAAATGCTTTTGACTAGCTGTCTTTTCTCTAATCTGTCATTTCAGAGTTATGGAAGACCACACGCCGATAAGTGTTTTGTAGCTCTATGTAACAATAAAACAAATGAATAAAAATCCAAACATTGTAAAATTTTATTTCTTTTTTAGTTCTAAAGCACAAAAGCTGTACTTTAACTGCGCTTTTTTCACCATAGACATTGAAATCCGCTCTGGAGCGTTTGAGACAGGTGACAAGGAAAATTGAGCGAGTCGTTTTTGAATGTCCAAGAGAACTGGATTGGAACTGACATTAATAGAGTCTAGGGCTTTCAAAGAGCTGATTGAATAAGTAGAGACTGTACAGCGAGTATAATGTTACGTGATCCAAGGCAAATGAAATGGCATATGACTTAGCAATGAACACAGATTCATATAGAAGGGATTCTGGGAACAACCATAGAGCCACAGTAAACTATGGCGGAGCCCACAAGTCATCCGTAAAAAACTGGATTAGAAGAATGGTGTTGATAGGTGCTCATAAAATATAAGTTGGTACTTCCAGTCGAGAGTATTTGACTTTTCAGATGTCTTAAAGAAGAATCACAAGTGGTGAAGGTAACAAGTTATGACGATACTAACAGATAAATGGATTCTGCAATATTATCCTCTATCAGTAAATGGTGACTAGAGATGAAGGTCAAAGGTAAAAACAACAGACGGTCTATTTGCAAATAAGATATCATCTCACAGGGGATATAAGATATGTGGGACACTATTGTAAGAATCAAAGTTTCGCATTGCACTGCCAAGAAAGTTGGTCTGAAGTGAAGGGAGGTTCATGATTCTCAGTTTACAAACTCGCGGGAAACCTCAATATATGATTCAACGTCTCCAGTGCAGATTTCATGACTAAACAATAGACGAGAGATCCATAGTCAAACTTAGATGAAATGAGAGCATGTTAAACTTTCAGCATAAAAAACAATCTGCTCTCCAGGGTGCGGAAAAGAAGAGGCGGAAAATATTTACTGTTCTTGTATAATTCATTCAACACTGCTTAATGTGTAGAACTAATGTGAACTTACGGTCAAGAAGAAGTCACAACAAAGTTGTTTCAGCCACCACATGAACCCGGGCACCTCCACTTAGTGACAAAATTGCATGTAAAATCGCACAAAGCTACTCGAGGGCTATCTGTGCTAGCCGTCCCTAATTTAGCAGTGTAAGACTAGAGGGAAGGCAGCTAGTCATCACCACCCACCGCCAACTCTTAGTTTACTCTTTTACCAACGAATATTGGGATTGACCGTCACATTATAACGCCCCCACGGCTGAAAGGGCGAGCATGTTTGGCGCGAAGGGGATGCGAACTCGCGACCCTCAGATTACGAGTCGCGCGCCTTAACACGCTTGGCCATGCCGGGCCACTGTAAACTGTGATCGACAAGAAATGTGAAAATGAATGATGAAAAGACTGTTTGAATATTTAAGTTTGTTTGATTTTTTTTATTTTGCGCAAAACAACACGAGAACTATCTACGGAACTATACTGGGTGGATTGGTTTCGTTTGTTTTGCATTTCGCGCAAAGCTACATGAGGGCTATCTGCGCTAGCCATCCCTAATTTAGCAGTGTAAGACTAGAGGGAAGGCAGTTAGTCATTACAACCCACCGCCAACTCTAGGGCTACTCTTTTACCAACGAATAGTGGGATTGAGCATCGCTTTATAACGCCCTCACTGCTGAAAGGACGAGCCTGTGTGATGTGACGGTGACTCGAAGCTGCGACCCTCGGATTTCGAGTCGAGCGCCCTAATCGCATAGCCATGTCAGAATAATATAGCTGTCTGGTTCATTTCCAGCTTACTTTATTTTTTATTTCAGAAATTTAATTATATTTATATTGATTTTTGTCACCATAAAATTAATATTCTCGTAATTTTATTGTACGAGTTCAAGTTTGGTCACAATGCGGCGACAGCAGCTGGTAATATCCATCATGCATTTGGTGATGACACAGCTAATAAGCGCACAGCACAGCGTTGATTTAATATATTTTCCTCTGGTAACACAAACCTTGAAAATGAGCTGTAGGGTCATTAAAATGAGCTGACAGCCATTAATGAGGAAGAACTGAAGACCTTAGTTGAATCAAATACCCGCCAAGCCGTGAGGAAACTTGCCAACAAACTTAATGTTCGTTATTCAATAGTTTCACGACATCTTGAAGTAATTGGTAAGGTGAAAAAATCGATAAATGGGTACCTCACGAACCAACTGAAAAACCATCAAACAAGACGAGTTTAAATCTGCTCCCTACTCCTTACTCGCAACAAAAACGAACCGTCATGAAAATCATCATCAAGAAAAACGACCCGTTTCTCCATAGAATTGTCATATGTGATGAAAACTGTGATGAAAACAACCAGAACAGCAGTTTGACTTCGAAAAAGCACTAAAACCAGTTCTTCACCCTGAGAAGCTTATGTTCAGTGTTTGGTTGTCGTTAGCAGGTAAGATCCATTATTCATTCTCACACCAAGAAAAAACAGCCACAGCAGAGAATTACTGTTGTGAACATGAAATAATGCGTTAAAAGTTATCACAAAAATATTCAACAATATTCAATCATCGTGGACCCACACTGCTTCATAACAATGTTAGACCTCATGTCTCACGTGTTACGGTCTAAAACTTCAATATGAACTTTACCTCGTTCACCATATTCACCAGATCTTTCCCCTACAGATTATCACTTCTTTAAACATTTGGACATTTCTTAAAGAGAAAAAAAATTGCAAACCAAAATTTAATTGAAAGCACCTTCGTATACTTCATTGTATCAAAGGACAATTAATTCTTTAAAGATGACATTTACTAACTTTCAACTAGTTGGCAGAAGTATGTTGAGTATAAAGCAGCTTATTTTTATTAAAAATACATTGTTCATGAATATGTACATGAACAACGTAGTTTTAACTGGTTATAAAATAAAAATCACGAGAATAAGGGGTTTGAAACTACTAACAAGAAGTCATTAGAAGAAGACTTCAGCTATTAAATTTAGTACAATTCATTTTCTGACGGCCGGGATCACCAGATGATCAAGATGTTCGACTAGCAATCAGGGTTTGAATCCCCGTCACACCAAACATACTCGCCCTTTCAGCTGTGGGGGCGTTATAATATGACGGTCAATCCCACTATTCTTTGGTAAAAAAGTAGCCTAAGAGCTGGCGGTGCGTGGTAATGACTAGCTGCCTTCCCGCTAGTCTTACACTTCTAAACTAGAGACGGCTCTTGAGCTACTCTTTTCCAAACGAATAGTGGGATTGACCGAAAGATTATAACTCTCCCAGGGTCGTAAGGGCGAGCATGCTTATTGTGACGGGGATTCAAACACGCGACCCTCGGATTACAAGTCGAGTGCCTTAACCAACTGGCTATAAAGGGCCGGATTAACTTCTAAAAAATCTGTCTCAAAAACAAAAAAAAAACAGTAAAGAAAACATCGAAATGTGTGAGTAATTTGTTGTTGTTTGAAGACAAGCATAAAGTTATACAATGGGCTATCTGTCCTTTACTCACCACGGATATCGAAACCGGGATTCTAGCGTTAAAATCTGCAGACGTACCGCTGTGCCACTGGTGGTTTGTGAATAATTACAGAAACATCAATGGTCAACCTGAAATTTCTTCTGAATGCATATTTTTCTATCGATTTGTAGACGAATTTCCATTCAAAACAATAAAGTACTCTTTCATTTGGATATTTATTCAGGGTTTTTTTCTAACTTGAAAATATCTTTATCAATTTAAGTGAATGTGGAAAAGTATTACCAAATTCAACATTATTTTGTGCTAGTAGAATAATTATATAACTTGATATGATTCTTCAGAACTTCTATTATCTTCCCTTTAGCCCTGTTATTATACGGGTGAACTATAATTAACTTTTTCCTCTTTAACTCCATTTTACAAAACGAAATTGTTGGGAAACCAGACCAATCGCCATAATCTCCAGTGACTTGCGTTTAAGAGATCAACTTTACATGGTATATATCACACATCCTATATTAATTCATATTGTGTCTTTAATTTTCCGCGAAATCCTACCACTACTTTGGAATTAGTTGTGCTCTGGATACCTCGATTGTGTGTGTATGAATGTGTTCCTATATAAAATAGGGTAGCCACCCTTTCAACTACTTCCACCAAGAGGAACCAAAAAAGCGTCTGGAAGGTCACCCAAGCATCACAGTAGTTCAGATAGGGTTCAGGATTTCTGGACCCTTTTCATTTCCGGGATCCATGTTTGAAACTGGGTTTTGTTTCCACGCTCATGATCTAGCGTGACCAAAAATAGCACAAGCACTCAGGTACCACGGACTGGTGCCCTAACTTAGCTTTTGAAGTAAGTAGTCAAAATGGAGGACCTAGATCTGCACATTAGGGTTTCTGTAAGTCATGAAACAATCTTTGTACTCTGCAGAGGAGCGCGGGAAGTTTATGTTATTGACATTAAAAAGACACGTGGAAGATACTAGTGCACTGGTTTATTTAGTTATATCTCGTGCTGGTAATATTGCAGAAATGTGACTTTGATATTTGTATGAAATATTTAAGTCTATCATTTATAAAATTAATTTTATTCAGCATTCTTATTTAAAAATTATTAACTGAAATCCTAAAAAATAATAGCTTGCAATATTTGTAATTTTACTGTGATGTGGTGTATTAACCAGTATATATATGTTATATGAATATGCACCTACACATATGCGTGTGTGTGTTAAACACGAATAACTTATTACTTATGCTGCATGCTTCAATAATTATTAGACCAGCCAAGCCTTTCCACTTCTTAAAACCCTCCCCTGGATATGTTAGCGGCAAGTGTATGGAATTACAACTCTAAAATTCGAAGTTCGTTCTTTCTCAGTGGATAGAGCACAGCCAGTCAGCCCACTGTGTAGTTTTGCGCTAAAAAACAACAAAGCAATTCATTGATTATAAATTAATCTCTACACTCTTCAAAATGTATGAAATTAATTGCGTCCTGGCTATATATTTAGTTAATGAATAATTATAATTTTGTGACTCAATGTTTCAAGCGACAACTCAAATAAAACACTCACGGTAAGTCAGTTATGTAACATTTTCTTGTTCCATGTGTCCGGCATGTTTCAAGCACTGACGGCAACATTTACACTTTATTTGAAACTAGATCAGAATTGCATCAAATGGTGCATCAAATTGCAAGACATGGTGGTGTACGTGATTATATGGCACTCTCTTACTGTGTTTTTATAAACAAAACGTGAACCAGTTTTCCAGTTAATTATATTATGTATAATTCTGTCATCAGTATACTTTAACATGAATACTTGAAAGGAGATGAATATTTTACATAACTGGTGGATCTATAAAACGTACTGAAGAACAGGATTTAACCCATTTCTTACACTTGTTTTTAAACTAATACAGTTAGAAGATTTCTTTTATTTTTCACAAATCAAACAACTCGCCCAAACGATGTTCAAATAGTTAGAAGCAAAGCTCGTGATACACGTTCTTCTGTACTTAATTTACGCAGGAATAATAAAATGTGGTAATAAGCACTGAAATACCCTAAATCAATCATATGAGCATTATAGATAATATCCTAAATTAATATGTGCCAACAAAACATACTAATACGTTTAATGTACAGTAGAGAAACCAAGTTTACATTCGTAAATTTGAAAAGAGTTTTAAAGCCCGGATAATGGGAAACGAAATACTTTTTTTTCTCAGTTCTTGTGTTTTGAAAATGTCTACGAAATTTGTAACGTTTTTTAAAGAAAATCTTCGTTGTAAGAATTATTTTGCTTGTCATAATGTTGGCACTTCTTAACTGTACCGGATGTAATGGTGTAACCCTATTATCCTTTCACCAGGCCTTAATTATATACTCTTA
Organism: Tachypleus tridentatus; assembly: GCF_004210375.1. Lineage (NCBI taxonomy): Eukaryota > Metazoa > Arthropoda > Merostomata > Xiphosura > Limulidae > Tachypleus > Tachypleus tridentatus. Next base: position 104,361,351 of record NC_134831.1, read on the forward strand.
AATAACGTTTGATGGGTAATAATATTATTATTAGTGATTAGCTCTGTGTTTGGTAGGAAAATAATTAGAGATCTTTCTTTTCATTTTCCAAAAAACGTAGACAAAGAGTTCGCGTCACGTGTGCTCCACAGTTGGTTTAATAAAACGTTTAACAGCGTATAACTGACTTTCCATACCTATATTTTTGGAGGATTCCTGGCTGTAATGGGAAGCTGTTACAGACACTTTAGACAAGTAAAGAGGGTGTCAGGTATTTGTAGGTGCTTGTTAACACTCGTCTTCTACTGCTGGTTATTTGCGATGCACTCGAAGTTCTGTAAGAAGAATGTTCAATGTTCACAGAGTTTAGAAACTTTACGCTGCTCACGTTTTTAATACATTATCTTTAATTAACTAATCAAGGGCTTGAAACCCACAATGGTCTGACTAAAAAAATAACGTAAATTTATTTAAAGATTTAAAATGGAACGTTGCTAAGGGTTTTTATTGCACGAACAGCTATTTTTATTTTTGTGATCTTATGTCTTTATTTATTTGAGATTTGGAACTTGGTGGAAAACAGGTTCGCTATATTTTTGAAGCTGATTGAATGTTCGTGATCGAGAAAGTACGTACGTGATTAAAACCACTTTCTTCTGCTTTTGTTTGTAATACGTTTATTTTGTTGAGGCCAACATGGGCGACCCGACATGGCTAGGTGGTTAAGGCACTCAACTCATAATCTGCAGGGTCTGGGTTCGAATCCCCGTTACACCAAACATGGCATTACAATATGACTGTTAATCCCATTATTCGTTCACAAACGAGTAGTAAAAGAGTTAGCGGTGGGTGGTGATGAGTAGCTTCCTTCCCTCTAGCTTCACATTGCTCCAATAGGGCGACTAGCGAAGATATCCCTCGTGCAGCTTTGCGCGAATTTCAATACAAACCACAGAGAGCTGACGAAAAAGAAATGTACAGACAAATCCGCAAAAAGAAATGTTTTTAACTACAGTTATTTGCCTAATAACATTTGATTTATCTCTATTAAAAATTCAAGTGTCTTTAAACTTCCAAAAATGTTACTAATATTTATTTCCGTATGTCATGCTCCTAATAGCTCGGTTTTAAGGCTCAATGCTTATAACGCTAGAATTGGGAATCGATCCACGCAACGAAAACAGTACAGTTAGGTACAGAACTATGCATTAAAAATAAACAAACTATACATCATAAAGCAGCATACTTGTGATAACGTAAGCAGCACAGTGTAGTGTTGGAGAATGGGGAAAGAGACCAGAATGAAGTATTATAGAAATTGAGAAAATAAAACATGAAACGTTTGTTTTCATTTGTTTGTTTTGAAGTTTGCGCAAAGCTACACGTAAACTGTATCTCAGAAGGGCTGGTATGGGTATTAACACTTTTATTGATAAGCAGAGAACAACGTCTCGAACTTCCTAGGTCATCTTAAGGGTAATCTGTTTTCTGCTTATTAATGAAAGTGTCAATACCCGTACCAGATGTTCTAAGATACATTTTTATTTCAAATGGGTTTCTCATCACCAAAAACTACACGAGAACTATCTGCGCTACTCGTCCCTAATTTAGCAGTGTAAGACTAGAGGGAAGGCTGCTAGTCATCACCACCCACCACCAATTCTTAGGCTACTCTTTTACCAACAAATAGTTGGATTGACCGTCACACTATAACGTCTTCACGGCTGAAAGGACGAGCACGTTTGGTACGACCGGGATTCGAACCTGCGACCCTCGGATTACAAGTCGAACGCCTTAACACGCTTGGCCATGCCGGGCCAGAAGAAAGACAGCTAGTCATCACCACAAACCGCCAACTCTTGGATTACACTTTTACTAACGAGTAGTGGGATTGACCGTGACATTATAACGTTTCCATGGGTAACAGAACGAGCATGTTTGGTGTGAGGGGGATTCAAGCTCACGACCCTCACATTACAAGTCGAGCGCCCTAACCATCTGTCCATGCCAGTCCCCATTTTGTTTTTAAAGTAAGAAAAACATTTACAAATGGGAACTACACGATATTTTCCTTTAGATTACGGGTGATGATGACATTTTTGCACCCCGCTAGTACAGTGGTATGTCTGCGGATTTACGACGCTAAAATAAGGAATTCAATTCCCTCGGTGGGTTCAGCAGATAGCCTGATGTGGCTTTGCTATAAGAAAACATACCCTTTAGATTAAAATAACCAATATATATATAGGGATTGAAATTTTCTGGATAATTTCTATTGTATGGTTAGTTAAATATAATATAATATAATATCTGACATGTTTTGATTTATAAATTTTAGACTACCTTTATGCTAAGTTTGATTAAGCGACAATAGGAATTTCTTCACTAGGTTTAGGTATGATAAATATTATTTATTGTAACAAATCCATTCATACCTGAATAACTGATGTATTCTCATAATTTCACTTTGTTAATGCTATTATACAGGCCGGAACGTGTAGTTTTACGCGAAATTCAAAAACAAATAAACAAGCAAGCAGTTTTACATAAAGTATGCCTTAAACAATAGCGTGGTTGGTTGTTCACATAAAACCCACACATATCCATTGAAAACTCAACAAATCATCATTCTGTCGTAACACTGCATGAAAAGTTAAAACTGAACTAGCTTAAATATGTATATTTTATTATAGTAAAATACTGTACTATCTACATAGAGTAAGTTATTAATTGTTAAATTATTTTAGTAATTTAAACAATTATGCACAACAATGAAGTATTGGCTATTTCAATCATTGGCTCTTATATATGTACATATATTCACTACTGGAATAAAATGCAAGCATGTTTTAATCTGGTGTACTTTTCCGTAAATAACTTACCTAAAGATTCAATACTGACAGCATTGATGTAATGATAATGTATTAAAGTCAGAGCACTCAGTTTTTCTTCGGTTTGTGTACACCTCAGTAGTTATTCAACCAACGGTGAACAGATGCCGAACATTCACGTGGACATGAACTTAATGTCAGTGTGGCAAAGAGTGTTGCATCTTAAAGATATTTGGTCCACTGAAGCATGTTTTAAAGCAGTCAGCCAGTATCTAAGTCCTCCCCTGTAAAGCTTCCTAGCTTCCATCGATGACGTTCTTCAATAAAAAATATCAAGAATGGTCAAATATTCCGTTTGAAATCTATAGTCTGTTTGATGACAAACAAAATTTTTGATGGAAAACGATGGTGTTTACTTTACATGTGGAAGAAAGATTACTGATAACAACATTGTTAAGAAAAGTAATGTTTACTGTTTTATTAAAGTAATTCTCCACGGAACTATATTCTGTATTTTCACGTTGAACTTGTTTTTTATTACCTCGTGGCATGCTGGCATTTATATTAGATTCGTTTGCAATATTATTGCTGTGCTCGGATATTTCATGTGAATAATCCTCTACGTTCACTCTTAGTGAAGTGTGTTCTTTACGGCATCGTTCTATTAGGTAAACACCGGAAACAAAACTCATTACACATGCACGTGTGTTATAAATTATTTATAGTCATATAAAAAGTAGTATAACAATGTATTATAGCAGTGGAATTTAAAAGCACATAAAAGACAAAGTATGAATTTTTTAAAATGTGGACTAATGTTGTTTTAAACCGCCAGAACTCTATCTGAACAATTTAATTGTGTTAGTATTTTACGTAGTGGTACATGGAAAGTTCCGGCTTAGTCAAGTGAAGAAACGAGTCTGTTTATTGCTCTAATCACTAGAGAAGTCTGCGTAAATCATGTGCAATCATGTTTATAAGAGCATAGGACTAGAGGGGAAAGAAAGCAAGAAGCAACTATTCAATGTTTTCTTCTGGACTTCAAAAAGTTCACAACTTGTTTATTTTGAAGTACAGTTTTTGATTTTTGTTTGTTTTGAAGTTCGTGCAAAGCTACACGAGGGCTATCTGCGCTAGTCGTTCCTAATTTAGTAGTGTAAGACTAGAGGAAAGGCAGCTAGTCATCACCACCCACCGCCAACTCTTGGGTTACTCTTTTAACAACGAATAGTGAGATTGACCAGAATTTTATACTGTCCCCACGGCTGAAAGGGTGAGTATGTTTGATGTGACCGCGACCCTCAGATTGCGAGTCCAGCGCTCAAACCACCTGGCCATACTGGGTCTTAGTTTGGGAATGAAAACTTCATTAGATTATACGTTACTATATTTTAATCTATAAAACAAAAATTGAAGTTTCTTTTTTTTTGTTATTCAGTTCTGCTTGCGATTTGTTCCTCAGTGGGACAGCGATGTTTCTGCGGACATACAACGTTAGAAAAATAATTTTAAACACTTGTGGTAGACAGAGCACAGATTGCTAATTATGTAGCTTTGTGCTTTCAAAACAAACAAATAAGTTTGCGTTTATCTGTAAATAATTACTTAATTATTCTAACAAATTTGAATGAGTAACGAACCCTTACTGATATAGCTAAAAAATAGACTTGCACTGTTACTAAATTGATTGTAGTATAACTGATGTGTTAAATGTAAATAGTAAAATTAATAATTCTAATATATTATAAAGTGATCTAGTTTGAACATGGACATTAATAGTATTAGAGTGCAGTTTAAAGTTTTTATAAATGGGAATATAAATTGTAAAAATGAATGTATTGATAAATAGAGATAAATTATTCTCAAGCTCAATGATTGCATGAATTGAAAAGAGCAATAAGTTTTTTTGTAAATGTTTCTGTAGTCGAATTGATTAAATATGTAGTTTTATTTTGTTTAGTGCGTTTCTGAAAAAAAAATCTTATTATTAGATAATTTTTTGAGGAGGAGGTGTTTGTGTGTCTTTTCTTATAGCAAAGCCACATCGAGCTATCTGTTGTGTCCACCAAGGGAAATCGAACCACTGGTTTTAGCGTTGTTAACCCGTAAAATTACTACTTTCCCAGCAGGGTACCTTTTTTTTTTTGGTTGTAGAAAAGGATGTTACAGTTTGTTAACAATCTAAAGTTTGAAATCTGGTGATATTTCAACGTTTTTAATTGTTTAAAGAATTTCCGATAAGAAGAGAAAAGTATTAACGGGTTTAGAAGTAAATTTATTCCAATAAACCGAATTAACAGTGGCTGTTTCTACAGTTCAAGGTTCGCAGCACGTACGTTTGTGCACTTTATTTTATTTGGTTTGTTTCTTTGAATTTCGTGCAAAGCTACACGAGAGCTATCTGCCATAGCCATTCCTAGTTTAGTAGTATAAAACTAGAGGGAAGGGAACTAGTCATCACCACTTGGGCTACTCTTAATACCAACGAATAATAGGATTGACCGTAACATTATAACGCCCCCACAACTGAAAGGGGCGAGCATGTTTGGTATGACGGGGATTCGAGCCCATGACCCTCAGATTACGATTCGAGCACCCTATCCAAGTGGCCATGCAGGGCCAGTGCATTTTAGGAATGAAGGTCAAAGAGTAGCCCAAAAGCTGCTGATTGGTGGTGTTGACGAGTTGCGTTTACCTTAATGTGTCAGTTTCAAATTAGAAACAGTTATGAGTAGACAGCCTTGGTGTACAAATAATCTTAAAAAGTAAGTCACCAAACATATCCAAAGCTTGTAATTTAACTGATAGCAGTGTATATTCTCTTGGATTTCTTTTCTGTGTGTATTGTGATATAATAATTCGTCTTCTCTGTAAAGTGCTTTTTACATTGATTGAAAATATTAAAAATCGTGAATTCGTATGTTTATATTGTCTTGAATGATAAATTTTCATATCATATTCAATCTTATTACATTATCACTGTTCTAAACTTTCGCCCTCCGCTAGTACAGCGGTATGTCTCCGGATTTACAACGCTAAAATCAAGGGTTTGATTCCTCTTGGTGGGCTGAGTAGATAGCCCGATGTGGCTTTGCTATAAGAAAACACACACACTTGTAAACTTTCTTTGGTTGATAATCATTATTTGTTTGGTTGCACAACTAGCTGTTTGCACAGTACATTCTTAAAGATCGACCCCGAATATTTATTGTTATTGATCTTCAAAGCAACATAACATTTTTTTTTAACTGGTAGGGAAACATAGTTTGCGTTGTTTTCTGACATTATCATTAAAGTACTCGTGTTACGTTTAAGAATATCTGTGAAAGACTACGCCTGTCATTGGAATCAGTTTTAAGACAATGTAGTTCAATTACTTCTATATAGGGGTTTCATTTAGGGCAAATTATTAGCTGATAAAAAAAATTGTCTGTGCTAGCCATCCCTAATTTTGAACTGTTTGTTTCTTTTAGAACTTTTAGAACATAACCACACTAGGATCTACGTTGTTGTCATCTAAGGGTATCGAACCTAGGATTTGAGTGCTATAAGTTTGTAAAGTTACCACTGTCTCAGACAATAGACTGGAGAAAAGTCATGAAGTCAACAATTCCAGCCGTCAGCTTTTGAACTATTCTCATTTAAGAGTGTGATTCCACAGACAATTTTAAAAAGCTATCTATGGTCCCAAAGTGTGGAGAACAAACGTTTATGCCAACGAGAAACGAACCACGGACTTTCGAATCCAAGTTCCGCCACAACAACTTCTTGGTCCACACCCAACCCACGATGATGAGAGGCTTACCCAAACACTGAATACAAAGATTAGACTCCGTCTAGAAATGTAAAAAGGGTATTTATTCGTCTGAGTTTCTCTCTTATATTACAAACTCAAGAGACGAAGCACGAAGATTGGAATAGTGTTTTCTTTTTATTTTAAATGAAGGGAAAATTCGGTTTTTGAAGTAAGTGTTTTGTCATTTGTTTTCGAACTGAATCATAAAATTAGACGTCGATCATGGAAAAGAATAGGAACTATTTTAGGTTTTTTTAGATTTTCAATGAAATATGAAATTAAAATCATTGGAATGTCTATTCTCTTTCTGAGTATTTTCTGTTTGTTTTTACCTGTTTCTTAAACGTGTTACAATCATTTATCATAACGTCTAAGTGTTGAGACACATTTTTTTAAGCAGTGTACATATATAA
>NC_134831.1:104368869-104433390 GCF_004210375.1 Tachypleus tridentatus
GTATTTATCTAAATAACCACTAACTCTCTTCTTCATTACCTTTTTTGTTTTTGACTGTTAACCAGTGTATTTATCTAAATAACCACTAACTCTCTTCTTCATTACCTTTTTTGTTTTGACTGTTAACCAGTGTATTTATCTAAATAACCACTAACTCTCTTCTTCATTACCTTTTTTTTTTTTGACTGTTAACCAGTGTATTTATCTAAATAACCACTAACTCTCTTCTTCATTACCTTTTGTTTTGACTGTTAACCAGTGTATTTATCTAAATAACCACTAACTCTCTTCTTCATTACCTTTTTTGTTTTGACTGTTAACCAGTGTATTTATCTAAATAACCACTAACTCTCTTCTTCATTACCTTTTTTGTTTTGACTGTTAACCAGTGTATTTATCTAAATAACCACTAACTCTCTTCTTCATTACCTTTTTTGTTTTGACTGTTAACCAGTGTATTTATCTAAATAACCACTAACTCTCTTCTTCATTACCTTTTTTGTTTTGACTGTTAACCAGTGTATTTATCTAAATAACCACTAACTCTCTTCTTCATTACCTTTTTTGTTTTGACTGTTAACCAGTGTATTTATCTAAATAACCACTAACTCTCTTCTTCATTACCTTTTGTTTTTGACTGTTAACCAGTGTATTTATCTAAATAACCACTAACTCTCTTCTTCATTACCTTTTTTGTTTTTGACTGTTAACCAGTGTATTTATCTAAATAACCACTAACTCTCTTCTTCATTACCTTTTTTTGTTTTGACTGTTAACCAGTGTATTTATCTAAATAACCACTAACTCTCTTCTTCATTACCTTTTGTTTTTGACTGTTAACCAGTGTATTTATCTAAATAACCACTAACTCTCTTCTTCATTACCTTTTGTTTTGACTGTTAACCAGTGTATTTATCTAAATAACCACTAACTCTCTTCTTCATTACCTTTTGTTTTGACTGTTAACCAGTGTATTTATCTAAATAACCACTAACTCTCTTCTTCATTACCTTTTGTTTTTTTGACTGTTAACCAGTGTATTTATCTAAATAACCACTAACTCTCTTCTTCATTACCTTTTTTCATTACCTTTTGACTGTTAACCAGTGTATTTATCTAAATAACCACTAACTCTCTTCTTCATTACCTTTTGTTTTGACTGTTAACCAGTGTATTTATCTAAATAACCACTAACTCTCTTCTTCATTACCTTTTTTGTTTTGACTGTTAACCAGTGTATTTATCTAAATAACCACTAACTCTCTTCTTCATTACCTTTTTCATTACCTTTTTTGTTTTGACTGTTAACCAGTGTATTTATCTAAATAACCACTAACTCTCTTCTTCATTACCTTTTGTTTTGACTGTTAACCAGTGTATTTATCTAAATAACCACTAACTCTCTTCTTCATTACCTTTTGTTTTTGACTGTTAACCAGTGTATTTATCTAAATAACCACTAACTCTCTTCTTCATTACCTTTTTTTGTTTTGACTGTTAACCAGTGTATTTATCTAAATAACCACTAACTCTCTTCTTCATTACCTTTTTTGTTTTGACTGTTAACCAGTGTATTTATCTAAATAACCACTAACTCTCTTCTTCATTACCTTTTTTTTTTTGACTGTTAACCAGTGTATTTATCTAAATAACCACTAACTCTCTTTCTTCATTACCTTTTTTGTTTTGACTGTTAACCAGTGTATTTATCTAAATAACCACTAACTCTCTTCTTCATTACCTTTTTTTTTTGACTGTTAACCAGTGTATTTATCTAAATAACCACTAACTCTCTTCTTCATTACCTTTTGTTTTGACTGTTAACCAGTGTATTTATCTAAATAACCACTAACTCTCTTCTTCATTACCTTTTGTTTTGACTGTTAACCAGTGTATTTATCTAAATAACCACTAACTCTCTTCTTCATTACCTTTTTTTTTTTTTGACTGTTAACCAGTGTATTTATCTAAATAACCACTAACTCTCTTCTTCATTACCTTTTTTTGTTTTGACTGTTAACCAGTGTATTTATCTAAATAACCACTAACTCTCTTCTTCATTACCTTTTTTTAAATTTTTGACTGTTAACCAGTGTATTTATCTAAATAACCACTAACTCTCTTCTTCATTACCTTTTGTTTTTGACTGTTAATCAGTGTATTTATCTAAATAACCACTAACTCTCTTCTTCATTATCTTTCTGTTTTTGACTGTTAACCAGTGTATTTATCTAAATAACCACTAACTCTCTTCTTCATTACCTTTTTTGTTTTGACTGTTAACCAGTGTATTTATCTAAATAACCACTAACTCTCTTCTTCATTACCTTTTTTTTGTTTTGACTGTTAACCAGTGTATTTATCTAAATAACCACTAACTCTCTTCTTCATTACCTTTTTTTTGTTTTGACTGTTAACCAGTGTATTTATCTAAATAACCACTAACTCTCTTCTTCATTACCTTTTTTTGTTTTGACTGTTAACCAGTGTATTTATCTAAATAACCACTAACTCTCTTCTTCATTACCTTTTGTTTTGACTGTTAACCAGTGTATTTATCTAAATAACCACTAACTCTCTTCTTCATTACCTTTTTTTTTTTTGACTGTTAACCAGTGTATTTATCTAAATAACCACTAACTCTCTTCTTCATTACCTTTTGTTTTGACTGTTAACCAGTGTATTTATCTAAATAACCACTAACTCTCTTCTTCATTACCTTTTTTTGTTTGACTGTTAACCAGTGTATTTATCTAAATAACCACTAACTCTCTTCTTCATTACCTTTTTTTTTTGACTGTTAACCAGTGTATTTATCTAAATAACCACTAACTCTCTTCTTCATTACCTTTTGTTTTGACTGTTAACCAGTGTATTTATCTAAATAACCACTAACTCTCTTCTTCATTACCTTTTGTTTTTTTGACTGTTAACCAGTGTATTTATCTAAATAACCACTAACTCTCTTCTTCATTACCTTTTTTTTTTGACTGTTAACCAGTGTATTTATCTAAATAACCACTAACTCTCTTCTTCATTACCTTTTTTTTTTTGACTGTTAACCAGTGTATTTATCTAAATAACCACTAACTCTCTTCTTCATTACCTTTTGTTTTTGACTGTTAACCAGTGTATTTATCTAAATAACCACTAACTCTCTTCTTCATTACCTTTTGTTTTGACTGTTAACCAGTGTATTTATCTAAATAACCACTAACTCTCTTCTTCATTACCTTTTTTTGTTTTGACTGTTAACCAGTGTATTTATCTAAATAACCACTAACTCTCTTCTTCATTACCTTTTGTTTTGACTGTTAACCAGTGTATTTATCTAAATAACCACTAACTCTCTTCTTCATTACCTTTTTTGTTTTGACTGTTAACCAGTGTATTTATCTAAATAACCACTAACTCTCTTCTTCATTACCTTTTTTTTTTGACTGTTAACCAGTGTATTTATCTAAATAACCACTAACTCTCTTCTTCATTACCTTTTTTTTTTGACTGTTAACCAGTGTATTTATCTAAATAACCACTAACTCTCTTCTTCATTACCTTTTTTTTTTTGACTGTTAACCAGTGTATTTATCTAAATAACCACTAACTCTCTTCTTCATTACCTTTTGTTTTGACTGTTAACCAGTGTATTTATCTAAATAACCACTAACTCTCTTCTTCATTACCTTTTTTTTGTTTTGACTGTTAACCAGTGTATTTATCTAAATAACCACTAACTCTCTTCTTCATTACCTTTTTGTTTTGACTGTTAACCAGTGTATTTATCTAAATAACCACTAACTCTCTTCTTCATTACCTTTTTTTGTTTTGACTGTTAACCAGTGTATTTATCTAAATAACCACTAACTCTCTTCTTCATTACCTTTTTTTTTTTGACTGTTAACCAGTGTATTTATCTAAATAACCACTAACTCTCTTCTTCATTACCTTTTTTGTTTTGACTGTTAACCAGTGTATTTATCTAAATAACCACTAACTCTCTTCTTCATTACCTTTTTTGTTTTGACTGTTAACCAGTGTATTTATCTAAATAACCACTAACTCTCTTCTTCATTACCTTTTTTTGACTGTTAACCAGTGTATTTATCTAAATAACCACTAACTCTCTTCTTCATCATTACCTTTTTTTTTTTGACTGTTAACCAGTGTATTTATCTAAATAACCACTAACTCTCTTCTTCATTACCTTTTGTTTTTTGACTGTTAACCAGTGTATTTATCTAAATAACCACTAACTCTCTTCTTCATTACCTTTTGTTTTTGACTGTTAACCAGTGTATTTATCTAAATAACCACTAACTCTCTTCTTCATTACCTTTTTTTTTTTGACTGTTAACCAGTGTATTTATCTAAATAACCACTAACTCTCTTCTTCATTACCTTTTTTTTGTTTTGACTGTTAACCAGTGTATTTATCTAAATAACCACTAACTCTCTTCTTCATTACCTTTTTTTTGACTGTTAACCAGTGTATTTATCTAAATAACCACTAACTCTCTTCTTCATTACCTTTTGTTTTGACTGTTAACCAGTGTATTTATCTAAATAACCACTAACTCTCTTCTTCATTACCTTTTGTTTTTTTGACTGTTAACCAGTGTATTTATCTAAATAACCACTAACTCTCTTCTTCATTACCTTTTTTTTTTTTGACTGTTAACCAGTGTATTTATCTAAATAACCACTAACTCTCTTCTTCATTACCTTTTTTGTTTTGACTGTTAACCAGTGTATTTATCTAAATAACCACTAACTCTCTTCTTCATTACCTTTTTTTGTTTTGACTGTTAACCAGTGTATTTATCTAAATAACCACTAACTCTCTTCTTCATTACCTTTTGTTTTGACTGTTAACCAGTGTATTTATCTAAATAACCACTAACTCTCTTCTTCATTACCTTTTGTTTTTTGACTGTTAACCAGTGTATTTATCTAAATAACCACTAACTCTCTTCTTCATTACCTTTTGTTTTGACTGTTAACCAGTGTATTTATCTAAATAACCACTAACTCTCTTTCTTCATTACCTTTTTTCATTACCTTTTGACTGTTAACCAGTGTATTTATCTAAATAACCACTAACTCTCTTCTTCATTACCTTTTTTGTTTTGACTGTTAACCAGTGTATTTATCTAAATAACCACTAACTCTCTTCTTCATTACCTTTTGTTTTTGACTGTTAACCAGTGTATTTATCTAAATAACCACTAACTCTCTTCTTCATTACCTTTTGTTTTTTGACTGTTAACCAGTGTATTTATCTAAATAACCACTAACTCTCTTCTTCATTACCTTTTTTTTTTTGACTGTTAACCAGTGTATTTATCTAAATAACCACTAACTCTCTTCTTCATTACCTTTTGTTTTGACTGTTAACCAGTGTATTTATCTAAATAACCACTAACTCTCTTCTTCATTACCTTTTTTTTTTGACTGTTAACCAGTGTATTTATCTAAATAACCACTAACTCTCTTCTTCATTACCTTTTTTTTTTGACTGTTAACCAGTGTATTTATCTAAATAACCACTAACTCTCTTCTTCATTACCTTTTTTTTTTGACTGTTAACCAGTGTATTTATCTAAATAACCACTAACTCTCTTCTTCATTACCTTTTGTTTTGACTGTTAACCAGTGTATTTATCTAAATAACCACTAACTCTCTTCTTCATTACCTTTTGTTTTGACTGTTAACCAGTGTATTTATCTAAATAACCACTAACTCTCTTCTTCATTACCTTTTTTGTTTTGACTGTTAACCAGTGTATTTATCTAAATAACCACTAACTCTCTTCTTCATTACCTTTTTTTTTTGACTGTTAACCAGTGTATTTATCTAAATAACCACTAACTCTCTTCTTCATTACCTTTTTTGTTTTGACTGTTAACCAGTGTATTTATCTAAATAACCACTAACTCTTCTTCTTCATTACCTTTTTTTTTTGACTGTTAACCAGTGTATTTATCTAAATAACCACTAACTCTCTTCTTCATTACCTTTTTTTGTTTTGACTGTTAACCAGTGTATTTATCTAAATAACCACTAACTCTCTTTTTCATTACCTTTTTTTGTTTTGACTGTTAACCAGTGTATTTATCTAAATAACCACTAACTCTCTTCTTCATTACCTTTTGTTTTGACTGTTAACCAGTGTATTTATCTAAATAACCACTAACTCTCTTCTTCATTACCTTTTTTTTTTTTGACTGTTAACCAGTGTATTTATCTAAATAACCACTAACTCTCTTCTTCATTACCTTTTGTTTTGACTGTTAACCAGTGTATTTATCTAAATAACCACTAACTCTCTTCTTCATTACCTTTTGTTTTGACTGTTAACCAGTGTATTTATCTAAATAACCACTAACTCTCTTCTTCATTACCTTTTGTTTTTTGACTGTTAACCAGTGTATTTATCTAAATAACCACTAACTCTCTTCTTCATTACCTTTTGTTTTGACTGTTAACCAGTGTATTTATCTAAATAACCACTAACTCTCTTCTTCATTACCTTTTGTTTTGACTGTTAACCAGTGTATTTATCTAAATAACCACTAACTCTCTTCTTCATTACCTTTTTTTTTTGACTGTTAACCAGTGTATTTATCTAAATAACCACTAACTCTCTTCTTCATTACCTTTTTTTTTTGACTGTTAACCAGTGTATTTATCTAAATAACCACTAACTCTCTTCTTCATTACCTTTTTTTTTTTGACTGTTAACCAGTGTATTTATCTAAATAACCACTAACTCTCTTCTTCATTACCTTTTGTTTTGACTGTTAACCAGTGTATTTATCTAAATAACCACTAACTCTCTTCTTCATTACCTTTTTTTTTTGACTGTTAACCAGTGTATTTATCTAAATAACCACTAACTCTCTTCTTCATTACCTTTTTTTTTTTGACTGTTAACCAGTGTATTTATCTAAATAACCACTAACTCTCTTCTTCATTACCTTTTTTGTTTTGACTGTTAACCAGTGTATTTATCTAAATAACCACTAACTCTCTTCTTCATTACCTTTTGTTTTGACTGTTAACCAGTGTATTTATCTAAATAACCACTAACTCTCTTCTTCATTACCTTTTTTGTTTTGACTGTTAACCAGTGTATTTATCTAAATAACCACTAACTCTCTTCTTCATTACCTTTTGTTTTGACTGTTAACCAGTGTATTTATCTAAATAACCACTAACTCTCTTCTTCATTACCTTTTTTTTTTTTGACTGTTAACCAGTGTATTTATCTAAATAACCACTAACTCTCTTCTTTATTACCTTTTTTTTTTGACTGTTAACCAGTGTATTTATCTAAATAACCACTAACTCTCTTCTTCATTCCCTTTTGTTTTTGACTGTTAACCAGTGTATTTATCTAAATAACCACTAACTCTCTTCTTTATTACCTTTTTTTGATTTTGACTGTTAACCAGTGTATTTATCTAAATAACCACTAACTCTCTTCTTCATTACCTTTTTTTTTTTTGACTGTTAACCAGTGTATTTATCTAAATAACCACTAACTCTCTTCTTCATTACCTTTTTTTTTTTTGACTGTTAACCAGTGTATTTATCTAAATAACCACTAACTCTCTTCTTCATTACCTTTTGTTTTGACTGTTAACCAGTGTATTTATCTAAATAACCACTAACTCTCTTCTTCATTACCTTTTGTTTTTGACTGTTAACCAGTGTATTTATCTAAATAACCACTAACTCTCTTCTTCATTACCTTTTGTTTTTGACTGTTAACCAGTGTATTTATCTAAATAACCACTAACTCTCTTCTTCATTACCTTTTTGTTTTGACTGTTAACCAGTGTATTTATCTAAATAACCACTAACTCTCTTCTTCATTACCTTTTTTTGTTTTGACTGTTAACCAGTGTATTTATCTAAATAACCACTAACTCTCTTCTTCATTACCTTTTGTTTTGACTGTTAACCAGTGTATTTATCTAAATAACCACTAACTCTCTTCTTCATTACCTTTTGTTTTTGACTGTTAACCAGTGTATTTATCTAAATAACCACTAACTCTCTTCTTCATTACCTTTTTTTGTTTTGACTGTTAACCAGTGTATTTATCTAAATAACCACTAACTCTCTTCTTCATTACCTTTTGTTTTGACTGTTAACCAGTGTATTTATCTAAATAACCACTAACTCTCTTCTTCATTACCTTTTTTTTTTTGACTGTTAACCAGTGTATTTATCTAAATAACCACTAACTCTCTTCTTCATTACCTTTTGTTTTGACTGTTAACCAGTGTATTTATCTAAATAACCACTAACTCTCTTCTTCATTACCTTTTTTTTTTTTGACTGTTAACCAGTGTATTTATCTAAATAACCACTAACTCTCTTCTTCATTACCTTTTTTGTTTGACTGTTAACCAGTGTATTTATCTAAATAACCACTAACTCTCTTCTTCATTACCTTTTGTTTTGACTGTTAACCAGTGTATTTATCTAAATAACCACTAACTCTCTTCTTCATTACCTTTTTTTTTTTGACTGTTAACCAGTGTATTTATCTAAATAACCACAAACTCTCTTCTTCATTACCTTTTTGTTTTTGACTGTTAACCAGTGTATTTATCTAAATAACCACTAACTCTTTCTTCATTACCTTTTTTGTTTTTGACTGTTAACCAGTGTATTTATCTAAATAACCACTAACTCTCTTTTTCATTACCTTTTTTTGTTTTGACTGTTAACCAGTGTATTTATCTAAATAACCACTAACTCTCTTCTTCATTACCTTTTTTTTTTTTGACTGTTAACCAGTGTATTTATCTAAATAACCACTAACTCTCTTCTTCATTACCTTTTGTTTTTGACTGTTAACCAGTGTATTTATCTAAATAACCACTAACTCTCTTCATTCATTACCTTTTTTGTTTTTTTTTGACTGTTAACCAGTGTATTTATCTAAATAACCACTAACTCTCTTCTTCATTACCTTTTTTTGGTTTTGACTGTTAACCAGTGTATTTATCTAAATAACCACTAACTCTCTTTTCATTACCTTTTTTTGTTTTTGACTGTTAACCAGTGTATTTATCTAAATAACCACTAACTCTCTTCTTCATTACCTTTTGTTTTTTGACTGTTAACCAGTGTATTTATCTAAATAACCACTAACTCTCTTCTTCATTACCTTTTTTTGTTTTTGACTGTTAACCAGTGTATTTATCTAAATAACCACTAACTCTCTTCTTCATTACCTTTTTTTTTTTTGACTGTTAACCAGTGTATTTATCTAAATAACCACTAACTCTCTTCTTCATTCCCTTTTGTTTTTGACTGTTAACCAGTGTATTTATCTAAATAACCACTAACTCTCTTCTTCATTACCTTTTGTTTTGACTGTTAACCAGTGTATTTATCTAAATAACCACTAACTCTCTTCTTCATTACCTTTTTTTGTTTTGACTGTTAACCAGTGTATTTATCTAAATAACCACTAACTCTCTTCTTCATTACCTTTTTGTTTTTGACTGTTAACCAGTGTATTTATCTAAATAACCACTAACTCTCTTCTTCATTACCTTTTTTTTTTTGACTGTTAACCAGTGTATTTATCTAAATAACCACTAACTCTCTTCTTCATTACCTTTTGTTTTGACTGTTAACCAGTGTATTTATCTAAATAACCACTAACTCTCTTCTTCATTACCTTTTTTTGGTTTTGACTGTTAACCAGTGTATTTATCTAAATAACCACAAACTCTCTTCTTCATTACCTTTTTGTTTTTGACTCTTAACCAGTGTATTTATCTAAATAACCACTAACTCTCTTCTTCATACCATTTTATTTTGACTGTTAATCAGTGTATTTATCTAAATAACCACTAACTCTCTTCTTCATTACCTTTTGTTTTGACTGTTAACCAGTGTATTTATCTAAATAACCACTAACTCTCTTCTTCATTACCTTTTGTTTTTTGACTGTTAACCAGTGTATTTATCTAAATAACCACTAACTCTCTTCTTCATTACCTTTTTTTTTTTTGACTGTTAACCAGTGTATTTATCTAAATAACCACTAACTCTCTTCTTCATTACCTTTTGTTTTGACTGTTAACCAGTGTATTTATCTAAATAACCACAAACTCTCTTCTTCATTACCTTTTTGTTTTTGACTGTTAACCAGTGTATTTATCTAAATAACCACTAACTCTCTTCTTCATTACCTTTTTTTTTTTTGACTGTTAACCAGTGTATTTATCTAAATAACCACTAACTCTCTTCTTCATTACCTTTTTTTTTTTGACTGTTAACCAGTGTATTTATCTAAATAACCACTAACTCTCTTCTTCATTACCTTTTTTTTTTTGACTGTTAACCAGTGTATTTATCTAAATAACCACTAACTCTCTTCTTCATTACCATTTTGTTTTTGACTGTTAATCAGTGTATTTATCTAAATAACCACTAACTCTCTTCTTCATTACCTTTTTTTGTTTTTGACTGTTAACCAGTGTATTTATCTAAATAACCACTAACTCTCTTCTTCATTACCTTTTTTTTTTGACTGTTAACCAGTGTATTTATCTAAATAACCACTAACTCTCTTCTTCATTACCTTTTTTTTTTTGACTGTTAACCAGTGTATTTATCTAAATAACCACTAACTCTCTTCTTCATTACCTTTTGTTTTTGACTGTTAACCAGTGTATTTATCTAAATAACCACTAACTCTCTTCTTCATTACCTTTTTTTTTGTTTTGACTGTTAACCAGTGTATTTATCTAAATAACCACTAACTCTCTTCTTCATTACCTTTTTTTTTTTGACTGTTAACCAGTGTATTTATCTAAATAACCACTAACTCTCTTCTTCATTACCTTTTGTTTTTGACTGTTAACCAGTGTATTTATCTAAATAACCACTAACTCTCTTCTTCATTACCTTTTGTTTTGACTGTTAACCAGTGTATTTATCTAAATAACCACTAACTCTCTTCTTCATTACCTTTTGTTTTGACTGTTAACCAGTGTATTTATCTAAATAACCACTAACTCTCTTCTTCATTACCTTTTGTTTTTTGACTGTTAACCAGTGTATTTATCTAAATAACCACTAACTCTCTTTCTTCATTACCTTTTTTTTTTGACTGTTAACCAGTGTATTTATCTAAATAACCACTAACTCTCTTCTTCATTACCTTTTTGTTTTGACTGTTAACCAGTGTATTTATCTAAATAACCACTAACTCTCTTCTTCATTACCTTTTTTTGTTTTGACTGTTAACCAGTGTATTTATCTAAATAACCACTAACTCTCTTCTTCATTACCTTTTGTTTTGACTGTTAACCAGTGTATTTATCTAAATAACCACTAACTCTCTTCTTCATTACCTTTTGTTTTGACTGTTAACCAGTGTATTTATCTAAATAACCACTAACTCTCTTCTTCATTACCTTTTTTTGTTTTGACTGTTAACCAGTGTATTTATCTAAATAACCACTAACTCTCTTCTTCATTACCTTTTTTTTTTTTGACTGTTAACCAGTGTATTTATCTAAATAACCACTAACTCTCTTCTTCATTACCTTTTTTTTGTTTTGACTGTTAACCAGTGTATTTATCTAAATAACCACTAACTCTCTTCTTCATTACCTTTTGTTTTGACTGTTAACCAGTGTATTTATCTAAATAACCACTAACTCTCTTCTTCATTACCTTTTGTTTTGACTGTTAACCAGTGTATTTATCTAAATAACCACTAACTCTCTTCTTCATTACCTTTTTTGTTTTGACTGTTAACCAGTGTATTTATCTAAATAACCACTAACTCTCTTCTTCATTACCTTTTGTTTTTGACTGTTAACCAGTGTATTTATCTAAATAACCACTAACTCTCTTCTTCATTACCTTTTTTTTTGACTGTTAACCAGTGTATTTATCTAAATAACCACTAACTCTCTTCTTCATTACCTTTTTTTTTTGACTGTTAACCAGTGTATTTATCTAAATAACCACTAACTCTCTTCTTCATTACCTTTTTTTTTTGACTGTTAACCAGTGTATTTATCTAAATAACCACTAACTCTCTTCTTCATTACCTTTTGTTTTGACTGTTAACCAGTGTATTTATCTAAATAACCACTAACTCTCTTCTTCATTACCTTTTTTTGTTTTGACTGTTAACCAGTGTATTTATCTAAATAACCACTAACTCTCTTCTTCATTACCTTTTTTTGTTTTGACTGTTAACCAGTGTATTTATCTAAATAACCACTAACTCTTCTTCTTCTGTTATTACCTTTTGTTTTGACTGTTAACCAGTGTATTTATCTAAATAACCACTAACTCTCTTCTTCATTACCTTTTTTTTTTTGACTGTTAACCAGTGTATTTATCTAAATAACCACTAACTCTCTTCTTCATTACCTTTTTTTGTTTTGACTGTTAACCAGTGTATTTATCTAAATAACCACTAACTCTCTTCTTCATTACCTTTTTTTGTTTTGACTGTTAACCAGTGTATTTATCTAAATAACCACTAACTCTCTTTACTTCATTACCTTTTTTTGTTTTGACTGTTAACCAGTGTATTTATCTAAATAACCACTAACTCTCTTCTTCATTACCTTTTGTTTTGACTGTTAACCAGTGTATTTATCTAAATAACCACTAACTCTCTTCTTCATTACCTTTTGTTTTGACTGTTAACCAGTGTATTTATCTAAATAACCACTAACTCTCTTCTTCATTACCTTTTGTTTTGACTGTTAACCAGTGTATTTATCTAAATAACCACTAACTCTCTTCTTTACATTACCTTTTTTCTAAATAACCACTTTTGACTGTTAACCAGTGTATTTATCTAAATAACCACTAACTCTCTTCTTCATTACCTTTTGTTTTTGACTGTTAACCAGTGTATTTATCTAAATAACCACTAACTCTCTTCTTCATTACCTTTTGTTTTTTGACTGTTAACCAGTGTATTTATCTAAATAACCACTAACTCTCTTCTTCATTACCTTTTTTTGTTTTGACTGTTAACCAGTGTATTTATCTAAATAACCACTAACTCTCTTCTTCATTACCTTTTGTTTTTGACTGTTAACCAGTGTATTTATCTAAATAACCACTAACTCTCTTCTTCATTACCTTTTTTTTTTGACTGTTAACCAGTGTATTTATCTAAATAACCACTAACTCTCTTCTTCATTACCTTTTTTTTTTTTTGACTGTTAACCAGTGTATTTATCTAAATAACCACTAACTCTCTTCTTCATTACCTTTTGTTTTGACTGTTAACCAGTGTATTTATCTAAATAACCACTAACTCTCTTCTTCATTACCTTTTTTGTTTTGACTGTTAACCAGTGTATTTATCTAAATAACCACTAACTCTCTTCTTCATTACCTTTTTTGTTTTGACTGTTAACCAGTGTATTTATCTAAATAACCACTAACTCTCTTCTTCATTACCTTTTTGTTTTTGACTGTTAACCAGTGTATTTATCTAAATAACCACTAACTCTCTTCTTCATTCCATTTTGTTTTTGACTGTTAACCAGTGTATTTATCTAAATAACCACTAACTCTCTTCTTCATTACCTTTTTGTTTTGACTGTTAACCAGTGTATTTATCTAAATAACCACTAACTCTCTTCTTCATTACCTTTTTTTTTTTTGACTGTTAACCAGTGTATTTATCTAAATAACCACTAACTCTCTTCTTCATTACCTTTTGTTTTTTTTGACTGTTAACCAGTGTATTTATCTAAATAACCACTAACTCTCTTCTTCATTACCTTTTGTTTTGACTGTTAACCAGTGTATTTATCTAAATAACCACTAACTCTCTTCTTCATTACCTTTTTTTTTTTTGACTGTTAACCAGTGTATTTATCTAAATAACCACTAACTATCTTCTTCATTACCTTTTTTTTTTGACTGTTAACCAGTGTATTTATCTAAATAACCACTAACTCTCTTCTTCATTACCTTTTTTTGTTTTGACTGTTAACCAGTGTATTTATCTAAATAACCACTAACTCTCTTCTTCATTACCTTTTTTTTTTTGACTGTTAACCAGTGTATTTATCTAAATAACCACTAACTCTCTTCTTCATTACCTTTTGTTTTTTGACTGTTAACCAGTGTATTTATCTAAATAACCACTAACTCTCTTCTTCATTACCTTTTTTTTTTTGACTGTTAACCAGTGTATTTATCTAAATAACCACTAACTCTCTTCTTCATTACCTTTTGTTTTGACTGTTAACCAGTGTATTTATCTAAATAACCACTAACTCTCTTCTTCATTACCTTTTTTGTTTTGACTGTTAACCAGTGTATTTATCTAAATAACCACTAACTCTCTTCTTCATTACCTTTTTTTTTTTTGACTGTTAACCAGTGTATTTATCTAAATAACCACTAACTCTCTTCTTCATTACCTTTTGTTTTGACTGTTAACCAGTGTATTTATCTAAATAACCACTAACTCTCTTCTTCATTACCTTTTGTTTTGACTGTTAACCAGTGTATTTATCTAAATAACCACTAACTCTCTTCTTCATTACCTTTTGTTTTGACTGTTAACCAGTGTATTTATCTAAATAACCACTAACTCTCTTCTTCATTACCTTTTTTTTTTTTTGACTGTTAACCAGTGTATTTATCTAAATAACCACTAACTCTCTTCTTCATTACCTTTTTTTTTTTGACTGTTAACCAGTGTATTTATCTAAATAACCACTAACTCTCTTCTTCATTACCTTTTTTTTTTTGACTGTTAACCAGTGTATTTATCTAAATAACCACTAACTCTCTTCTTCATTACCTTTTTTGTTTTGACTGTTAACCAGTGTATTTATCTAAATAACCACTAACTCTCTTCTTCATTACCTTTTTTTGTTTTGACTGTTAACCAGTGTATTTATCTAAATAACCACTAACTCTCTTCTTCATTACCTTTTTTTGTTTGACTGTTAACCAGTGTATTTATCTAAATAACCACTAACTCTCTTCTTCATTACCTTTTTTCTTTTGACTGTTAACCAGTGTATTTATCTAAATAACCACTAACTCTCTTCTTCATTACCTTTTTTGTTTTGACTGTTAACCAGTGTATTTATCTAAATAACCACTAACTCTCTTCTTCATTACCTTTTGTTTTGACTGTTAACCAGTGTATTTATCTAAATAACCACTAACTCTCTTCTTCATTACCTTTTGTTTTTTGACTGTTAACCAGTGTATTTATCTAAATAACCACTAACTCTCTTCTTCATTACCTTTTGTTTTGACTGTTAACCAGTGTATTTATCTAAATAACCACTAACTCTCTTCTTCATTACCTTTTGTTTTGACTGTTAACCAGTGTATTTATCTAAATAACCACTAACTCTCTTCTTCATTACCTTTTTTGTTTTGACTGTTAACCAGTGTATTTATCTAAATAACCACTAACTCTCTTCTTCATTACCTTTTGTTTTTGACTGTTAACCAGTGTATTTATCTAAATAACCACTAACTCTCTTCTTCATTACCTTTTTTTTGTTTTGACTGTTAACCAGTGTATTTATCTAAATAACCACTAACTCTCTTCTTCATTACCTTTTTTTTTGACTGTTAACCAGTGTATTTATCTAAATAACCACTAACTCTCTTCTTCATTACCTTTTTTTTTTTGACTGTTAACCAGTGTATTTATCTAAATAACCACTAACTCTCTTCTTCATTACCTTTTGTTTTGACTGTTAACCAGTGTATTTATCTAAATAACCACTAACTCTCTTCTTCATTACCTTTTGTTTTTTTGACTGTTAACCAGTGTATTTATCTAAATAACCACTAACTCTCTTCTTCATTACCTTTTTTTTTTTGACTGTTAACCAGTGTATTTATCTAAATAACCACTAACTCTCTTCTTCATTACCTTTTTTTTTTTGACTGTTAACCAGTGTATTTATCTAAATAACCACTAACTCTCTTCTTCATTACCTTTTGTTTTGACTGTTAACCAGTGTATTTATCTAAATAACCACTAACTCTCTTCTTCATTACCTTTTTTTTTTTGACTGTTAACCAGTGTATTTATCTAAATAACCACTAACTCTCTTCTTCATTACCTTTTGTTTTGACTGTTAACCAGTGTATTTATCTAAATAACCACTAACTCTCTTCTTCATTACCTTTTGTTTTTTTGACTGTTAACCAGTGTATTTATCTAAATAACCACTAACTCTCTTCTTCATTACCTTTTTTTTTTTGACTGTTAACCAGTGTATTTATCTAAATAACCACTAACTCTCTTCTTCATTACCTTTTGTTTTGACTGTTAACCAGTGTATTTATCTAAATAACCACTAACTCTCTTCTTCATTACCTTTTGTTTTGACTGTTAACCAGTGTATTTATCTAAATAACCACTAACTCTCTTCTTCATTACCTTTTGTTTTGACTGTTAACCAGTGTATTTATCTAAATAACCACTAACTCTCTTCTTCATTACCTTTTTTTTTTTGACTGTTAACCAGTGTATTTATCTAAATAACCACTAACTCTCTTCTTCATTACCTTTTGTTTTGACTGTTAACCAGTGTATTTATCTAAATAACCACTAACTCTCTTCTTCATTACCTTTTTTCTAAATAACCACTAACTCTCTTCTTCATTACCTTTTTGTTTTGACTGTTAACCAGTGTATTTATCTAAATAACCACTAACTCTCTTCTTCATTACCTTTTTTTTTTTGACTGTTAACCAGTGTATTTATCTAAATAACCACTAACTCTCTTCTTCATTACCTTTTTTGTTTTGACTGTTAACCAGTGTATTTATCTAAATAACCACTAACTCTCTTCTTCATTACCTTTTTTTTTTTGACTGTTAACCAGTGTATTTATCTAAATAACCACTAACTCTCTTTCTTCATTACCTTTTGTTTTGACTGTTAACCAGTGTATTTATCTAAATAACCACTAACTCTCTTCTTCATTACCTTTTTTTTTTTGACTGTTAACCAGTGTATTTATCTAAATAACCACTAACTCTCTTCTTCATTACCTTTTTTTTTTTGACTGTTAACCAGTGTATTTATCTAAATAACCACTAACTCTCTTCTTCATTACCTTTTGTTTTTGACTGTTAACCAGTGTATTTATCTAAATAACCACTAACTCTTCTTCATTACCTTTTGTTTTGACTGTTAACCAGTGTATTTATCTAAATAACCACTAACTCTCTTCTTCATTACCTTTTTTTGTTTTGACTGTTAACCAGTGTATTTATCTAAATAACCACTAACTCTCTTCTTCATTACCTTTTGTTTTTGACTGTTAACCAGTGTATTTATCTAAATAACCACTAACTCTCTTCTTCATTACCTTTTGTTTTTTGACTGTTAACCAGTGTATTTATCTAAATAACCACTAACTCTCTTCTTCATTACCTTTTTTTTTTTGACTGTTAACCAGTGTATTTATCTAAATAACCACTAACTCTCTTCTTCATTACCTTTTTTTGTTTTGACTGTTAACCAGTGTATTTATCTAAATAACCACTAACTCTCTTCTTCATTACCTTTTTTTTGTTTTGACTGTTAACCAGTGTATTTATCTAAATAACCACTAACTCTCTTCTTCATTACCTTTTTTTGTTTTGACTGTTAACCAGTGTATTTATCTAAATAACCACTAACTCTCTTCTTCATTACCTTTTGTTTTGACTGTTAACCAGTGTATTTATCTAAATAACCACTAACTCTCTTCTTCATTACCTTTT
This sequence comes from Tachypleus tridentatus, assembly GCF_004210375.1. Lineage (NCBI taxonomy): Eukaryota > Metazoa > Arthropoda > Merostomata > Xiphosura > Limulidae > Tachypleus > Tachypleus tridentatus. The sequence continues at coordinate 104,386,649 of NC_134831.1, forward strand.
GTTTTTTGACTGTTAACCAGTGTATTTATCTAAATAACCACTAACTCTCTTCTTCATTACCTTTTGTTTTTGACTGTTAACCAGTGTATTTATCTAAATAACCACTAACTCTCTTCTTCATTACCTTTTGTTTTTTGACTGTTAACCAGTGTATTTATCTAAATAACCACTAACTCTCTTTTCATTACCTTTTGTTTTGACTGTTAACCAGTGTATTTATCTAAATAACCACTAACTCTCTTCTTCATTACCTTTTTTTTTTTTGACTGTTAACCAGTGTATTTATCTAAATAACCACTAACTCTCTTCTTCATTACCTTTTTTTTTTTTGACTGTTAACCAGTGTATTTATCTAAATAACCACTAACTCTCTTCTTCATTACCTTTTGTTTTGACTGTTAACCAGTGTATTTATCTAAATAACCACTAACTCTCTTCTTCATTACCTTTTTTTGTTTTGACTGTTAACCAGTGTATTTATCTAAATAACCACTAACTCTCTTCTTCATTACCTTTTGTTTTTTGACTGTTAACCAGTGTATTTATCTAAATAACCACTAACTCTCTTCTTCATTACCTTTTTTTGTTTTGACTGTTAACCAGTGTATTTATCTAAATAACCACTAACTCTCTTCTTCATTACCTTTTTTTTTTGACTGTTAACCAGTGTATTTATCTAAATAACCACTAACTCTCTTCTTCATTACCTTTTTTTGTTTTGACTGTTAACCAGTGTATTTATCTAAATAACCACTAACTCTCTTCTTCATTACCTTTTTTGTTTTTTTGACTGTTAACCAGTGTATTTATCTAAATAACCACTAACTCTCTTCTTCATTACCTTTTTTTTTTTGACTGTTAACCAGTGTATTTATCTAAATAACCACTAACTCTCTTCTTCATTACCTTTTTACCTTTTGTTTTTGACTGTTAACCAGTGTATTTATCTAAATAACCACTAACTCTCTTCTTCATTACCTTTTTTTTTTTGACTGTTAACCAGTGTATTTATCTAAATAACCACTAACTCTCTTCTTCATTACCTTTTTTTTTGACTGTTAACCAGTGTATTTATCTAAATAACCACTAACTCTCTTCTTCATTACCTTTTTTTTTTGACTGTTAACCAGTGTATTTATCTAAATAACCACTAACTCTCTTTTTTCATTACCTTTTGTTTTGACTGTTAACCAGTGTATTTATCTAAATAACCACTAACTCTCTTCTTCATTACCTTTTTTTGTTTTGACTGTTAACCAGTGTATTTATCTAAATAACCACTAACTCTCTTCTTCATTACCTTTTGTTTTGACTGTTAACCAGTGTATTTATCTAAATAACCACTAACTCTCTTCTTCATTACCTTTTTTTTTTGACTGTTAACCAGTGTATTTATCTAAATAACCACTAACTCTCTTCTTCATTACCTTTTTTTTTTTGACTGTTAACCAGTGTATTTATCTAAATAACCACTAACTCTCTTCTTCATTACCTTTTTTTTTTGTTTTGACTGTTAACCAGTGTATTTATCTAAATAACCACTAACTCTCTTCTTCATTACCTTTTGTTTTTTGACTGTTAACCAGTGTATTTATCTAAATAACCACTAACTCTCTTCTTCATTACCTTTTGTTTTTTGACTGTTAACCAGTGTATTTATCTAAATAACCACTAACTCTCTTCTTCATTACCTTTTTTTTTTTGACTGTTAACCAGTGTATTTATCTAAATAACCACTAACTCTCTTCTTCATTACCTTTTTTGTTTTTGACTGTTAACCAGTGTATTTATCTAAATAACCACTAACTCTCTTCTTCATTACCTTTTTTGTTTTTGACTGTTAACCAGTGTATTTATCTAAATAACCACTAACTCTCTTCTTCATTACCTTTTTTTTTGACTGTTAACCAGTGTATTTATCTAAATAACCACTAACTCTCTTCTTCATTACCTTTTGTTTTGACTGTTAACCAGTGTATTTATCTAAATAACCACTAACTCTCTTCTTCATTACCTTTTGTTTTTTGACTGTTAACCAGTGTATTTATCTAAATAACCACTAACTCTCTTCTTCATTACCTTTTGTTTTGACTGTTAACCAGTGTATTTATCTAAATAACCACTAACTCTCTTCTTCATTACCTTTTGTTTTGACTGTTAACCAGTGTATTTATCTAAATAACCACTAACTCTCTTCTTCATTACCTTTTTTTTTTTGACTGTTAACCAGTGTATTTATCTAAATAACCACTAACTCTCTTCTTCATTACCTTTTTTGTTTTTGACTGTTAACCAGTGTATTTATCTAAATAACCACTAACTCTCTTCTTCATTACCTTTTGTTTTGACTGTTAACCAGTGTATTTATCTAAATAACCACTAACTCTCTTCTTCATTACCTTTTGTTTTTGACTGTTAACCAGTGTATTTATCTAAATAACCACTAACTCTCTTCTTCATTACCTTTTGTTTTGACTGTTAACCAGTGTATTTATCTAAATAACCACTAACTCTCTTCTTCATTACCTTTTTTTGTTTTGACTGTTAACCAGTGTATTTATCTAAATAACCACTAACTCTCTTCTTCATTACCTTTTTTTGTTTTGACTGTTAACCAGTGTATTTATCTAAATAACCACTAACTCTCTTCTTCATTACCTTTTGTTTTGACTGTTAACCAGTGTATTTATCTAAATAACCACTAACTCTCTTCTTCATTACCTTTTGTTTTGACTGTTAACCAGTGTATTTATCTAAATAACCACTAACTCTTCTTCATTACCTTTTTTGTTTTGACTGTTAACCAGTGTATTTATCTAAATAACCACTAACTCTCTTCTTCATTACCTTTTTTTGTTTTGACTGTTAACCAGTGTATTTATCTAAATAACCACTAACTCTCTTCTTCATTACCTTTTTTTTTTTTTGACTGTTAACCAGTGTATTTATCTAAATAACCACTAACTCTCTTCTTCATTACCTTTTGTTTTGACTGTTAACCAGTGTATTTATCTAAATAACCACTAACTCTCTTCTTCATTACCTTTTTTTTTTTTGACTGTTAACCAGTGTATTTATCTAAATAACCACTAACTCTCTTCTTCATTACCTTTTTTTTTTGACTGTTAACCAGTGTATTTATCTAAATAACCACTAACTCTCTTCTTCATTACCTTTTTTTTTTTTGACTGTTAACCAGTGTATTTATCTAAATAACCACTAACTCTCTTCTTCATTACCTTTTTTTTTTGACTGTTAACCAGTGTATTTATCTAAATAACCACTAACTCTCTTCTTCATTACCTTTTTTGTTTTGACTGTTAACCAGTGTATTTATCTAAATAACCACTAACTCTCTTCTTCATTACCTTTTTTTTTTGTTTTGACTGTTAACCAGTGTATTTATCTAAATAACCACTAACTCTCTTCTTCATTACCTTTTGTTTTGACTGTTAACCAGTGTATTTATCTAAATAACCACTAACTCTCTTCTTCATTACCTTTTGTTGTTTTGACTGTTAACCAGTGTATTTATCTAAATAACCACTAACTCTCTTCTTCATTACCTTTTTTTTTTGACTGTTAACCAGTGTATTTATCTAAATAACCACTAACTCTCTTCTTCATTACCTTTTGTTTTTTGACTGTTAACCAGTGTATTTATCTAAATAACCACTAACTCTCTTCTTCATTACCTTTTTTTTTTTGACTGTTAACCAGTGTATTTATCTAAATAACCACTAACTCTCTTTTCATTACCTTTTTTGTTTTTGACTGTTAACCAGTGTATTTATCTAAATAACCACTTTTTCTTCATTACCTTTTGTTTTGACTGTTAACCAGTGTATTTATCTAAATAACCACTAACTCTCTTCTTCATTACCTTTTTTTGTTTTGACTGTTAACCAGTGTATTTATCTAAATAACCACTAACTCTCTTCTTCATTACCTTTTTTTGTTTTGACTGTTAACCAGTGTATTTATCTAAATAACCACTAACTCTCTTCTTCATTACCTTTTTTTTTTTGACTGTTAACCAGTGTATTTATCTAAATAACCACTAACTCTCTTCTTCATTACCTTTTTTTTTTTGACTGTTAACCAGTGTATTTATCTAAATAACCACTAACTCTCTTCTTCATTACCTTTTTTTTTTTTGACTGTTAACCAGTGTATTTATCTAAATAACCACTAACTCTCTTCTTCATTACCTTTTTTTTTTTGACTGTTAACCAGTGTATTTATCTAAATAACCACTAACTCTCTTCTTCATTACCTTTTTTGTTTTGACTGTTAACCAGTGTATTTATCTAAATAACCACTAACTCTCTTCTTCATTACCTTTTTTGTTTTGACTGTTAACCAGTGTATTTATCTAAATAACCACTAACTCTCTTCTTCATTACCTTTTTTTTTTTGACTGTTAACCAGTGTATTTATCTAAATAACCACTAACTCTCTTCTTCATTACCTTTTGTTTTGACTGTTAACCAGTGTATTTATCTAAATAACCACTAACTCTCTTCTTCATTACCTTTTGTTTTTTTGACTGTTAACCAGTGTATTTATCTAAATAACCACTAACTCTCTTCTTCATTACCTTTTTTTTTTGACTGTTAACCAGTGTATTTATCTAAATAACCACTAACTCTCTTCTTCATTACCTTTTGTTTTTTTGACTGTTAACCAGTGTATTTATCTAAATAACCACTAACTCTCTTCTTCATTACCTTTTGTTTTTGACTGTTAACCAGTGTATTTATCTAAATAACCACTAACTCTCTTCTTCATTACCTTTTTTTTTTTTGACTGTTAACCAGTGTATTTATCTAAATAACCACTAACTCTCTTCTTCATTACCTTTTGTTTTTGACTGTTAACCAGTGTATTTATCTAAATAACCACTAACTCTCTTCTTCATTACCTTTTGTTTTGACTGTTAACCAGTGTATTTATCTAAATAACCACTAACTCTCTTCTTCATTTTTTTTTGTTTTGACTGTTAACCAGTGTATTTATCTAAATAACCACTAACTCTCTTCTTCATTACCTTTTTTTTTTGACTGTTAACCAGTGTATTTATCTAAATAACCACTAACTCTCTTCTTCATTACCTTTTTTTTTTTGACTGTTAACCAGTGTATTTATCTAAATAACCACTAACTCTCTTCTTCATTACCTTTTTTTTTTTGACTGTTAACCAGTGTATTTATCTAAATAACCACTAACTCTCTTCTTCATTACCTTTTTTTTTTTGACTGTTAACCAGTGTATTTATCTAAATAACCACTAACTCTCTTCTTCATTACCTTTTGTTTTGACTGTTAACCAGTGTATTTATCTAAATAACCACTAACTCTCTTCTTCATACCTTTTTGTTTTTGACTGTTAATCAGTGTATTTATCTAAATAACCACTAACTATCTTCTTCATTACCTTTTTTTTTTTTGACTGTTAACCAGTGTATTTATCTAAATAACCACTAACTCTCTTCTTCATTACCTTTTGTTTTTTTGACTGTTAACCAGTGTATTTATCTAAATAACCACTAACTCTTCTTCTTACCTTTTGTTTTGACTGTTAACCAGTGTATTTATCTAAATAACCACTAACTCTCTTCTTCATTACCTTTTTTGTTTTGACTGTTAACCAGTGTATTTATCTAAATAACCACAAACTCTCTTCTTCATTACCTTTTGTTTTTTTGACTGTTAACCAGTGTATTTATCTAAATAACCACTAACTCTCTTCTTCATACCCTTTTGTTTTTGACTGTTAACCAGTGTATTTATCTAAATAACCACTAACTCTCTTCTTCATTACCTTTTTTTTTTTGACTGTTAACCAGTGTATTTATCTAAATAACCACTAACTCTCTTCTTCATTACCTTTTTTGTTTTTGACTGTTAACCAGTGTATTTATCTAAATAACCACTAACTCTCTTCTTCATTACCTTTTTTGTTTTTGACTGTTAACCAGTGTATTTATCTAAATAACCACTAACTCTCTTCTTCATTACCTTTTTTTTTGACTGTTAACCAGTGTATTTATCTAAATAACCACTAACTTTTTTCTTCATTACCTTTTGTTTTGACTGTTAACCAGTGTATTTATCTAAATAACCACTAACTCTCTTCTTCATTACCTTTTGTTTTGACTGTTAACCAGTGTATTTATCTAAATAACCACTAACTCTCTTCTTCATTACCTTTTTTTTTTTGTTTTGACTGTTAACCAGTGTATTTATCTAAATAACCACTAACTCTCTTCTTCATTACCTTTTTTTGTTTTGACTGTTAACCAGTGTATTTATCTAAATAACCACTAACTCTCTTCTTCATTACCTTTTGTTTTGACTGTTAACCAGTGTATTTATCTAAATAACCACTAACTCTCTTCTTCATTACCTTTTTTTTTTGACTGTTAACCAGTGTATTTATCTAAATAACCACTAACTCTCTTTCTTCATTACCTTTTGTTTTTTGACTGTTAACCAGTGTATTTATCTAAATAACCACTAACTCTCTTCTTCATTACCTTTTTTTTTTTTGACTGTTAACCAGTGTATTTATCTAAATAACCACTAACTCTCTTCTTCATTACCTTTTTTTTTTGACTGTTAACCAGTGTATTTATCTAAATAACCACTAACTCTCTTCTTCATTACCTTTTTTTTTTTGACTGTTAACCAGTGTATTTATCTAAATAACCACTAACTCTCTTCTTCATTACCTTTTTTTTTTTGACTGTTAACCAGTGTATTTATCTAAATAACCACTAACTCTCTTCTTCATTACCTTTTTTTGTTTTGACTGTTAACCAGTGTATTTATCTAAATAACCACTAACTCTCTTCTTCATTACCTTTTTTTTTTTTTGACTGTTAACCAGTGTATTTATCTAAATAACCACTAACTCTCTTCTTCATTACCTTTTTTTGTTTTGACTGTTAACCAGTGTATTTATCTAAATAACCACTAACTCTCTTCTTCATTACCTTTTTTTTGTTTTGACTGTTAACCAGTGTATTTATCTAAATAACCACTAACTCTCTTCTTCATTACCTTTTGTTTTGACTGTTAACCAGTGTATTTATCTAAATAACCACTAACTCTCTTCTTCATTACCTTTTTTTTGACTGTTAACCAGTTTTGACTGTTAACCAGTGTATTTATCTAAATAACCACTAACTCTCTTCTTCATTACCTTTTTTTGTTTTGACTGTTAACCAGTGTATTTATCTAAATAACCACTAACTCTCTTCTTCATTACCTTTTGTTTTGACTGTTAACCAGTGTATTTATCTAAATAACCACTAACTCTCTTCTTCATTACCTTTTTTTTTTTTGACTGTTAACCAGTGTATTTATCTAAATAACCACTAACTCTCTTCTTCATTACCTTTTTTGTTTTGACTGTTAACCAGTGTATTTATCTAAATAACCACTAACTCTCTTCTTCATTACCTTTTTTTTTTTGACTGTTAACCAGTGTATTTATCTAAATAACCACTAACTCTCTTCTTCATTACCTTTTGTTTTGACTGTTAACCAGTGTATTTATCTAAATAACCACTAACTCTCTTCTTCATTACCTTTTTTTTTTTGACTGTTAACCAGTGTATTTATCTAAATAACCACTAACTCTCTTCTTCATACCATTTTATTTTGACTGTTAATCAGTGTATTTATCTAAATAACCACTAACTCTCTTCTTCATTACCTTTTTTTTGTTTTGACTGTTAACCAGTGTATTTATCTAAATAACCACTAACTCTCTTCTTCATTACCTTTTTTTTTGTTTTGACTGTTAACCAGTGTATTTATCTAAATAACCACTAACTCTCTTCTTCATTACCTTTTTTTTTTTGACTGTTAACCAGTGTATTTATCTAAATAACCACTAACTCTCTTCTTCATTACCTTTTTTTTTGTTTTGACTGTTAACCAGTGTATTTATCTAAATAACCACTAACTCTCTTCTTCATTACCTTTTGTTTTTTGACTGTTAACCAGTGTATTTATCTAAATAACCACTAACTCTCTTCTTCATTACCTTTTTTTTTTTTGACTGTTAACCAGTGTATTTATCTAAATAACCACTAACTCTCTTCTTCATTACCTTTTTTTGGTTTTGACTGTTAACCAGTGTATTTATCTAAATAACCACAAACTCTCTTCTTCATTACCTTTTTGTTTTTGACTGTTAACCAGTGTATTTATCTAAATAACCACTAACTCTCTTCTTCATTACCTTTTTTGTTTTGACTGTTAACCAGTGTATTTATCTAAATAACCACTAACTCTCTTCTTCATTACCTTTTTTTTTTGACTGTTAATCAGTGTATTTATCTAAATAACCACTAACTCTCTTCTTCATTACCTTTTTTTGGTTTTGACTGTTAACCAGTGTATTTATCTAAATAACCACTAACTCTCTTCTTCATTACCTTTTGTTTTTTGACTGTTAACCAGTGTATTTATCTAAATAACCACTAACTCTCTTCTTCATTACCTTTTTTTTTTTTGACTGTTAACCAGTGTATTTATCTAAATAACCACTAACTCTCTTCTTCATTACCTTTTGTTTTTGACTGTTAACCAGTGTATTTATCTAAATAACCACTAACTCTCTTCTTCATTACCTTTTGTTTTTGACTGTTAACCAGTGTATTTATCTAAATAACCACTAACTCTCTTCTTCATTACCTTTTTTTTTTTGACTGTTAACCAGTGTATTTATCTAAATAACCACTAACTCTCTTCTTCATTACCTTTTTTTTTTTGACTGTTAACCAGTGTATTTATCTAAATAACCACTAACTCTCTTCTTCATTACCTTTTTTACCTTTTTTTTGACTGTTAACCAGTGTATTTATCTAAATAACCACTAACTCTCTTCTTCATTACCTTTTTTTGTTTTGACTGTTAACCAGTGTATTTATCTAAATAACCACTAACTCTCTTCTTCATTATTACCTTTTGTTTTGACTGTTAACCAGTGTATTTATCTAAATAACCACTAACTCTCTTCTTCATTACCTTTTTTGTTTTGACTGTTAACCAGTGTATTTATCTAAATAACCACTAACTCTCTTCTTCATTACCTTTTTTTTTTTGACTGTTAACCAGTGTATTTATCTAAATAACCACTAACTCTCTTCTTCATTACCTTTTTTTTTTTTTGACTGTTAACCAGTGTATTTATCTAAATAACCACTAACTCTCTTCTTCATTACCTTTTGTTTTTGACTGTTAACCAGTGTATTTATCTAAATAACCACTAACTCTCTTCTTCATTACCTTTTTTTTTTTTGACTGTTAACCAGTGTATTTATCTAAATAACCACTAACTCTCTTCTTCATTACCTTTTTTTTTTTGACTGTTAACCAGTGTATTTATCTAAATAACCACTAACTCTCTTCTTCATTACCTTTTTTTTTTTTGACTGTTAACCAGTGTATTTATCTAAATAACCACTAACTCTCTTCTTCATTACCTTTTGTTTTGACTGTTAACCAGTGTATTTATCTAAATAACCACTAACTCTCTTCTTCATTACCTTTTGTTTTTGACTGTTAACCAGTGTATTTATCTAAATAACCACTAACTCTCTTCTTCATTACCTTTTGTTTTGACTGTTAACCAGTGTATTTATCTAAATAACCACTAACTCTCTTCTTCATTACCTTTTTTTTTTTTGACTGTTAACCAGTGTATTTATCTAAATAACCACTAACTCTCTTCTTCATTACCTTTTTTTGTTTTGACTGTTAACCAGTGTATTTATCTAAATAACCACTAACTCTCTTCTTCATTACCTTTTTTTGTTTTGACTGTTAACCAGTGTATTTATCTAAATAACCACTAACTCTCTTCTTCATTACCTTTTTTTTGTTTGACTGTTAACCAGTGTATTTATCTAAATAACCACTAACTCTCTTCTTCATTACCTTTTTTTTGTTTTGACTGTTAACCAGTGTATTTATCTAAATAACCACTAACTCTCTTCTTCATTACCTTTTTTTGTTTTGACTGTTAACCAGTGTATTTATCTAAATAACCACTAACTCTCTTCTTCATTACCTTTTTTTTGTTTTGACTGTTAACCAGTGTATTTATCTAAATAACCACTAACTCTCTTCTTCATTACCTTTTTTTGTTTTGACTGTTAACCAGTGTATTTATCTAAATAACCACTAACTCTCTTCTTCATTACCTTTTGTTTTGACTGTTAACCAGTGTATTTATCTAAATAACCACTAACTCTCTTCTTCATTACCTTTTGTTTTGACTGTTAACCAGTGTATTTATCTAAATAACCACTAACTCTCTTCTTCATTACCTTTTTTTTTTTTGACTGTTAACCAGTGTATTTATCTAAATAACCACTAACTCTCTTCTTCATTACCTTTTGTTTTGACTGTTAACCAGTGTATTTATCTAAATAACCACTAACTCTCTTCTTCATTACCTTTTTTTTTTTTGACTGTTAACCAGTGTATTTATCTAAATAACCACTAACTCTCTTCTTCATTACCTTTTTTTTTTTGACTGTTAACCAGTGTATTTATCTAAATAACCACTAACTCTCTTCTTCATTACCTTTTTTTTTTGACTGTTAACCAGTGTATTTATCTAAATAACCACTAACTCTCTTCTTCATTACCTTTTGTTTTTGACTGTTAACCAGTGTATTTATCTAAATAACCACTAACTCTCTTCTTCATTACCTTTTTGTTTTGACTGTTAACCAGTGTATTTATCTAAATAACCACTAACTCTTCTTCTTCATTACCTTTTTTTTTTTTCTTCTTCATTACCTTTTTTTGACTGTTAACCAGTGTATTTATCTAAATAACCACTAACTCTCTTCTTCATTACCTTTTTTTTTTGACTGTTAACCAGTGTATTTATCTAAATAACCACTAACTCTCTTCTTCATTACCTTTTTTGTTTTGACTGTTAACCAGTGTATTTATCTAAATAACCACTAACTCTCTTTCTTCATTACCTTTTTTGTTTTGACTGTTAACCAGTGTATTTATCTAAATAACCACTAACTCTCTTCTTCATTACCTTTTTTTTTTTGACTGTTAACCAGTGTATTTATCTAAATAACCACTAACTCTCTTCTTCATTACCTTTTTTTGTTTTGACTGTTAACCAGTGTATTTATCTAAATAACCACTAACTCTCTTCTTCATTACCTTTTTTTGTTTTGACTGTTAACCAGTGTATTTATCTAAATAACCACTAACTCTCTTCTTCATTACCTTTTGTTTTGACTGTTAACCAGTGTATTTATCTAAATAACCACTAACTCTCTTCTTCATTACCTTTTTTGTTTTTGACTGTTAACCAGTGTATTTATCTAAATAACCACTAACTCTCTTCTTCATTACCTTTTTTGTTTTTGACTGTTAACCAGTGTATTTATCTAAATAACCACTAACTCTCTTCTTCATTACCTTTTTTTTTTTTGACTGTTAACCAGTGTATTTATCTAAATAACCACTAACTCTCTTCTTTATTACCTTTTTTTTTTGACTGTTAACCAGTGTATTTATCTAAATAACCACTAACTCTCTTCTTCATTACCTTTTGTTTTTGACTGTTAACCAGTGTATTTATCTAAATAACCACTAACTCTCTTCTTCATTACCTTTTTTTTTTTTGACTGTTAACCAGTGTATTTATCTAAATAACCACTAACTCTCTTCTTCATTACATTTTTTTGTTTTGACTGTTAACCAGTGTATTTATCTAAATAACCACTAACTTTCTTCTTCATTACCTTTTTTTTTTGACTGTTAACCAGTGTATTTATCTAAATAACCACTAACTCTCTTCTTCATTACCTTTTTTGTTTTTGACTGTTAACCAGTGTATTTATCTAAATAACCACTAACTCTCTTCTTCATTACCTTTTGTTTTGACTGTTAACCAGTGTATTTATCTAAATAACCACTAACTCTCTTCTTCATTACCTTTTTTTTTTGACTGTTAACCAGTGTATTTATCTAAATAACCACTAACTCTCTTCTTCATTACTTTTTTTGTTTTGACTGTTAACCAGTGTATTTATCTAAATAACCACAAACTCTCTTCTTCATTACCTTTTTGTTTTTGACTGTTAACCAGTGTATTTATCTAAATAACCACTAACTCTCTTCTTCATTACCTTTTTTTTTTTGACTGTTAACCAGTGTATTTATCTAAATAACCACTAACTCTCTTCTTCATTACCTTTTTTTTTTGACTGTTAACCAGTGTATTTATCTAAATAACCACTAACTCTCTTCTTCATTACCTTTTTTTTTTTGACTGTTAACCAGTGTATTTATCTAAATAACCACTAACTCTCTTCTTCATTACCTTTTTTTTTTTGACTGTTAACCAGTGTATTTATCTAAATAACCACTAACTCTCTTCTTCATTACCTTTTTTTGTTTTGACTGTTAACCAGTGTATTTATCTAAATAACCACTAACTCTCTTCTTCATTACCTTTTGTTTTTGACTGTTAACCAGTGTATTTATCTAAATAACCACTAACTCTCTTCTTCATTACCTTTTGTTTTGACTGTTAACCAGTGTATTTATCTAAATAACCACTAACTCTCTTCTTCATTACCTTTTGTTTTGACTGTTAACCAGTGTATTTATCTAAATAACCACTAACTCTCTTCTTCATTACCTTTTTTTTTTTTGACTGTTAACCAGTGTATTTATCTAAATAACCACTAACTCTCTTCTTCATTACCTTTTTTTTTTTTGACTGTTAACCAGTGTATTTATCTAAATAACCACTAACTCTCTTCTTCATTACCTTTTTTTGTTTTGACTGTTAACCAGTGTATTTATCTAAATAACCACTAACTCTCTTCTTCATTACCTTTTGTTTTGACTGTTAACCAGTGTATTTATCTAAATAACCACTAACTCTCTTCTTCATTACCTTTTTTTGTTTTGACTGTTAACCAGTGTATTTATCTAAATAACCACTAACTCTCTTCTTCATTACCTTTTTTTTTTTGACTGTTAACCAGTGTATTTATCTAAATAACCACTAACTCTCTTCTTCATTACCTTTTTTTTTTTTGACTGTTAACCAGTGTATTTATCTAAATAACCACTAACTCTCTTCTTCATTACCTTTTTTTGTTTTGACTGTTAACCAGTGTATTTATCTAAATAACCACTAACTCTCTTCTTCATTACCTTTTTTTTTTTTTGACTGTTAACCAGTGTATTTATCTAAATAACCACTAACTCTCTTCTTCATTACCTTTTGTTTTGACTGTTAACCAGTGTATTTATCTAAATAACCACTAACTCTCTTCTTCATTACCTTTTTTTTTTTGACTGTTAACCAGTGTATTTATCTAAATAACCACTAACTCTCTTCTTCATTACCTTTTTTTTTTTTGACTGTTAACCAGTGTATTTATCTAAATAACCACTAACTCTCTTCTTCATTACCTTTTGTTTTGACTGTTAACCAGTGTATTTATCTAAATAACCACTAACTCTCTTCTTCATTACCTTTTTTTTTTTTGACTGTTAACCAGTGTATTTATCTAAATAACCACTAACTCTCTTCTTCATTACCTTTTTTTGTTTTGACTGTTAACCAGTGTATTTATCTAAATAACCACTAACTCTCTTCTTCATTACCTTTTGTTTTGACTGTTAACCAGTGTATTTATCTAAATAACCACTAACTCTCTTCTTCATTACCTTTTTTGTTTTTGACTGTTAACCAGTGTATTTATCTAAATAACCACTAACTCTCTTTTTCATTACCTTTTTTTTTTTGACTGTTAACCAGTGTATTTATCTAAATAACCACTAACTCTCTTCTTCATTACCTTTTTTTTTTTGACTGTTAACCAGTGTATTTATCTAAATAACCACTAACTCTCTTCTTCATTACCTTTTTTTGTTTTGACTGTTAACCAGTGTATTTATCTAAATAACCACTAACTCTCTTCTTCATTACCTTTTTTTTTTTTGACTGTTAACCAGTGTATTTATCTAAATAACCACTAACTCTCTTCTTCATTACCTTTTTTGTTTTGACTGTTAACCAGTGTATTTATCTAAATAACCACTAACTCTCTTCTTCATTACCTTTTTTTTTTTTGACTGTTAACCAGTGTATTTATCTAAATAACCACTAACTCTCTTCTTCATTACCTTTTGTTTTTTGACTGTTAACCAGTGTATTTATCTAAATAACCACTAACTCTCTTCTTCATTACCTTTTTTGTTTTTGGCTGTTAACCAGTGTATTTATCTAAATAACCACTAACTTTCTTCTTCATTAACTTTATGTTTTTGACTCTTAACCAGTGCATTTATCTAAATAACCACTAACTCTCTTCTTCATTACCTTTTGTTTTGACTGTTAACCAGTGTATTTATCTAAATAACCACTAACTCTCTTCTTCATTACCTTTTTGTTTTGACTGTTAACCAGTGTATTTATCTAAATAACCACTAACTCTCTTCTTCATTACCTTTTTTTTGTTTTGACTGTTAACCAGTGTATTTATCTAAATAACCACTAACTCTCTTCTTCATTACCTTTTTTTTTTTTGACTGTTAACCAGTGTATTTATCTAAATAACCACTAACTCTCTTCTTCATTACCTTTTTTTTGTTTTGACTGTTAACCAGTGTATTTATCTAAATAACCACTAACTTACCTTCTTCATTACCTTTTTAAATAACCACTAACTCTTTGACTGTTAACCAGTGTATTTATCTAAATAACCACTAACTCTCTTCTTCATACCTTTTTGTTTTTGACTGTTAATCAGTGTATTTATCTAAATAACCACTAACTCTCTTTTTCATTACCTTTTTTTTTTGACTGTTAACCAGTGTATTTATCTAAATAACCACTAACTCTCTTCTTCATTACCTTTTTTTTTTTTGACTGTTAACCAGTGTATTTATCTAAATAACCACTAACTCTCTTTTCATTACCTTTTTTTTTTTTGACTGTTAACCAGTGTATTTATCTAAATAACCACTAACTCTCTTCTTCATTACCTTTTTTTTTTTTTTGACTGTTAACCAGTGTATTTATCTAAATAACCACTAACTCTCTTCTTCTTCATTACCTTTTTTTTTTTGACTGTTAACCAGTGTATTTATCTAAATAACCACTAACTCTCTTCTTCATTACCTTTTTTTGTTTTGACTGTTAACCAGTGTATTTATCTAAATAACCACTAACTCTCTTCTTCATTACCTTTTGTTTTTTTGACTGTTAACCAGTGTATTTATCTAAATAACCACTAACTCTCTTCTTCATTACCTTTTGTTTTTGACTGTTAACCAGTGTATTTATCTAAATAACCACTAACTCTCTTCTTCATTACCTTTTTTTTTTTTGACTGTTAACCAGTGTATTTATCTAAATAACCACTAACTCTCTTCTTCATTACCTTTTTTTTTTTGACTGTTAACCAGTGTATTTATCTAAATAACCACTAACTCTCTTCTTCATTACCTTTTTTGTTTTGACTGTTAACCAGTGTATTTATCTAAATAACCACTAACTTTCTTCTTCATTACCTTTTGTTTTGACTGTTAACCAGTGTATTTATCTAAATAACCACTAACTCTCTTCTTCATTACCTTTTGTTTTGACTGTTAACCAGTGTATTTATCTAAATAACCACTAACTCTCTTCTTCATTACCTTTTGTTTTTGACTGTTAACCAGTGTATTTATCTAAATAACCACTAACTCTCTTCTTCATTACCTTTTTTGTTTTGACTGTTAACCAGTGTATTTATCTAAATAACCACTAACTCTCTTCTTCATTACCTTTTTTTGTTTTGACTGTTAACCAGTGTATTTATCTAAATAACCACTAACTCTCTTCTTCATTACCTTTTTTGTTTTTTGACTGTTAACCAGTGTATTTATCTAAATAACCACTAACTCTCTTCTTCATTACCTTTTTTTTGTTTTGACTGTTAACCAGTGTATTTATCTAAATAACCACTAACTCTCTTCTTCATTACCTTTTTTTTTTTTTGACTGTTAACCAGTGTATTTATCTAAATAACCACTAACTCTCTTCTTCATTACCTTTTTTTTTTTGACTGTTAACCAGTGTATTTATCTAAATAACCACTAACTCTCTTCTTCATTACCTTTTTTTGTTTTGACTGTTAACCAGTGTATTTATCTAAATAACCACTAACTCTCTTCTTCATTACCTTTTTTGTTTTGACTGTTAACCAGTGTATTTATCTAAATAACCACTAACTCTCTTCTTCATTACCTTTTTTGTTTTGACTGTTAACCAGTGTATTTATCTAAATAACCACTAACTCTCTTCTTCATTACCTTTTTTGTTTTGACTGTTAACCAGTGTATTTATCTAAATAACCACTAACTCTCTTCTTCATTACCTTTTTTGTTTTGACTGTTAACCAGTGTATTTATCTAAATAACCACTAACTCTCTTCTTCATTACCTTTTTTTTTTTTTTGACTGTTAACCAGTGTATTTATCTAAATAACCACTAACTTTCTTCTTCATTACCTTTTTTGTTTTGACTGTTAACCAGTGTATTTATCTAAATAACCACTAACTCTCTTCTTCATTACCTTTTTTTTTTTTGACTGTTAACCAGTGTATTTATCTAAATAACCACTAACTCTTCTTCTTCATTACCTTTTTTTTTTGACTGTTAACCAGTGTATTTATCTAAATAACCACTAACTTTCTTCTTCATTACCTTTTTTGGTTTTGACTGTTAACCAGTGTATTTATCTAAATAACCACTAACTCTCTTCTTCATTAGATTTTTTTGTTTTGACTGTTAACCAGTGTATTTATCTAAATAACCACTAACTTTCTTCTTCATTACCTTTTTGTTTTTGACTGTTAACCAGTGTATTTATCTAAATAACCACTAACTCTCTTTTCATTACCTTTTTTTTGTTTTGACTGTTAACCAGTGTATTTATCTAAATAACCACTAACTCTCTTCTTCATTACCTTTTTTTTTGACTGTTAACCAGTTTTGACTGTTAACCAGTGTATTTATCTAAATAACCACTAACTTTCTTCTTCATTACCTTTTGTTTTGACTGTTAACCAGTGTATTTATCTAAATAACCACTAACTCTCTTCTTCATTACCTTTTGTTTTTGACTGTTAACCAGTGTATTTATCTAAATAACCACTAACTCTCTTCTTCATTACCTTTTTTTTTTTTTGACTGTTAACCAGTGTATTTATCTAAATAACCACTAACTCTCTTCTTCATTACCTTTTTTTTTTTTGACTGTTAACCAGTGTATTTATCTAAATAACCACTAACTCTCTTCTTCATTACCTTTTTTGTTTTTGACTGCTAACCAGTGTATTTATCTATTTCTTTGAAGTTAGTTTTTAGATATTTTTAGTTGATCCCTTACAATAAAATAATCTGACTGGTTGTTACCATAACATTAGAAACTTGGTGTAGCATAGTACGTTTTATGGAACGTTTTGCATATCCGTATGTTGATAATTTAATTCATATTTTTGCTAAGTAACAAAGAAAATTCCTCTCTACAATTTGCTTATTTTAATTAAGTTCCACAGTAGATTTGCCAAGAATATTAAAACAAAGTAAAACGCTAACTAAAGTCTCACGGTTGATTAGCGAAAAGTTCGAAGGCGTAGAACGCTAAAATATAGCGTTCGATTCTTCAAAGTGGACAGATGGTTTGATGTTAGCTTTGCATTAAAAAAATACAAACTTCTACTAAAATATAAGTATCCCTGTTAAACTGTTTCTCTTTCAGTACAGCAGTGCTAAAGTTAATATATTGACACTACTCTTGATATTTGACAAGGCTACAAAGTAAGATAACACTGAGAAAAAGAAACGTTAGTTAATCTTATTTTTACTTTAAAGGCTAGATGGTTTGTTTTGAATTTCGCACAAAGCTATTCGAGGGCTATCTGCGCTAGCCGTCCTTAATTTAGCAGTGTAAGACTAGAGGGAAGGCAACTAGTCATCACCACCCATTTTTAACTCTTGACCTACTCTTTTACGAACGAATAGTGCAATTGACCGTCACATTATAACGCCTCCACGGCTGAAAGGACGAACATGTTTAGTGTGACGGGGATTCGAACCCGCGATTACGCGTCGAGTGCCTTAACCACCTGGCCATGCCGGGTCTCGAAGCTAATTATTTTTCAGTCGAAAGTTATTCGTTTTTATTTTGCTATACAATCATAAGTGAACATAACCTCTAATAAACTATATGTAAACTTAATGTGTTTAGATAACGTGTAAAATGTTCACACCATTGATTAAAGATGTGGAAAATATAACTAAAAAATATCCAGTTTTACAGCATCTTTTTTTATTCTTGTGTCATAAAACCAGATTTTAAGCTTAATTAAGAAATGCTGTTATTATTATTATGCTTTTTAACAATTATCTTATTATTTATGCCGTCTTTCTTAATGATATGTTTAACCATTTTTTACCATATCTCCATATATCCAAAGTATGATAATTCTGATAATGTAAGTCAATAATTCTTTTGCACTGCTTAATCCGGTTTTAAACATTCCGTATTCTTGTTTTACATCAGTGGTTCCCAATCTGAGGCCCCTGAAGGTCCGTGCAGGTAACACCATCTTGTTAAACAAGTAATTTTAACACTGGTGTTCATGTAATTGCACACTCAGCCACGTATTTCTTTTATTTGATAATGAAAAATGGGAAAACAAGTTAATTGCTAGTTAATGAAAACAGTTTGTTAGGCAGACGGAATCTTACTAAAACATGAGATTCGTAGGGGAAAAAATAATAAGAGGGGTCCACAATGGTAAAAATAGTTGTAAACCACTGGTTTACATATAATGTATGACTTCTTACCTTGTAGGAGCCGCCGTTTAATTGGGCTTTCATTAGAGGATATTTAGTGTTTTGGGTGTGATTGTGTCATGCTTTTTAAGGGTAAAGAGTGAGTAACAGTGCATGAAGTTCCCACATAGTTTTTATGTGTCTTTTAAATGAGTTGTGTTCCATGCTTTCTTTAATGTTTGTATCGGTTTAAAAATGTTAGTATGTCTCATATATTTCCTAATTTGTATTATTTTTCGTTTGTTTACTACATGGATATATATTTTTTTTAATTTTGAGCTATTTTATATTGTTAGCTTAGTTTATAGATTTAAAAGTAACCAAAATCTCCTAAACTGGGCAAATCCTGGGAGATTATTGGGATTTCTGCCATAAATATCGATAACAGTTAATGAACGCAAATAATGAATGAATAAAACTTAATCATTACAAGTTGTATGCAAGTGTGTTAAGGCATTCGACTCGTAATCCGAGGGTCGCGGGTTCGAATCCCGGTTGCACCAAACATGCTTGCCCTTTCAGTCGTGGGGCATTATAATGTGGCGGTCAATCCCACTATTCGTTGGTAAAATAGTAGCCCAATAGTTGGCGGTAGGTGGTGATGACTAGCTGCCTTCCCTCTAGTCTTACACTGCTAATTTAGGGATGTCTAGCACAGGTAGCCCTCGAGCAGCTTTATGCGAAATTCAAAAGCAAACAAACAAGTTGCATGGAATTGTAGTTTTTCTTTATTTAGACCGCTATTGAAAATTAGCAAAATTATTTATTGAATTAATTTGTAGTTGTAATCTATATAGATAGCAAACTTGTTTTGATCAAAGTTACTGATATTAAACATACTTTTTTTGGTGCTGTCAGATCAAGTGTCTGAAGAGTTTTATTAGGTCTAGTATTTGAAAATTTACGCACTAGTACCGCTCGACTCAATATTTTAAAATCTAAGTTTTAGTACTGTTAGATTCAGTATTCGAAAATTTATGTTTTCGCACCACTAGATTCAGTATTTGAAAATCCAGATCCAATATTTGGAAATGTAAATTTTAGTACTGCTAGATTCAGTATTTGAAAGTTTACGTTTTAGTACCGCTATATTCAGTATTTGAAAAATCTACGTTTTAGTACCGCTAGATTTAACATTTGAAAATTTAATTAATCCCTTAACCCTAAGGACGTCACACGGCTTTCACCATCTACCAACGGACAGAGTACGATTGGTAGTTGGTCAGGGGAGTGACCACGTACTGGTATGCCATGTTCAAATTGTTTTGGGGTTTATGCCACCCCGAGACCTCATCGCACGTGGGCAAGGAACCTCCATCCACAAATATCGTCATGTAGAGGTCACTATAAACGTATGAGTAATAGAGAGGCTTCGAGTTGAATTACGAAAGCCTAAAATAACAACAGTTATTAACTTTAGCTATTTGATAAGTGATCGAAAAACCTCCTGGGGCCGACGATAAGATATGGGTTTTACACCACTCAGATTACGGATTCTATTCCTCGAGATGGACAGAAAATAGACGTTCTATTATGTTCCTTTACATAAAAAAAACAACAGTTACTGGCAGCAAAAGACACACGCACAATGTTATCCTTTTCACCCTGGCAGAGCAGTGCAACAGCTGCACCATGCATCCAATTACTTAGTAGCACCACTATCGATACACCATATTGAGCGATAATGCTAAGTCCAAGGTTATGCAGCTTGAATTACACTTTTAGATTTATTAAGGACTCCTGTATTATCTACCTAACTTCTGAAAATCGAATTAAAAATTGTATGCTTGAAGATCTTCTCTGGAGATCAGCAGTTGCCTCAAGAAATGGTATTCTGCTTCTAGAGTTCACAAAAGACAAACAAACAAATGTATTATTTCTACAGTTACTAGTGAAAACTTTTCACATCAATCTTAATGCTGTAAACGTGCTTGAGAAAACGGCAACGTATTTATTTCTTGTCTTTAACATTCTATACATGGTCTAGATAGACATTTAATATAAAATTACATCCGTTCCTTTTTTCATTCGATTTCTTGTACATAACCAAATTAATGTGAATAAATATGTGTTTATTGTTCTCTAATAATATTTTGTTTTCAGTGGTCACGTAACAAACATTGGCGACTGTTATTGTGGTTAATCTTGCTCAATATATTTCAAGATAGAAATGGTTAAATCTGTTTTCATTATCTGCATGGCTGGAATTTAAAACATCTGCGACTAGAAAATATAATGCGCACTATCACAGCAGCCTCGATTCCTTTAAAGTGTTGGTAAAGTAAATGGTTGGAAATAACATTTCTCTTCTGCCAGGCGTTTCTTTCAGCACTCGTACAACCGAAAACAGTCACGTTTTCCAGTCAAGGCGTGTGGAAATAAAAGTAAAGAATTTGCGGAATGCAAGCTGACAGTGTGGCAATCAACAACAGTATTATAGGAATTTTCGCTTGGGTGAAATGTACTAACGGTTAACATGTTGACAATGTGAAATGTACTAACGGTTAACATGTTGACAATGTGAAATGTACTAAAGGTTACGTGTTGACCATCAGGGCGCGACAGTTTAGGTTATGATATCATCAACTTAAAAAAAAATCATAACTTAGAGACTTTGATAAGCAACAACTGAATTATGAAACCATAGAATCAGTAATGATAATTAATTTTCATCATTCATATGTAATTTGAAATTCCTTTGGAGGGTCGACGGTAAGTTTAGGGACGTACATCACTCAGTTCCGGAGTTTGATTCCTAAAAGTGGACAGAGCGCATGTATTATATTCTATAAAACACCAACAGTTATAGAAGATATTTCATACAATTTATACTCATTTACCTTCTGCACCCTTGGACACAGTTTGCTTTGTTGTATTGTTTTTCTTAATTTGTAAAGATGCTACGTATAACATGCATCTATATATCTTTAAAGGAAGACGTGTATTTTATATCTAAAAAAGTTGTAATATTTCATAACTAAACAATATTCTATAATTAAATGGCCAGATGGTTAGTGAGCTTGACTCGCAATCTGCAGGTCGTGGGTTCGAATCTCCGTCACAACAAACATGGTCGCCTTTTCAACCATGAAGGCGTTATAATATGACAGACAGTTTCACTATTTGTTGGTAACAGTAGCCCAAAATGTGGCGGTTGGTGGTGATGACTAGCTGCCTTCCCTCTAGTCTTTCACTTCTAAATTAAGGACGGCTGTTGCAAATATCCCTTGTGTAATTTTGCGCAAAATTCGAAATAAACAAGCAAAAACATTCAAACTTTTGCTAAACTTTATTTAAGAACGTTGTATCAGATATTTAAGATATAAGACTTAAGGACTGTAATTAGTCCACTGGCGGGATTTGACTGTCAATCTTATAGCACACTTTAGGTCAAAAATTGAGCTAACTACTAGAAATAGGCCACACCTGATCCTCAGTATTGATACTTAAACAATACTTCATCTTGATCAACTTCAATTATTCCTTTGTCTGAGAAATGAAAACACTTTTACATGTATGAGCCAAATTAATAGCCAACTATCAGACGTTCAAGGGAACTGGCAAGTGGTTATATACTCGTCCAGAGCAAAAGACTGGTTTATCTAATTTGCTAATATATAGGTGTTTGATACAGACCACTTGCATTAGATATTTATAAAACGTTTTTAAAATCAGGACAAAAGGTAGCAAAGAAATTTGTTTTTCATAAGCCTCACTTTTCAGTCGATATTTGGAAATTTTGCACCAACTCCTTAAAACACTTTAATTTAATTAACCTGCGCATAACAGGGTCATGTATGTTGGTGTCATGGAAGGGTGTAGTATTTTTAAATTACACTAAAACCCTAAAGCGCTAAAAGAATTTTATTATGCTAATGAAATTGACAGTACCGTTTAGTTGATTTGAATAGTTGCTTGGCAACTAGTTGCTAGTGTTGCTTGGAATATCTTTTGGTTTCACTTTTCCATTCCATTCAGTTTCTCGATGTGGAAGTGGTAAGTCTATGGACTTACGACGCAAAAACGAAATCCCTGATTTGATTCTCTGCGGTTGACCTTGTGCAGATGGCCCTCTATTTAGCTTTGTAGCAAGAAACAATAGCATTTTCACTTGAATTGTTGGCACATGTGTTAATTTCATTTTATTTTTATTTATTGGCTTATTCTGGTCGCCCAATTATTAACCGATATATATGTGGATATATAACGCTTAAAAAATTCGATATCTACGGCGGTCACAACACAGTTTGCCCGTTGTGTAGCTTTGTGCTCAACAAACAAACAAGAGTAGTTGTTTTTTTCTCATGAAAATTGGTAATATTTATTAGGTATTTATTTTTCATGATTTTCATTTCTTGCTTATTAATCGCTTATTTTGATATGTGATGAAAACAATAGAAATTTGTCAATTAGTCGGATCTGTTGTTTCTTGGAGGCATTCGGTATTTTTTGTGAACATTAACATGAACGTTATTTTATCATAAGTAACTACTTTGTTTTATATAGTTATTCTGAGGGCCGCGGATTCGAATCTCCATCACACCAAGCATGCTCGCCCTTTCAACCGTGGGTGCGTTATAATCTGACGGTCAATCCCTCTATTAGTTGGTAAAAGAGTAGCCCAATAGTTGGCGGTTGGCAGTGGTGACTAGCTGCCTTTCCTCGAGTCTCACACTGTTAAAATAGGGACGGCTAGTGTAGATATCCCTCGTGTAGCTTTGCGCGAAATTCAAAACAAACAAACAAAACAATTATATAGTTATTTTTCTGCTTTTATTTTATATTCAATGAGAGAAACAAAACTTAAAGTTTTTTTTTAAATTTAGTGTTTATTGTAAAATAACATATATAAAGTAAAAAAATAAGTTGAATATTATCATTTGATCCACTAATAAATACCGATATTAACTTCTGATTGGATCGAGCTTCCTACGTAGATTAGGACTAAAAACATACGTTCTTTAACGGATAGTGAAACACACTGTTCAAACAATTTTACTTATGATTAAAGTGCATCGTTTCATCAATTGGTTACTCTTACTGTTGGGGCCTTACATGGCTAGGTGGTTAGGGCGCTCTACTAGCAATCTGACGGTTGGGGATTCGAATCACCGTCACACCAAACAGGCTTCTTTCAGCCGTAGCTGTGACATAAGTGACGGTCAATTCCACTATTCGTTGGTAAAAGTATAGTCCAAGAGTTGGCGGTGGGTGATGATGAATAGTTGCCTTCTATATACTGTTACACTGCTAAATTAGAAGCGGCCAGTTCAGATAGCCCTCGTGTAGCTTTGCACGAAATTCAAAACAAATCAAACCTCTAGCCTTCTTGTTCGCTGATAATAAATAACTATATTTTTTTATAAAACATAGTAACTGAATAATGACTAATTAGTAACCGATGTAGTTCGTTCTAAAAGGCTTAAGTGACTACGTAATGATTAGTAACTATTTTCATTAAATATCTGAGTATAAACATTCGGATGTTCTAAAATTATAATTTCATCACAAAAACATTCCGTTGACATTAAAATATACATTTACTTAATTAAAGATTTGACCTCATAGCTTAGTGGCAGTTAAATTACAAAGTATTTAAATTAACAGCTCTTAAAAACATGTTTATTAAATTACATGCCTCGCTTATCAGACTTACTATTAAGCGTTATAATACACTAATTAAACCACTATCGAGAGTGTAACCACTCTTATTCTACAGTGAATGTGAAGAGACGCCACACCTGCCTGGGCACGTGACGTTTTACAGTCAGCTTTAATACATTATATATTTCAAGACTGACGGAAGTTTCCAGGTTCTCTGAATGAACAGAATTCTCTAGATATAAGGAAGTGCTTAAATCTACTAGTTTTGTTTTTGTAGAACTGTAAAACGATACTTGGAAGCGCATATTCTACATATAATTATCTCAGATGTTCCAGGATCTGCCTAATCAAAATTGGTCGAACTTGATCTGCGTAGTTAATGATACCTAAGAGTCAAATGTACACCAAATCAGTGAAGCGACCTTTAAATAACAAAAATTTTAAGACCTACAGTTATATTGTGTCCATTTGTTGGTAGTCTGATCTGCTGTACAGAACTTGTACTTATGAAATCGTGTAAGCTTTATTTTATTCTAACGTGCAGACTAGGGAATGAATAACACATGTTATGCATCTTATTTATGTAAGTTCAAGAACGTAGAACACTAAAAAACCCGGGATGCAAATCACTGCGGTAGACAGAAAATATATAGATTTGTGCAAAAGGAAAGAACATGTTTTAAGCTTATAAGACTGAAAAAAAACAACAACAACAACTTTCATCCAAAACCTTTGTCAATTTTGTCAGGCTAATAATATATAGAAATAACTCTCATATACCGGAATTATGTGTTTAACTGATGTCCGTCCTAGTACCACAGTAGTAGCCTGCGAACGTAAAACACTAGAAACAGCAGTGGGCAGAGAACGGATAGCCAGTTTTATAGCTTTGTGCTTTACTTGAAACAAACAAATATTCAGTTGATAGTTGGTGTGCTTTTATCGAAAAAGCAGAAAAATATTTTGGTTCTAAACAAACCGTATGTATTTCAACTATACTAAGGCAATATTGATTTTTCCCTATCAATATTTTGTGATAAATACAGATATGCTGAGCACAAGGCTTTGCTTAATAACAAAACATGCATATGAGATCTACAGCACACACAGAAACAATAAAAAAACTAAGTCTGTCTTAACGTACAAAAGGCATGAACAAAGTAATAACAAACTAAAGCATATATAATTTTTAGATTAAATTGATAACTGCTCAGATATTAGCTTTGAAAGTACGTTAATACGTGCAGTTAAAGTAACAACAAAAGCAAAACTAAAGAAAAGCCCGTGACGTCAATTGATAACAATTTACGTAAAAGGTGGATCAAATAAATAGCAACTTGCAATAGAATATGCATTAAAACTTTCCAATTACTGCAGCTCGGATTATAGATTATCACATTAACTGCTTCTGGCAGTCTTTGGATGAGGAAATACGACTTTTGTCATAATAATAGCCGTCCTGTAGTTTCGTAACGCAAAGTTCCAATTGTAAAGAATTATGATACTATTTAATGTAGGCTTAGTAATTTTACAGTGATGCTTATTAAACTGGTGTCGATTTTTTATTACTAAAGATTGTAGATATCTTGCCCGGTTTTAAATTAACTCAAAGATATAGAAGCTCATTTTATTTCAAAAATTGTTTTTTACGTGATATACTATTTTCAATTTTATTCTAAATTATTTCGAATTATGTGTGTCTGTGTGTGTTTTCTTTTAGCAAAGCCACAACGATCGGACTATCTGATATGTTCACCGAGGGGAATCGAACTCCTGATTTTAACGTTGTATATCTGTAGACTAACCGTTGTCCCAGCAGGGGGCATTTCAAATTAATCATGTGTTTCAATAATATAACAAATAATACAATATTTTAAAGTAAAGCTATATACATATCTTTATGATGTTCTCTGAATGCATAAATTGTTATTTGTTTCTTTATTTTAACACAATGCTACGCAATAGCGTATCTGCAATTTGTCCGCTGCAGGAAACAAGCCCCGTATTCTAGCATTGTAAGTTCATAAACGTGGCACGGATCGACAGAGGGATCGTACGTTAATGAATAAATATATATGCATAGAAATAAATAAACCAACTTTTTAAACAGTTTTAGTTTCATATAAGCTCAAGCACTTTTTATACTTTCACTATCATAAATTTGCCATTATATTGAAAACGATATAAAAATACGTTATAACTCGCTTGTGAGTTTAAGCTTCGTAAAATAGCAACAATGCTGGCCCTAGAAAATGCCATTGTTAATATTCGTCAATTTATTTATCCTAATTTTGGAACACTCTATTCATTTAGTCCTATTTCTGCGAGTAACATTTAGACTTAGATGAAGATGTAGTGTACCAGTTTTCTAAAACTCCCTTTCTAAGGATGTTAATATTCAATGTGTGACACTGTGCATCATTGACACAGATTTAACATAAGATTAGGATTAAATCAACGCCTTGTATTTGGTTTATTCTTCCGACGTGTGGTCAATGAACAAACTGTGTTGTTGTAGTCATTTAACCTTTAGTTTCTAATTCGTAATAAACGTACTCAGATGTTAAATTTGTTTTTTTTCTATAGCAATCTTTGACATTTTATATGCAACGTACCAACTTTTAACTAATTTTGTTACCACTAGCACTTTGTAGGAGCAGTTACAATGTTTATTATCTGTTTGTGAAACCTTTACAAAGATTTAAAGTATTAATTACGTGTAAGGAGCATTTACATCTGTATAGATATATATATTTATTAACATACTTACACACATGACTCTAAGACCGCTAATAACTCAAATGTTTCTCTTAAACTGTGGCTATCATCCTTAAGGGTTTCTTTCAACATGTATCTTCCCCCAGTACTCGAGTCACCTCGAGGTTTAGAATGGATCCACTGACAGATATTATTCTAGCTTTGCTGCGATGATAACTCTTCGTCTTTCATATTGATTATTTTAAGATAATAGTCGTCATCATCAAGTATAGAATATAGAATGAGATTGGATTCGTGATAATTTCCCAAGTGTGACACTAGGGCGCTAATGCTAGTAAAACACGCATGTGACAAAATAAAAATCACTCTGGACTAATGTTTTAAATAATATCAAAAAGAGGGGAAAAATCTTAAACAAAGTTGTATTTTGCCAGAAGAGTACATTTTTATGTTTATATATTTTGCTTTTGGAGAAGATTTTATAAGAATACATGTCAGTTACTTTGAATAATTTTTGATACAGAGGTATATTTATCTTACAGCTAATGATGATCGTGTCTGAAAGTTCCAGAACTGGAATATTTTTTATGACGGTGTTTCTGTATTCTCGTGGTCAGTCCAAGAATGCCACATGCTGTCAAGTCGGGAATCTTTCACTGGAAAAGAAACCGGCTCTTCAGTATGGCGTCCAGATGGCGCTGCAAACTATCGTTTTTTGTATTTTGTTCTCCGCCCAGCAGCACGATGGCTTTGTAGGTGGCGTTGCTGCTGCCTACGAGAACTCCAAAATTTTCAAGGTTGGTGCAGTACTCAATAACGGTGATAATATTGCATATTTGTATCAAGTGATTGAGGATATAATCTACGAACCTCATATCCTGCCACCAGGTGTTACACTATACGCGGTATTTGTACCCATGAACCCTAATCCTATTCGTACAGCCCAGAAAGTGTGTGACGATTTGATATCGGCGACGGTAAGTTGATTATATAGATATATAGATATATATGAAGTATAATTTTTATGTCATAAAATTTATTTGCAAGATCAGATATTGGAGTAATAGGTTATTTGTGTCAGGACAAAGAGTAGAAAGATTTCATAAGTTCAGAAAGTAGTAAATCAACAATGGCGATAGGCGCAGACAAAGTTGTTACATTATATATATATATATATTTGTTTTATCTTAGCTGGGTTTGAATTATCAAGGGATTCTTAAGTTATCACTTTTGTTACTTTTCCTTCCACCTGTAGATTATAAGTTTTATAAAATTCTGTGGAAGGAAAAGCAACAAAAGTGGTAACTTAAGAATCCCTTGATAATTCAAACCCAGCTAAGATAAACACGTGGAAATATATATATAAGTTCAGCGAAATTGCACTAAAATGACATGAAAACATTATTTTAAAGTTGGATATTTAACCATTACATTCTATTTTCAAGTTCACATTTCAATATTTCTATGGTTGATTCCGCAACACAAGACAGTGCCATATGATATGGTCGTGTTACGCTCGTAATTCGCTTTCCCTTCTTATGTTAATCAACTTTATTTAATTAACCTGATTCCTGTCTGTAATTGACTTGTACTAACGTAAACATAGCTAATATTTGTTTACTACTGGTAACCAGTAACACATAGATTTAGAATTCAATTTTGTTTTTACTGGGAGCATATTACTTTCTTCTTTCGCTTCTGTTTGATTTTTCGATCTTCCTTCTCTTTCGTTGAACTCCTGTCTTTTATATTCATTGCTCAGACCCATGTTAAACAGGTTCCTTTCTTTCGTACTTGGCCCCTGCCAATTCAAAAACAAACAATCTTTCGTAGTTTGAATCTGTTTTCTGTACATCATATCATAATGTTTCATAATTATAAGAGGTTTTGTAGACTCCAGACCGGCTGAAGCTAGAAAACTGGCCATTATAACCACCCATTCCAATTATTTTATAATGACTTAGTGTACTGCAATCCTTTAATTCATTAGAGACTGATCAAAGACTAACCAAAGCTTTTTAAGCTTCAACCAGTGATCCTTACACTTAAATTCATAATACTACACTTAAAGTGCCTGGCGTGAGCTAGTATTTAACATGCTGGAATAACAATTCGAAAGTTTTGGATTCCAGATATAGTGCTTTTAACACCCTTCACACTTTAAACTGTTTTTGCGTTAAAAGAGTGATAGTCAGTCCTGCTTTTTATTTAAGTGTTTGTTAGTTTTCAGGTACTCACACAAGGGTGTTACTGTTCCTAACTTTAAACTTATAAGCTTGAGGAAAAACATCCATTCATCATCAACCAACGAATTCTCTTGAACTACTTTAATCAAACAGTGGGGTTTGAACGTCACTCTTATAACGCACCCGTATCAGCAAAATGCAGAGCGCGAATTTGCAACAACTAAGCATGAACTACGAACCATCGAATTTACAGCTCGATATTCTAACCAGCAGCCCACACCCGGCTCACTATTAAGAGTAGTCTGTTTGGACTACTGATGCTACCTACTGATAAGTAGTAGTCTGTTTAGACTACTGATGCTACCTACTGATAAATAGTAGTCTGTTTAACCTACTGATGCTACCTACTGATAAATAGTAGTCTGTTTAGCCTACTGATGCTACCTACTGATAAATAGTAGTCTGTTTAGCCTACTGATGCTACCTACTGATAAATAGTAGTCTGTTTAGCCTACTGATGCTACCTACTGATAAATAGTAGTCTGTTTAGACTACTGATGCTACCTACTGATAAATTTCTCTTTCCTTCACAGTTCATAATTAGGAACACTTATGCCTGAGGGGTCACTGACCTGGCAGTTTAGCCTATTATGTATATAAGGTACGAAAAAATAAACAACTCTAATTAACGTGATTATACGTTTTCTTGCTTTAAAAGTAAGTTTTCTTGCTAAATAACAAAGAAAATTCCTCTCTACAATTTGCTTATTTTAATTAAGAACCACAGTAGATCAACCTAGAATATTAAAACAAAGTAAAACGCTAACTATAGTCTCACGGTTGATCAGCGAAAAGTTCGAAGGCGTAGAACGCTAAAATACAGGGTTCAATTATTCAAAGTGGACAGATGGCTCGTTGTTATCTTTGCATAAAATAAAACACAAACTTCTACTAAAATATAAGTATCTCTGTAAAACTGTTTCTCTTTCAGTACAGCAGTGCTATAAGTTAATATAATGACACTACTCTTGATATCTGACAAGGCTACAAAGTAAGATAACACTGAGTAAAAAAACATTAGTTAAACTTATTTTTACTTTAAAGGCTAGGTGGTTTGTTTTGAATTTCGCACAAAGCTACTCGAGGGTTATCTGCGCTAGCCGTTTCTAATTTAATAGTGACAGACTGGAGAGAGGGCAACTACTCATCATCATTCACTGCCAATTCATGGGCTACTCTTTTACCAACGAATAGTGAGATTGACTGATTAATTATAACGCCCCATGGTTGAAAGGGTGGACATGTTCGGTAACGGTGATTTGAACCCACGACTTGCAGATTGCAAAGTGAATGTCCTGTAATAATATTCTATATGTTCATACACATATTTTAATTTGCATACATGTACGTGTGTGTATGTGCGTATAGATATGCCACTCTCAAGAATCGCTCGTAATGAAAGATAAACAATTTGTCATTGTTTAATGTTATTTTAGCTAGCAAAGTCTCGTATTGTACTATCTTACACAGACTTCAAGGAGTGTCTGGCACATTATCACTGATTTTTTTTTTTGATGAATATTAGCAGATATTGATATGTTTTCTACTTCACTATTTTGTAAATCAAATTTTACCTTTCTCATCGGTTGTTTGGTTTGTTTTGAACTTTTTTGCGGAGCTACACTAGGACTACCTGCGTTAGTCGTCCCTACCTTAGAGGTGTAAAACTTCAGGAAAGAAAGT
The DNA here is from genome assembly GCF_004210375.1 of Tachypleus tridentatus. NCBI lineage: Eukaryota > Metazoa > Arthropoda > Merostomata > Xiphosura > Limulidae > Tachypleus > Tachypleus tridentatus. The sequence goes on from NC_134831.1 coordinate 104,417,803, forward strand.
TAGCCATCACCCCCATCGCCAAAAGTTGGGCTATTCTTTTACCAACGAATAGTGGGACTAACCGTCACATTATAACGCTCCCACGGCTGAAAGAGCGAGCATGTTTGGTGTGACGGGGACTCGAACCCGCGACCCTCAGGTTGCGAGTCGAATACCTTAACCATCTGGCCATGCTTGGCCGCATCGCCTGTTTGACAAATGTCTATATCATATCTCAATAATTATTTGACATTCAGTGTTTTAAAACAGATACTGAAACTGATCAAACATGTATATCAAGTCAAGTAATCTATTCTTTAATCACATTAATAATCGAACTACATTCCTTCCTAACAGTGCGTTGTTATGCTTTAAGACATCGTTTTATTTAATAATATGAATTTATTATCAGAAATAAATTTTAATCTTGGAATTAATGATGGGGTCCGTGTACCAACATTAAATTTCTAAATACATCTTTCTTAACTATTCATATATCACGTTTTTTTTCCAGGGTTAACGACTTTGTTGGGTAAAATATTCCTAACAGCACATCACTTACACACTCTAAAAAGAAATATGTACTAAATATCTTTAATATTCTAATGAACCTCACTAATTACTTCTGGATTTGTATGTGCTTTATAGAGAAATACGAGCCCTTCATATAATATTTTTGGCCAGTTCTTAACACTGAATGCTGTAACCAGCAAAATTGTAAAAGTCCTCAGTTTATATAATTCAATATATGGACCCTACCGGAAGTGAACGGTGTACAAACAAGTCGGGAAACTGAGGGTTGAAAGTCTTCATAAAAGACGTAATAAATTTGGTATCACACAAGGTACTATAATGCGTAACATTTAGCATAATTAATTCAAACAAAGGTCAGTGATGTTAAATTTAGAGTCTGTGTCGTTAAAAATTTCGAGTTTGGGTAATAAATAATTTAAGTACTGGCTACATCTTAACTTCTTTTCGCCTAATTTAATCGACTATTGGAAATATCAAAAATATAATTTATTGTGAAGATACCCATATGCAATTTTGACGTTACAACATAAAATATAAACATATATTCAAAGGCAGAATAAGTGTCAAGACTGGGTTTTCCAGGAAGACAACGAGCAAGAGGAATATCGCACACAAACTTATCTGTACGCAGATAACGTATACTACTGATTTTGCTATAAATGTGTTTATTGCTGGAAGTAGAATAAAGTTTAGTTTGGTGAACAACTTAATTGTGCACGAGTTCCTATCATTCATATGAATTACATTTAGAATACTTACGTAAAAGTTTTAACAAACCGTCTAGAAAACAAAGAACCACACCTTTGCTCTTCAGATGTTAAAATTCTATTATTCTGCGTGAATTAAAAAATTAAAAACATTTCAAGTTTCCTTTAATTTCGCTATTCATTAGTTACTTTCGTCGATGTTACGCATCACTATGAGCTGTTATCTAGTTCTAGTGTTGATATTAGAAATGATTATCACTATTTTCCTGGTTGTTGTGTTGATATTAGAAATGATTATCACTAGTTTTCTTGTTGTAGTGTTGATATTAGAAATAATAATATCAAACTAGTTATCACTAGTTTTCTTGTTGTAGTGTTAATATTAGAAATGATTATCACTAGTTTTCTTGTTGTAGTGTTTATATTAGAAATAATTATCACTAGTTTTTTTGTTGTAGTGTTAATATTAGAAATGATTATCACTAGTTTTATTGTTGTAGTGTTGATATTAGAAATGATTGTTAATAGTTTTCTGATTGCGGTGTTGATATTATGAGTGATTGTAAATAGCTCTCTCTGGTTGTTGTGTTGAAATATGGTGTTGACATTACAAAATATTATCACTAGTTTTCTGGTTGTGGTGTTGATATTAGAAATGATTATCACAAGTTCTGGTTATGTTGCGACATTAGAAAAGATTATTACTTTATTCTTGTTGTGGTGTTGATATTAGAAGTGATTATCTATATTTTTATTGTTGTTGTGTTGATAATACGACTGACGGTCACTAATATCTGATTTTTGTGTCGACAGTAGACATGATTATCACTAGTTTTCTCGTCGTGCTGTCGACATTAGACATGATTATCACTAGTTTTCTGGTTGTGGTGTTGCTAGTAGAAATGATTATTACTAGGTTTCTGGTAGTGCTGTTTATATTAGAAATGAGTATCACTAGTTTTATGACAGTGATGATCATGTTAGAAATGATTATAAATAGTTTTATCGTTGTGGTGTTGATATTAGAAATGATTTTCAATAGTTTTCTGGTTGTAGTTTTAATATCAGAAATTATATTATTATCACTAGTTTTTTGGTTATGATGTTGATATTAGAAATCATTTTCAACAGTGTTCTGGTTGTAGTGTTCATATGATTATCACTAGTTTCTCCTTGTAGTGTTGATATTAGAACAGATTATCACTAGTTTTCTGGTTTTGGTGTTGATATCACGCATGACTGTCATTTATTTTCCTATTTTTGTGATGACAGTAGACATGATTATGAATAGTTTTCTGGTTTTGGTGTTGATATTATCAAAGATTATTACTAGTTTTCTATTTCTGGTGTTGATATTAGAAATCATTATCAATTATTTTGTGGTTGAGGTGTTGATATTGTAAATAATTATCACCTGTTTTCTGAATGTCGTGTTTATTACGCATGAATGTCACTGTTTTTCTGATTTTTTGTGTCGACATTAAAAATGGTTATCACTAGTGCTCTAGTTATGGTGTTCATATTAGAAAAAAATTATCATTAGTTTTCTGGTAGTGATTATCATATTAGAAATTATTATAAACAATTTTTGGTTGTGCTTTTGATATCGGAAATGATTATCACTAGTGTTGTGGTTGTGGTGTTAGTATTAGAAATGATTATCCATAGTTTTCTTCTTCTATTGAAATAAGAAATGAATATGAATAGTTTTCTGGTTGTAGTGTTGATCTTACAAATGATTATCACTAGTTTTATGGTTGTGGCGTTGATATTAAAAATGATTATTACTACTTATACGGTTGTGGTGTTGATATTGGAAATTATTTTCACTACTTATATGGTTGTGGTGTTTATATTAGAAATTATTATCAATATTTTCCTTGTTGTAGTTTTGATATCACTCCTGAGTCTCACTAATATTCTGATTTTTTGTGTCAACATTAGACATGATTATCACTAGTTTTCTGGTTGTTGTGTTAGTATTAAAAATGATTTTCAATACTTTTTTCTTCTGTTGATATAAGAAATTATTATGAATAGTTTTCTGGTTGTAGTGTTTATCTTAGAAATGATTATCACTAGTTTTATTGTTGTGGTGTCGATGTTAGAAATCTTTATCTCTAGTTTCTGGTTCTTGTGTTGATAAGATAAATGATTATCACTAGTTTCCTGGATGTAGTTTTGATATAAGATATGTCTATCAACAGTTTTCTGATTATTTCGTTTATATAAGAAATGATTATCGTTATTTTTCTGGTTGCAGTTTTGATATTAGAAATATTTTTCAATAGTTTTCTTTTTATTGTGTTGATATTAGAAATGATTATCACCAGTTTTCTTGTTGGAGGGTTGATATTAGAAGTGATTATTACTAGATTTCTGGTTGTTGTATTGATATTAGAAATCAATATCACTAGTTTTCTTGTTGTAGTCATGATGTAACAAATTATTACAAGTAGATTTATGCTTGTGGTGTTGATATTATAAATGATTATCACTGGTTTTGTGGTTGGGTGTGTTGATATTAGGAATGATTATCGTTAGTTTTCTGGTTATGGTATTGATATTGGAAATGATTATAAGCAGTTTTATGGTTGTGGTATTAACATTACGCATGACTGTTACTAATTTTTTTAATTTAATGAGTTTGTATTAGACATGATTATCATTAGTGTTCTGGTTGTGGTGTTGATAGTAAAATGATTTTCAATAATTTTCTGGTTATAGTGTTTATATTAGAAATGATTATCACTAGCCTTTTGGTTGTGGTGTTGACTTTACAAATCATTATCAATAGTTTTCTGGTTGTATTGTTCATATTGTAAATTATTATAAATAGTTTTTTATTTGTGCTTTTGATATTAAAAGTGATTATCACTAGTTTTCTGATGGTTGTGTTGATATTAGAAATAATTATCAAGAGTTTTCTGGTTGTAGTGTTGATATTAGAAATGATTATGACTATTTTTCTTGTAGTGGTGTTCATGTTAGAAAAGATTATCACTACTTTTCTTGTTGTAGTGTTGATATTATAAATTATTATCAATAAATATCTATTTAAAGTGTTTGTATAAGAAATAATTATCAATAGTTCTCTGGTTGTGGTGTTCATATTAGAAATGATTATCATTAGCTTTTTAGTTTTGGTGTTGACATTACAAATAATTATCACTAGTTTTTAGGTTGTTGTGTTCCTATTAGATATAATTATCAATAGTATTCTGGTTGAAGTGTTGATATTAGAAATTATTATCAACAGGTTTCTGGTTGTAGTGTCGACATTATACATGATTATCACTTGTTTTCTGGTTATTGTGTTGATAATAGAAGTGATTATGGCTAATTTTCTTGTAGTGTTGATATTAGAAAAGATTACCAACAGTTTTCTGGTTGTGGTGTTGATAATATAAATGATTATCAATAGTTTTCTGGTTGAAATGTTTATATTAAAAATGATTATCTCTTTTTTCTGGTTTTGATGTTGATATTAGATATGATTATCACTAATTTTCTGGTTGTATTGTGGATATTAAGAAAAATAATCACTAGTTTTATTGTTTCAGTGTTGATATTAGAATTGATTATCAGTTGTTTTCTTGTTGTGGTGTTGATACTACAAATGATTATCAATAGTTTTCTGGTTGTAGTTTTGATATTATACATCACTGTTTCTTAGTTTCTGATTTTTGGTGTTCACAGTAGACATTATTATTACTATATATGTAAAAACGGTTGGTTTGGGTTGAGAAAATTTATGTAGAGAAGCGAACAACTTTTCGACTTTCTTCGGTCATCTTCACGTTCACAAAGAAAGAAAGAGGTAATTGACAGATAGCTGACCACATGTTTGAAGGGGGTTGTGTAACTTAGTGTAGGAATGTAGAGGGCGTGTTTAGATGTTTCAATATATATATAGTTATATAGTTATAAAGGTGTTCCTTTGTATTGGTTTATTTTAGATTTGAGTTGTTCTATAAGTGAGGCTTCTTTAATTTTGCGTTTGCTTATGTGTGTTTCTTTATTTAGTATTTGAGTGTTTTCTATGGTTATGTTGTGTTTATTTGATTTGCAGTGTTCGAAAACGTGTGAAGGTGACTTTTTTGTGTTCTTTGAATCTGGTTTCAATTTTTCCACTTTTTCTCCAATAAGGATGTCGTGGCAGTTATCACATTGTATTTTATAAATAATGTTGGTGTGGTGTTTGTCAGTGTAGTTTTTACACAGTATAGACCTTAGTTTTGTGTCTGGTTTTTGAATAAATTTGGTATTAACTGGAATGTCATATTTTGTTACTAGTTTTTGCCAAATGTTAGTTATTTTTCTTCTGATGTCGGGAATATATGGTATGCAGCAGTATATGGTTTCGTGATTTTTTAATTCGTGGGATATATTTACTTTTGTTAGTTGATTTTGCTTTCTGTCTAGATGTGTGCGTATAATGTTTTCTACGGTTTGTGGAAGAAACTTATTGATGTTGATGAAGTATTGTTTTATTTTGTCTAATTCGTCGTTAATTTTATCTGGTTAGCATAGTTTTATGGCTGTTTTTATTTGGTTTCTTAGTATGCTGAGTTTTTGTTTTGTTTCATGTGCTGAGTCCCAAAGAATGTATAGTCCAGTATGGGTGATTTTTTGGTGGATTTCTGTTTTATATTGTGTATCAGTTCTTGCAGGCTTCAGCGGTTGGGCCTTCTGTAAAGAGGGATATAACATCAAAACCGGCCATTAAGGCTTTATGATTAAGTCGATTAAGATTAGACTTGAAATTAAAAGAGTCTTTGATGAATGAGCTGGCTGAGGTTACATATTTGGAGAAAGCCCATGCTATGTATTTACCAAGATTGTAATTAAACGATTCATATGTGGACATTATTGGTCGTAATGGACAATCTGGTTTATGAGGTTTAGGGATGCCGTATATTTGTGGTGTGTGTTAGTCGGTTTTGCGTATGTAGGAATAAAGTGTTTTTTGAAATTGTGTTTGCTTTTTTAATGTTTAGTAGTATTTTGTTTAGTTGCGTTTCATGTGTTTTTGTTGGATTTGTGTGTATTGGTTTAAATTTGTTTGTGTCTGATAGGATGTTCTTCATTTTTTGGATGTATTCATTCGTGTTCATTATGACTGTAGCGTTTCCTTTATTTGCTTTTAGAATTTTTATGTTTTTGTCTTGTTTTATGTTTTTAATGGAATTAATGTCCCGGCATGGCAAGGTGGGTTAAGGCGTTCGACTCGTAATCTGAAGTTCGCAGGTTCGAATCCCCGTCGCATCAAACATTCTCGCTCTTTCAGCCGTGTGGGCGTTATAATGTTACGGTCAATCCCACTATTCGTTGGTAAAAGAGTATCCCAAGAGTTGGAGGTGGATGATGATGATTAGCTGCCTTTCCTCTAGTCTTACACTGCTAACTTAGGGACGGCTGGCGCAGATAGCCCTCGTGCAGCTTTGCGCAAAATTCAAAAAACAAAACATAAATAAAATTCAAGAAGTAATTTAATCATATTTACGTTCTATGAGCGTCTATTAAGTTTCTACTGTTGAATACTCGACGCTTCTCCACGCAGCTATTCTCAGTTGACCTTACTATTTTACCTGGGCCCCAGCATAGCCAGGTGGTCTGGACGCTCGACTTTAAATCTGAGTGTCGCAAGCGAGAATCTTCGTGGCACATTATAATGTTACGATCAATTTCACTATTCGTTGGTAAAATAGTAGAATTGGTGGTGGGTGGTGATGACTAGCTGCCTTCCCTCCAGTCCTACACTGCTAAATTAGGGACGGCTAGCGCAGATAGACCTCATGCAGATTTGTACGAAATTAAAAAAAAGAAACAACATTATTTTACCCTTTTATACGTTTTTATCTCACAGAATCCTTTATTACGAAAATGAGAGCGAAGTTTCAGAAATCCATTTGTTGGAACGATTCATCTGAGTAAGAAACTCAAAGCTTTAGAGTGTAGGTGGAAAAAACCTGACTCATTAATAACAAGGCCATAAATAAAAAACTATATTTTTTATGAAATACCTGTCTAACATGCCGGCGATATTTTAGAATCTGGAGAAAAGATATTCGCTGCTAGTTAGATCGTTCATCTTGGAGTATTTAATGCTAATCTTTCGATAAGCCAAAAACATAGCCAACGCGAATGTGACTCAACGACTAAAACTCATATATTGACAGAGGAAATCAGCGAGGCTTAACCTTTTTGTAGCTTTAGCATTGCTGGATATGTCGTTACAACGTGATGCAGAAAGACAGCTGTGCCATAAGGAGAAAGAGTGGTGGCAGTGATAGCTTAAACGAACTTAATTGAACATAACATATATTACTACAGTATTGCCAAAGTTAAAACATTCATCTACAGAACTGTTGATGGTAACAGATGAGGGGATTATCGTAACATAACATTGCGATATATTATAAGAACAGAACACAGAGACATGCAATGCCGATATGAAGTATACAGTACACATTATGATATTGTAAAGACAATTAAATACAACAAAAGTGTAAAACATAGTACAGGAAACGATACTAAAAAGAACATTATAAATAAGTATATTATAAAGAAGAACAATAAACACAGGAATGTTTTTATGAACAATAATATACACAACAATATTTGAAATAAAAAGCAGAAATAAAGATATTTGTAAAGCATATCACACACAACGTTTTTTATAAGTTATGCAAGCTAATTCTGTAGGATAGGCAGTCGAGTTTCCCTTTAACATTTTAAGTCAGGTGTTTCGTGACCTTGTTTTAAACTCAAGTAAAAGTCAATAAATGTCTTGACCAGATAATAGTATTGAAGCTAATGCCAAAAGCGTTTAGGAGAAGAAATATTATTTTTCACTCTCTATCTTCTGATGAAAAACTAGAATAGAGGGTTTAGTAACCAGTGGATTAAAACATGGCGTTAGTAATGAACAAAACTGGATAAGCAGGAAGGAAGAAAGTTTGTTGGAGTAAGTAACCGTAATGGAAAAGATGACCGAAAGGCATAAGATGGAGGAGATTGTGGAAGGAACGGAAAGAAGAACGAGAAAAGTTACAGTGATCTGAGGAACACGTGGAACGGAACAAACCAAGTGTTAGTAGTATCAATAAGTGAACACTGCTCGCATCTTATTGCCCAAATTCAGGGAGGGCGAGTCCTCCGGGTAGTGTCAACATGATCGATATTTCACTGAAGTCACAAATGCGGACAAGAACACAAGAACGTGCTCATTCACATCTTGGTAGGCACTCAGAAGATGTGTACGAACCAGCGCACCCACGCGCAGGTCGCTGCAAATGCACAACACAAAACGTTGACGTCGCGGTTGTTGTAATGCTAATGAAAGGTGGTACAGTAAGAGATCTTTGCACCTAGATACCAACTGCTTATTTCTTCTATAAAGCTGACCATAGGAGTAAGAATGATGGACGTACGAGTTATTAAAGTTATAACCAGTTGCGTGTCGCTTTAAAATCAAAGAAAACAGTCGTTTTATTTAAGTTACGACAAAGAAGGCTGAACAAGGCAGTAGCTGTGTTTAACCTTCTATATCAAAATAACCTAAGTAGTGTCTATTTCAGTATCGTTGTATTTGTTTCAGTTAGATTTATTTGGAATAATATTGTTATATCTGAGTAAAAAACAGCTTTAGCAAGAAACGACGGATACCAGAGTTGTGTTGCGATTTAAGTTAAAGGGGCAGTGAAGTCAGTAGAAGTAATATATCATTTAGTTCAGATGTGTTCGGAATCTGCTGTTTATTTCTTTTGAATGTCGCACAAAGCTACTCGAGGGCTATCTGCGCTAGCCGACCGTAATTTAGCAGTGTAAAACTAGAGGGAAGACAGATAGTCATCACCACCCACTACCAACTCTTGAGCTACTCTTTTACGAACGAATAGAGGGGATTAACCGTCACATTATAACGCACCTACGGCTGAAAAAGCGAGCATGTTTGGTGCGATCGGGATTCGAACCCGCGACCCTCGAACTAGGAGTCGAACGCCTTAACACACTTGGCCATGCCGGGCCTTCGGAATCTCCAAAACAAAGAGAAAACATATTATCACTACATGTTTGCTAATAAAATAACATTACTTTTATTCAACGAAAAGTTAATTTTAACAGGTTTATCTCCTGCCACATGTATAGTAAGGAATATAAATAAGTGAATTTTATTGAACTATTCTGATAACTGACATACGTTTCCCAGTGAAATCATATTAGAATAGAACGATTTTTTTTAATTTGTCGTTTAATTGAAACCTGGTATTTACAACTAACAATTTTTTTTTTCTGATATTCTCGGTAATGTGATAGAAGCTCTGGAATATAATGCATTTTCTAAGATGTTAAATTTAAAATGTATATATATATATATATATGTGTGTGTGTGTGTGTGTGTGTGTGTATTTCTGTTTTTAATAAGCAATCTATAACCAGAGTAAATTACAGTAGTTTGCTGGTTGGGCAGAGTTTCAGTCAAATCCGGAAAAAAAAATAAGTACATTACAGGGATGAGTAAAGCGCCTTCTGCCAAGCATTTTTTGCAGCTGGAAAGGTTGAAGGTTGTGTGGGTGAAATATTGTACAGTGGTGAAGTCGAGTAGCATGGTACTTTTTTAAGCCATCCAAATGAGGTAAGCAGTTCGTTAGCTTTGTTTGTCGATCGTCCGCCATTATCCTCACTCCTCATTTCATCACTAGAATCCTCCTCTGGAGCACGACCAGGTTGTTAGGGCGCTCGACTCACAATCTGCAGGTTGTGGGTTCGAATCCCTGTCGCACTAAACATGCTCGCTCTTTCAGCCGTGGGGACGTTAAAATGTGACGATCAATCCCACTATTTGTTGGTAAAAAGTAGCCCATGGGTTGGCGGTGGGTGGGGATGACTAGCTGCCTCCTCTCTAGTATTTTACTTCTAAATTAGAGACGTCCGGTGTAGTTAAATCTCATGTAACTGTGGACGAAATTCAAAATAAGCTTGGTGAAAGTTTTTCGGAACGTCCTTGAAAACCACCTATCGGTAAGCGGATATTGTTCTTCGTTTCGGGAATTTATTTGTATCACCACCTTTGTCAGTAATAAACCATGTTTTTATTTCTTTTATGGTTTACTTTTTCGGCCACGGATATCCCGTCGTGATCGCATTTACACTTACTGAACTGGTAACATTCCGAGAATTTTGCGAGCTTTTATTTGCAGGCCACTTGTATAGTTCCGAACGACTGTTATAAGTTTTTTTTTAGGAAACGAGCTGAGTTCTTAGAGTAAACGAATCCATTAGAACAGCTGATGGTAAGAAGCCAAATTTTAAATAAATATTAATCCCATTAACCTCACAAAACGTCTCTGTGTTTTCTTTGTAAGTGATTCTTATTTTCAAGGTTGCTTTATACTTTTTGATTCATCATAAAATAAAATGTGTTTCTTATAAATCTTGGATTTAACTGACTGACAGAGATTTAGCAAACGCACTTCGGTTAAGTCAGAGATCACTTGTTAATTTTTCATAATGCTTGGGTTTGTTTGTTTTGAATTTCGCGCAAAGCTACACGAGGGCTATCTGTGCTAGCCGTTCCTAATTTAGTAGTATAAGACTAGAGGGAAGGCAGTTAATTATCACCACCCACTGCCAACTCTTGGGCTACTCTTACCAATGAATAGTGGGATTGACCGTCACATTATAACGCCTCTACGGCTGAAAGGGCGAGCATGTTTGGTGTGATGGGAATTCGAACCCGCGACCTTCAAATTACGAGTCGAGTATCTTAACAATCTGGCCATGCGGGCCCAACTGCTTAGGATCACTCGAAATGCAACTAGCTATATAAAGGGCTTTAAATATGTTTCAGTCATTAACCATATTAAGGTGACATAAATCTTACAAACATGTCATATAGACCGAAGTAAGAAAGAAATTGACCCGAAAGACTTCAACTGTTTCTTCGTGTAAAGATCCCGTTTAAAAATAACAAATTCACTGAAAAACTGAATATCTATTTTTATGAAAACATTAGTTTTAATGACATAGTAAAGCTGGTAGTATTTTATTACATCATTCATGATTGAGCCTACACGGTTTTCCAATGTGAAAAATAAAGTGTGTAATAACTTGTCAGCTACACCCGAAAATTTCAAGTTCGTGTCTTCTTGCCGCAAATATGAGTCTCCGTACTTTGGGGCTGTTGAGGAACTATAGGGGTAACAATTAAATCCCAGTATTCTGTCAAACAGGAGCAGCACAAGAGTTTGGTGTTGTTGAGTGGACGCCTTTCTTCTAGTTTGTCATTTCAATATCAGAAAACGCTGTGCGCAGACATATCTTTAAGTAACCTTGCATGAAAAACCTGAAACAAACTCTTCTGTAATTATGAGTACTTTCACTCAATACTATATAGTACTGAGAACTCATCAACCTGTTTACAACATAGAAAATATCAGTAAAAGTACTATTATACGTTCTTACCTGTAACCCGTAGTAACCCTGTAAACAATGATATGACAGACAGTAATATGAGTCTTACTGTGGTAAAATGTCTTTTACCCAGTAATATTTTATTTTGTTTCATTTCAATTACAATAGAAAGCTTCAAGGATATCGCCATTTTGCTATATTTTTTATAGTTTCTCATTTGTGTTATTTAGATGTGCTTGAGATATTACAGTAAGACTGATTGTAGTCTACCATGCATTAATGTAATGATCCATAAAGAATTATATTAATAATGAAGTGTAAGCTAACGTAATGTTAAAACGATTAAATAGTGTGAACACTATATACTTGACGGAACATTTCACACGAACAAGTAAAGAATGAAGTTAAGTCTCTATTATTCTACGTCTGATCAGTGTTTAATTCAGACTGAAGTTTCTTTAGTTTTTCCGTAAGCCTAAATTCTAGTGGTTCAAATATATTTATTATTATTGTTATTAATATTGAAATAAAAAGGAATAAAAATTACGGAGCTCCCATGAAGCATTGATAGTGGATTCACAAAGTACATAGTGTTACTTGTCTTTTACTTTTTTGTTTAAATTTATATTTGTTTTATAAACAGATTTATAGTATAAATATATCTTTAATGTCATTCTGTTTGTATTTTGTAGGTACATGCTGTAATTATTAGTCATCCGAATTCTGGAGAACTCTCTCCAGCAGCTGTGTCATATACCTGTGGTTTCTATAATATTCCTGTCATTGGAATTAGTTCCAGGGATAGCTCTTTGTCTGACAAGGTAAATCCATCAGATTTAAATTCATACTTTATCAGGCCCATAAAAATGTCTAGCTTGCGATGTGGAACCTTACTTCAACACGCGGTCAAAAGTTAATTGAAACATGTTGTTTAAACAACACTATTCATTACATTGATTTGTAAAGCCTTTCAGTTTATATTTTCCCAATTTATGTTAAATGTTGCAGATGTCGGTAAAAACTATCACCAACTAAAAACAAACTTTAAAGATTCACACCGTAGTATATTTGGAACAAAAAAAAACTGTAGTTTTAAATGTTTTACAATCACGTGTAAGTAAATCCAACACACACATAAAACTTTGTGAAGATTAAGAAATGTTAAGAGTTCATTCGTTAGCTAACCAAACCTCAGTTGTATTTCGTTTGTTTTAACCGGATGATCGTGCAGAAGTCAGACAGTTTAAATTGCTGCAATATTCGAAACTGTAATTTATGTGGAAGTCGTCTGGTAGCTCAGGAATAAGTCTGAATATTTATGACGCTTAAAATCGGGTTTCAATACTTGCAGTGGGCAAAATACAAATAGTCCATTGTACTTAAAAACGCTTGTGAAATAAGAGATTAAAAATGTACAAAAACATCCACTAAAATGGGAACAAACACCGAAAAGTAAACTGTCTTAACTTTAGTTTAGGAGTAATTTGTAGATAAATTCAGAACTTTTCTTTTACGCTTTGTAATCCACTTGTTGGCGCGAGGACCACGCATCAACGAAGTGTATCACAATAGGTAAGTACATCAGAGGTTTGAAAAAAGTCCTTTATTCGATAGTCGATCGGAAAATGGTGATAGGAGTTGAAGGAGTTTTAGTAAGGATAACGGTTTATCTTGCATCACATCATGAATTTTACTTTGAAAATAATTTTATTTGTTAGGTTTGAGAGTATTTTCATTTGAAGGCCACTAGACAATCCCCCCGCCATGAATCCCTTAGTGCATGACCAATGTGGAAGTGTCTTGGAGAAGTGATTTCAATTGAAAAACACTTGTATTCTATATCATTATGTTAAGCGGCTTTCTCTCTGTCTTAACTTTTTTTTGTTATTTACAGATTACTGAATATAAAAAGTAGAAGCGGGAAACCAATTTAACTACATAATTACCTACGGTACTTGTTCGCATGCCATTCTTAATGAATTCTGCAGTCTTGCGGAAGACGAGAGTACGACCCATATAAAGGGCCATAGAGTTGTGAAAATAAGATGAATTTTTAACTTACTATGAAACTTCATATAAAGGTTAAATTAAATGCAAGTAAATTCGGTGAAGGACTTAATAGTTTGTTCATGTTGAACTTTCAGATATTTATCCAAGGGTTTTTAACAAGCATTTATCGGCGAATGGAAATATCAAGTTATTATTTTTAAACGCGAAGAATCAAGTATTTTTAACAACTTACTGTCAATTCAATTTTCCCTGTTGCACCAAACATGCTCGCCCTTTCAGCCGTGGGAGCGTTACAATGTGACGGTCAATCCCACTATTCGTTGGTAAAGAGTAGTCCAAGAGTTGGCGGTGGGTGGTGATGACTAGCTGCCTTCCCCTATTCTTACACTGCTAAATTTGGGACGGCTAGCACAGATAGTTCTCGAGTAGCTTTGCGCGAAATTAAAACACAAACAAACAGTTCAATTTCTTCGTATTGTTTAAGAACTTTAGTGAGACAATTAGTGGTTCTGAAAAATTCAGCTTATAACTGCAGTGTAGGTGTAGGTGTTTTCTTATATCTGCTGAGTTCACTGAGGGAAATCCAACCCTTGATTTTAGGGTTGTAAATCCGTAGACTTACTGCTGTATTAGCGGGAAGCGCTTTTAATTGCAAAAGGTTCTTTAAGCGATGTTCTTTTGAATTCACAAAGCTGTGCGACGAGCTGTCTGTGCTCTACCCCCACAGGTATCGAAACCCGATTTTATTGTTGTAAATACGCAGACATGCCGCGGAGCCATGGGGGCAACCCGCAAAGGGAAAGCGTCGATTGTATAAAAGTTGCTCAATAGTCTGCAATGGGTATTATTAACTGCTTTTATCTTCTCTAGTCCATCAGCTTAAAATTATGGGACAGGTACGTAGGCAACTACTGAAGTAGCTTTGCCTGAATACTGTGAAAGAAATAGGCAATGAGAAATATGAACTTTTTTGCTCCCTAGAATACTATTATATTTTATAATTTACGACATTGAATGAACTGTAAATAATAGGTATAAAGAAACATGATCAAGGCAGTAAATATTCTTTAACAATAGTATGTTTATAGGATATAATGAAAAAGGACTGATTTCTTAACAAACTGTCCTCAAGGGTAATTCTATTTTTTTTTCAACCACGTGCAAGATGAAAGATTGCAACCTGATACACGTAGAAACAGCCTTGAGGCGAAAAATGATGGAAAAAAGATTTAAACCGCAACAGGAATATGTTATTGAAATGGATCTTAAAATAATTTAAAACTTACTTTTAGAGGCAGCACTGTGTGGAAACCATTCTTAATAAAGTAGTATAGAAGGCTGACCTACTAGTTGGCAGCTAGAACACGAGTATACGACATAAAAAGAACATTTAAAATTGGAAGTAGGTAGAGATTCTGATTTGGTGAAAATACAAATAAAACAAAATTTTAGCATGGTAGATAATTATTAAACAGAACTATATTCTACAAGACTGAACTGGATGTATACAGAAACAAACCGTTATGTATGTTAAGTTAGTAACTGGTTAAATTAATTAGAAAATATGAAATATAGAAATCGGAAGGAATAGAGGTTGAACAATAATGTTATAAGTACCACATTAAGCACAAGTTAAACTCGGCTCTGCTTTGGCCCGGCATGGATAGGTGGTTAAGGAGCTCAACTCATAATCTGAGGGTCGCGGGTTCGAATCCTCATGGCACCAAACATGCTCTCCTTTCATCTGTGAGGGCGTTATAATGTGAAGGTAAATCCCACTTGGTAAAAGAGTAGCCCAAGAGATGGCGATAGGTGGTAATGACTAGCTGCCTTCCCTCTAGTCTTACACTGTTAAATAAGGGATGGCTAGTGTAGATAGCCTTCGTAGCTTTATGAGAAATTAAAAAACAAACAGCTACACTTTTAGAAAGTTTCTTTT